>NC_090653.1:122936177-123299510 GCF_040937935.1 Hyperolius riggenbachi | reverse complement strand
TTATCATGTGTCCCAGCACTTCAGTACCACAGCAGAGCAGAGTCTTATCTCATTGTCTCTACTTACTGTGCAAAATAAGCATTTATCCCTCTCCACCTCCTTCCTAGTGCCTTTGTGAAAAGTTCAACATAACAATGAGAAATGCTTTATTGTTGCAGACAGATTAGGGTGATGAGAGATATACAGGATCTTCTCAAAAAATTAGCATAGTGTGATAAAGTTCATTATTTTCTGTAATGTACTGATAAACATTAGAATTTCATGTATTTTAGATTCAAATACACACAACTGAAGTAGTTCAAGCTTTTTATTGTTTTAATATTGATGATTTTGGCATACAGCTCATGAAAACCCAAATTTCCTATCTCAAAAAATTAGCATATTTCATGTGACCAATAAAAGAAAAGTGTTTTTAAAACAAAAAAAGTCAACAGTCAAATAATGATGTTCAGTCGGGAATCCTTTTGCAGAAATGACTGCTTCAATGCGGCGTGGCATGGAGGCAATCAGCCAGTGGCACTGCTCAGGTGTTATGGAGGCCCAGGATGCTTCGATAGCGGCTTTAAGCTTATCCAGAGTGTTGGGTCTTGCGCCTCTCAACTTTCTCTTCAAAATATCCCACAAATTCTCTATGGGGTTCAGATCAGGAGAGTTGGCAGGCCAATTGAGCACAGTAATACCATGGTCAGGAAACCATTTACCAGTGGTTTTGGCACTGTGAGCAGGTGCCAGGTCGTGCTGAAAAATGAAATCTTTATCTCCATAAAGCTTTTCAGATGAAAGCAACTTTTACATGTCATTCGGAAATCAAGGTGCCAGAGTCTGGAGGAAGACTGGGGAGAGGGAAATGCCAAAATGCCTGAAGTCCAGTATCAAGTACCCACAGTCAGTGATGGTCTGGGGTGCCATGTCAGCTGCTGGTGTTGGTCCACTGTGTTTTATCAAGGGCAGGGTCAATGCAGCTAGCTATCAGGAGATTTTGGAGCACTTCATGCCAGACTCTGGCACCTTGATTTCCGAATGACATGTAAAAGTTGCTTTCATCTGAAAAAAGTACTTTGGACCACTGAGCAACAGTCCAGTGCTGCTTCTCTGTAGCCCAGGTCAGCCGCTTCTGCTGCTGTTTCTGGTTCAAAAGTGGGTTCATGCTTCCATCTGCTGAAAAGCTTTATGGAGATGAAGATTTCATTTTTCAGCATGACCCGGCACCTGCTCACAGTGCCAAAACCACTGGTAAATGGTTTACTGACCATGGTATTACTGTGCTCAATTGGCCTGCCAACTCTCCTGACCTGAACCCCATAGAGAATCTGTGGATATTGTGAAGAGAAAGTTGAGAGACGCAAGACCCAACACTCTGGATGAGCTTAAGGCCGCTATCGAAGCATCCTAGGCCTCCATAACACCTGAGCAGTGCCACGGGCTGATTGCCTCCATGCCACACCGCATTGAAGAAGTCATTTCTGCAAAAGGATTCCCGACCAAGTATTGAGTCCATAACTGAACATCATTATTTGAAGGTTGATTTTTTTTGTTTTAAAAACACTTTTCTTTTATTGGTCGGATGAAATATGCTAATTTTTTGAGATAGGAAATTTGGGTTTTCATGAGCTGTATGCCAAAATCATCAATATTAAAACAATAAAATGCTTGAACTACTTCAGTTGTGTGTATTTGAATCTAAAATATATGAAGGTCTAATGTTTATCAGTACATTACAGAAAATAATGAACTTTATTACAATATGCTAATTTTTTGAGAAGATCCTGTATGTGGCGTTCATGAACACACTAGGGAGGGTGGGATAGGTAAAGTGCTGTTACACATGGAGGGAGAAGGAACTGCAGTGTTGCACACAAAAAAACCTTTTTCCACACACAGAAAAGGTGGGTGGGGTCAGGTAATCAACTCTATGTTGAGGAAGGAACTCCCATCCTATTCTGCTGGCAAAAAAGAGCTAGAAGACCACACAAGGGGCCAGCCAGCAGATTTTAAGTATATTTTTTGCAATGAGTACAGAAATACAATGCACAACATTTTTCAATTGCTAATTAATCCAAATGTACTGTCACAAAAGGCTGAACAGAGGCCTCCTTGTAAACACTTGCTTTGTTTGTAACATGCAAATGTTAAATAAGGCCATTGAAATTAAGACAACAACCAGACTTGTTTTATTAGTATTTCTGTCGATTCCATAGCTCAGTGATCTGCAAACTTGGCTCTCCAGCTGTTAAGGAACTACAAGTTCCACAATGCATTGCAGGAGTCTGACAGCCACAGTCATGATTCATAAAGGCAAATGCATTGTGGGACTTGTAGGTCCTTAACAGCTGGAGATCCCAGTTTGCAGACCACTGCCATAGCCCATGAAAAGCTATGCTGTCCAGTTTCAGCATCTGGAGATACATGTTCAGCCACTGCGTCAAAGATGTAAAAATGCCACTGTGTATTGATAGGTGCTGTTCAAGCTTCCATTCGCTAATCAGTGTTTATTGCTCCAATTTGACTTGATTAGTTATAGTACCCCTCTTCTGCCCAAAATGTTCAATTCACCCCTCAAATGAGTGCCTCTTCTGCTTAAAGTATAGGAAAGTCACAGAACCCTGACAAGAATGTTTACTCTGCTATGTCAGGCCATGCTTGTAGTGATGCTCATTTGAGCTAGGATATCCGAGTTACTCGGATATCCTAACTCTTTTTTCACTATTCGAGCTCGAATACCGAGCTCAAATAGTATTAGCTATCCGGGCTGTGCTATCCGAGCGCACCCGGATAGCAAGCAGATATCCGGAGATATCCTAGCTATCCGAGCTCGGATAGCGTCATGAGCTCGGATAGCGTCACCACAGACGTCACCTCGAGTCCTCAAGTGAATCAGAGGGCTGCCAGCCCTCTGACTGCAGCCAATTACAGAGGGGGAGCCTGGCCAAGCCCCCCTCTATAAATACCGGACGCCATCTTGCCTCACTCGTCCTGCTTGCGACTTACTGACTGATTGTACTGAGAGACTGCTCCAGTGCTTTTTGTCTGTGTGCAAGTGCATTGCTATTGTTCTAAACCTAGCGTTTTTACACTCCAACACTTGATATTCAACTGTATTGCTTTGTATTGTAGATAGATTGTATTTTAGACAGTTTAGTTTGTGTGATTACTAGGGACTAGGGAGGGAGACTGTCACTGGTGCTGCTGCAGGCCTGCAGCCAGCAGCTAGGCCCTGTGCCTAGGCAAGGCAGCCTGCCCTGCTCTGTGCTCTAGTCTCTAGTTACCTTACCTGTGCTCTCACCTGTCCTACTCCTGTACTACTACTACTTCTGTGTTAGATAGATTTGTACTATATTTTGTAGTTAGCAAGGCCCAGCTTTACTGCTATACCTGTCCTGCTGTATCTGCTCTCTGTAATCTAGTCACACCTGTTCTATTATTTAGCTAGATTCTTCCATTGTTTAGTTAGTAGTACTGTAGTGTACTGTACTCTAGTCTGTCTATAGGGACCGTCCGTCACCGCGTTCCCTAGGGTCTTTGTGTGCGCAGTGCACGTCTGTGCTGTCCGCACCCTCTCGTTAGTGCTACACCCATCCTATTGTTTATATTACTTCTATTGTGTATTTGCTGACTTGTACTGTAGTCTGTGTATAGGGACACCGTCAGTCAGCGTCAGCTAGGGTCTTTGTGTGCGCAGTGCGCACTC
The DNA here is from genome assembly GCF_040937935.1 of Hyperolius riggenbachi. Taxonomy (NCBI): domain Eukaryota; kingdom Metazoa; phylum Chordata; class Amphibia; order Anura; family Hyperoliidae; genus Hyperolius; species Hyperolius riggenbachi. Next base: position 123,295,822 of record NC_090653.1, on the reverse strand, counting down.
TCTCGTTAGTGCTACACCGATCTCTGCTGTAGAGTACATCTGTCCGTCACCTCACACACCCACCACCACCAGTCCCACCCCATTAAAGTACCCCACTTGTCCCACCCGCCTTTACATACATACGTTTTTTTTTTCATTTGTATAATATTAAAAATATACAATGTCTGGCACTGGCAGCCGCTGTTTGGGCAGGGGCAGCAAGGGCATCGCCAAGAGAGAAGGTCGTGGGCATGGCAGCCGCGCCACCGCCACCATGCGCAGTTCTGCGTCTGCACCAGTGGCTATTACGCCATTAGCCACTGGCCGTGGACGCCTTGGCTGCCCAACAGCTGGGAGTCACACTGCAGAGACACAGCAGCAGCAGCAGCAGCAGCGTGTGGCCCAGATGTTCCTCCCACCGCCAGGTCGTAGCCGTCCTATTGAGGAGAAGGACGCAGACGCTTTGGTAGAACTGATGGTGGATGAGCAGGCCACCATTAGCTCTGGAACCGAGTCCTCCACCCCCGCCACCACTCCTGTTCGCAAGAGCAGCAGCAGCCGACCAGCACTGCCTGGGGAGCAGGAGGAGGAGGAGTGCAGTTCTCCAGCCCCAGGCAACACCAGCACCCTGTCACTCAGCACCCTCTTATCCCCAAGCGCAGTGGGGTTATGGAATGCTGTTGCGGCAGAATTAGCGGAGGAAGGAATGCTCATGGGCACTTTGGGGGATGATGCTTTGGACAGTCAGACAGTGGTGACTGTCCAACTGCCCATGCATGCAGAAGGGAAGTTTGGGGGATCCCAGCAGGACATGTTTGCGGAGGGGGAGGATGATGATGACAGGGTGCAGGACAAAGACTGGGTGCCAGGTCCTGGGAGTGGGGATGTCATCAGCTCTGAGGAGGAGGAGGAGGATGCGGCTGTGGGCCTTGCTAGAAGGATCAGCATCGCAGGCATGGGCAGGATCACAAGTGGGCGTGGTATGCAGGCCACACAGCGTGCTGACCAGGAGACGAGTTCTGCCAGTGCCACCACCAGCCGCACCAAGAACCCCTCCCCCCCAAACTACCACAGGGAGACCAGCGGCAGCAGCACCTTCCAGCCGAAGGGGCAACTTCACCTCCTCAATATGGAATTTTTTCACCCTGCCATATTTGGAGTGCAAGTATGCCACCTGCAACCAGTGCCGCAAGCAGCTCAGCAGAGGGAAGGAGCCCTCTGCGTTTGGCACAACATCTCTGGTCAACCATCTTGCAGGGAAACACTTTCACGAGCATGAGGAGTTTGTGAAGTTGAAGAAAGCTGGCAGTGGCAGACCCGCCACCACTGCGAAGCCGTCGGCAGCAGCTACCCGCCCTCCTCCACCTCCTCCAGCAGCACCAGCAGGAGTGCGTCAGCAACGCGCTGCTCCTCCTCCCTCTGCAACTCCTGCCGCCGACACTGAGGACTGTTCTGGCAGCCAGTCCTCAGTGGCCTCCTCTGCTCCCTCCACTGATTCCCATGCCAGCAAAAGGCTTCGCCAGACCCTGCTCAGCGACACCTTCCAGGGGGTGGTCAGGGTTCTGCCTCCCAGCAGCCGTCGAGTGCGTCAGCTGAACGGCTTGCTGGCACGGGCCATATGCTCCCAACTCCTGCCTTATTCCCTTGTGCAGGAGGGGAGCGACATGCGTGCGCTCCTGATGTGTGCAGCCCCCGATTGGCCAATCCCCAGCCGACATTTTTTCGCATGCACGGCCATCCCTGCACTTCACCGCTCTGTGATGGCCAATGTCGGGAGAGGGCTGGAGCATGCGGTGGGTCAACGGGTCCATGTCACCATGGACTCGTGGAGCAGCCGGTTTGGGACAGGCCGCTATCTGTCCTTCACCGCGCATTGGGTCAGCTTGGTGGAAGGGGGTGAGGAGGGGGGAGCAGCATCGGGCACTGTCAGAGCAGCAGCACCAACAACGCAGTGGGTGGTGCCACCATGCAGGATCAGCGGAACAGCAGCAGGTTCCTCTGATCCGCTTCCATCCTCCGGCATACCAGCCCTAACCCCCCACCTCAGCAGCAGCGTGAAGCCCTGCCACTGCCAAGCGCTGCTGGAATTGGTCAGCCTGGGGAAGACCAAACTGACGGCGAACCACGTCCTGGCCAAACTCCGAGAGCAGGAGAGGAATTGGCTGTCCCCCAGAGGCCTCAGAGTCGGAGAGGTGGTGTCCAACAATGGGGCAAATCTGGTTGCTGCCATCAGCAGGGGAGACCTGACCCACATCCCCTGCCTGGCGCACGTCCTGAAGCTGGTAGTCCAAAAGTTCCTGCGGACCTACCAGGGGATGGACCGACTCCTTGAGGCAGCAAGGAAGGTCGTGCGCCATGTCCGGCTCTCGCCTGCAGCCGTAGCGAGCCTGGAAGAGGTGCAGAAGGAGCTGCACCTGCCACAGCACCGGCTCATGATCGATGTTCCAACTCGCTGGAACTCCACCCTGGCGATGTTGGAGCGTCTGGTTCAACAGAGGCAGGCTGTAAGCCAGTAGCTTGCACATGCAACAGTTGCCTCCATCACTGCAACTGGGCTTGCCGCCACCAACCTCCCGTCCATCATCTCCACAGAGGACTGGGGGCACATGCAGCAGGTGTGCTCAGAACTGGCACCCTTCCTGCAGGCCACCAACATGGTCAGCAGGGACCATCCAATGGTGTGCGAGTGGGTCCCCTTGGTGTGTGTGCTGGACAGGGCCCTGTATGCACTGGTGGAAGAGGGAGCGGCAGCCTTGGACCAGCAGGAGCTGCAGGCAGCTTCACAGGCCACTTCTGAGGAGGAGGAGGGCTTGGAGTTGGTGGAGGACCCTGACCTTGCTGCTGATGAGGGGGAGCAGCAGAGCGCAGCTGGACTGGTGCGGGGGTGGAGAGAAGATGAGGTGGAGGAGGCAAAGGATGACAGCACTGTCGGCTCTGGGGCTGCCGATGATGTGCCAACAGACGTGGCCAGACTCTTCCCAATGGCAGCGCACATGCTGAGGTGCCTGCGCAAGGACCCAAGGGTGATCCAGATGAAGCAGAGGGAGAACATCTGGATCTGCATGATGCTGGACCCACGTCTGAAGGGGAAGCTCAGCCAGTTCCTGCCTGCAGGAGGAGACCATGTGCAACAAATGAGGGATTTGCAGCTGTCCCTTGTTGAGCGCTTGGAGGAAGCCTTCCCTCAGACATCCACCCCCACTGTCCAGCCAGCACAGAGGCAGCAGCAGGTGCCTGCATCCACCAGCAGCAAGCGCACGCGCACCACAGACCTGCTGTCTCTGACCCAAGAGCTCTACATGAGTGTAGAGCTGCCAAGGACTAGAGAGGAGGTGCCTGCAGCAGCATCCTTCTCCAGTCACAGGCAGCGCTTGACCCGCATGGTGGCTGACTACATGGGGTCCTTCCGCGGGCTTGACAGCGTGGCTCCTGTTGATCCCATGGAGTATTGGGTCAAGCACCTGACGATCTGGAGCGAGCTTGCGCAGTACGCCCTGGAAGTGCTCTCCTGCCCCCCTTCCAGCGTACTGTCAGAGCGTTGCTTCAGTGCAGCTGGTGGAGTCGTCATTGAGAAGCGATCTCGTCTGTCTCACAAGTCTGTGGACAGACTGATGTTTCTCAAATTGAACCAGGCTTGGGTGGAAGGCGAATTCCTGGCCCCTGTTGTCGCCGAGAGGGGGACATGAAGTGGCGCACACACACATTACACCTGTTGCTGCTGCTGCTGTATTTCTTCCTGCTGTCTGTGTGTTTCCACTGCCAGGGAACACATTACAAGGTGCTGCTGCCCATGCGCCACCAGCTATTACGCTCAACAATAGCTGCATTATTTAAAAAAAAAAATATTGTAATTATTGTAGAGGTGTCCGGGTTGAAAACTGTGCTGTCCCAATTGTGTATTTGACACAATGTGGGCTTCACGACCGCTGTCTGGAACCTCATGCTGTGTATTTACAGCCCTGGAACCACCGCTAGGACCCAGGGCCTATTATGTCTCGCTGCCTGCCCTCCTGCCTGCTGCCAAATGCCAGTCTGCCACACACTTATCCTCCTCACGCTGCCTGCTGTTGTATTTCCTCCTGCTGTCTGTGTGTCTCCACTGCCAGGGAACACATTACAAGGTGCTGCTGCCCATGCACCACCAGCTATTACGCTCAACAATAGCTGCATTAATTAAAAAAAAAATTGTAATTAATTTAGAGGTGTCCGGGTTCAAAACTGTGCTGTCCCAATTGTGTATTGGAGACAATGTGGGCTTCACGACCGCTGTCTGGAACCTCATGCTGTGTATTTACGGCCCTGGAACCACCGCTAGGACTCAGGGCCTACTATGTCTCGCTGCCTGCCCTCCTGCCTGCTGCCAAATGCCAGTCTGCCACACACTTATCCTCCTCACGCTGCCTGCTGTTATATTTCCTCCTGCTGTCTGTGTGTCTCCACTGCCAGGGAACACATTACAAGGTGCTGCTGCCCATGCGCCACCAGCTATTACGCTCAACAATAGCTGTATTATTTTGAAAAAAAAATTGTAATTATTTTAGAGGTGTCCGGGTTTAAAACTGTGCTGTCCCAATTGTGTATTGGACACAATGTGGGCTTTAAGACCGCTGTCTGGAACCTCATGCTGTGTATTACGGCCCTGGAACCACCGCTAGGACCCAGGGCCTACTATGTCTTGCTGTCTGCCCTCCTGCCTGCTGCCAATCTGCCACACACTCATCCTCCTCATGCTGCCTGCTGTTATATTTCCTCCTGCTGTCTGTGTGTTTCCACTGCCAGGGAACACATTACAAGGTGCTGCTGCTCATGCACCACCAGCTATTACACTCAACAATAGCTGCATTATTTTGAAAAAAAAAATTGTAATTATTTTAGAGGTGTCCGGGTTGAAAACTGTGCTGTCCCAATTGTGTATTGGACACAATGTGGGCTTCACGACCACTGTCTGGAACCTCATGCTGCTTATTTACAGCCCTGGTACCACCGCTAGGAACCAGGGCCTATTATGTCAGTCACATCACACTGCCTGACACACACTACTCCTCCTCCTGTAGCTGCATTGAGCTTCTGCTGTCTGAGTGCTGCTACCACTGCCAGGGAGAACAGAAGAAGAACTATTTTCTGCTGCCACCTGCCCACCCACTCTCCTACCGAGTACCGACTAATTACCACTCACTACAAATAGCTGCAAGCCTGCAACTGCTTCCTCCTCCTGCTGATGTCTGTGTTTTACCACCGCCAGGGTACACAGAAAAAGGCGATGTGGCTTGCAATGTGCCACTACCTACCTATTATGCCATCAACACAAATATAACTATGGTGTTATTAAAATAAAATATTTCCAAAATGAAGTAAAAAAAATATTACAAAAGAAAGGAAAACCAAGACACATAATATAATGATAGAGAAGAAGAGGAAGAAGAAGAAGATATAGAAGAAGATGAAGAAGATATAGAAGAAGATGAAGAAGATATAGAAGAAGATGAAGAAGATATAGAAGAAGATGAAGAAGATATAGAAGAAGAAGAAGATATAGAAGAAGAAGAAGAAGAAGAAGAAGAAGAAGAAGAAGAAGAAGAAGAAGAAGAAGAAGAAGAAGAAGAAGAAGAAGAAGAAGAAGAAGAAGAAGAAGAAGAAGAAGAAGATATACAAGAAGAAGAAGATATACAAGAAGAAGAAGATATAGAAGATGAAGATATAGAAGAAGAAGATATAGAAGAAGAAGATATACAAGAAGAAGAAGATATAGAAGATGAAGATATAGAAGAAGAAGATATAGAAGAAGAAGAGGATATAGAAGAAGAAGAAGAAGAAGAAGAAGAAGATATAGAAGATGAAGATATAGAAGAAGAAGATATAGAAGAAGATATAGAAGAAGAAGAAGAAGAAGAAGAAGAAGATATAGAAGAAGAAGAAGAAGATATAGAAGAAGAAGAAGAAGATATAGAAGAAGAAGAAGATATAGAAGAAGAAGAAGATATAGAAGAAGAAAAAGAAGAAGATATAGAAGAACAAGATGAAGACGACATAAATGAAGACTGTTACAACAACCATTTTGGCACACCTTCTCATGCAAACACTTTTCATGAAGTTAATTTACTATTTTTGATACCTTTTTTATAACTACTACATCACCACATAATCACTTGATGTTTTTCTTCATAAAAAAGGTGGTTTCATGCATCATTGACCTCCATTACAAGTTTTACAAGCTATTTAAGTCCAGCCTGAATATTTTACTCGAATACAGACTCGGATAGTGACGTCGGATATCCGAGGTCGAATCGGATATTCGATTAACTCGGATATTGAACTTCGAGTTAATTTGGATAGTTTACTATCCGAATTCGACCAAACTCGAATAGGATAATGAGGTATCCGAGCAACACTGCATGCTTGTAATATGGCTTGATTGGTTTCCCCATAACTCACTGCTTTGTACTGATCTCTACCTGAACTGTATGCCCATAACCAGGGGTTCTCTCTCTCTCGCTCTCTCTCGGCCTGGATGCCTTTGTAAGGGATTTTTGCCATTGAATGTGATTTTGGCTTCTGCTCGGATATCTGAACTAACTATTCGCCCGGATTTTGGATTTCAGTTGGGAAATCTGAGTTTGCTCGGATAGTCTATTTGGATTTTAAAAAATAGCCGAATGGCTATTCAAAGTTCGGATAGTGGAAAAAGTTTTGCTTATCTGGGTAGTTCGGATATCCGAAATCTTGCTGAGCACAGTGAGCCCATAACTACTTTGTTCATGCTTAAATTTTGTGTCTATTTGAATGTGCTATATTTTGACCATGTGTGCTGCTAAGCTTGAAGAAAACAGGGATGGCAATCATTGACAATCCCTATGTGTTTCTTTTTTTCTTCATACAGTCAAACCACATATGGGATGACCATGATTCTTCCCACAACCCATTGGTTTGGTATTTTCTCTTGATGTTCGTTTCATTTTAACAAAGTATTAGCCTAGAAAGCTATCTACTGTCAATGCTTCTTTGAGATGCTTGCATTCTTTTGTTCCTCACATCTGTGTAGGCTTTAGTGCTATATCATACCAGCAGTGTAAAGTAGAGTTTGATGAATGCGTCATCCACATACCTGATTCAATGCCTAGATGTTGTTTCCTTGAATGTGTTCAAGACCAGCTTGTGAATGTAGAATGTGTTAAAGAAAAGCCTTGAGCTTATCCAAGGGAGCATCATCTAGCCTCTGGTTCAGGTATGGGGATGGCAAAATCAAAACACATGACATACAATCATTTTCAAATGCAGACGTTGAAAGGATAAAATGCTATTGATAAAAAGCTAACTTTTCTATTATGGGTTACCGTAGGTGGTTTGGCACTGACACTTTACTTTGAAGTCCTTGGGGACCTTTCTAACGGTTCTCTCTGTCTTGACTCTTTCCATCATTTTTGTCTTTTCTTGCCTTCATCACCACCTCATTCTTACCAGGATTCTCTCTTGTAATCTGTATCACCTTTCTCTTCCCCCCTTCATTTTTTTTCCATTTTGCATTATTCTCAATCACAAATAATCAACCCTGAGATTTTTGCACTTTTGTATAAACAATTTTGCTATTTTCCCTTACACCTTTTCACCTGTTACCCCCTTCTGCCCTTCTGTTTCTCTCATACCATTTCCTCCGCCCCTCAACCTTTTTCCCCATTCCTTCAACCCTCCAACTCTTACCTCCTCTCATGCACCCACTCTACCCCTTTCCCCTCCATGCTGTCCTCCTCACAATTCTGCTTACCACTTCCCCTGTACCTCAGCCCTTGCCATTTTTCCTTCACTCCCTTCTTTCCCTTCTTCCCTTCCTCTTTCACTTGGATTTTTTCTCTTAATTTTGTTTCTCCTGTTCCTCAACCAGTTTGTCCATCCCTCCCTTCCTCCCAATATACCTTCTTGCTCGTCTCTTCTTTTGCTTCAATGATAAATTGATTTCTGATTTAATATTGCGTTTAACATATATAGGTTGCTGTTTTTACATTACATACAATGTTCTTTTATTACTACTATGTGATATTTAGACCATTCAATATTTTGTATTATTTCTGGATTCCCTCTCTATACCACTGTTCCTATTTTTTTCCTACCTATTGTTGCTAATGAAATTGACATTTTTATATATAACCTTTAGCCCTTTGAGATATTTTGTGTGATATGTACACAATGGGTTGATTCACTAACCGGCGCTAAGCCGGTTAGTGTGCCTTATCACTTAGTGGGCGCAAACTATGGCACTAAGTAGTTTGCGCCCACACATCAGTCTTAGTACCGCTCACTGCGTACACAGCGCGGGTGCGCCTATATTAATGCGCGGTGCGACGATAACAGCGCATTAATGCGCTGCTTCAGGGGCACCCGATGTGCCGCTGTCTCACCAGGTGTGACATTTTAGGGGCAGTGGGTGCGACGTAATCGTCGCACCACGCACTAATATAGGCGCGCCCACGCTGTGCGCGCAGTGAGCGGGGCTGTGCGCAAAGTAGCTTTGCGTGCACTAGGGGCAAAAAACACTTAGCGCCGGTTAGTGAATCAAGCCCAATGTATATTTTGTGAACCATTAGATGCTTTTTTAGCTCTACATTTTTAAGTATTTTTTGATTAATTTACCGTGTGCAGAAGCTTATTTGGTGTTTGTTCTGTCTTCTGTTTTATATTGAAGATTGTCTGTCATCTTGTTCACATTAGACAATGACAGTTGCTGTTGTGTGCATACATCCACAATAAGCCATTTTATGTTAAATATATTCAGAATAGAATGGATTGATTTAAATATGTTTTCATTACAGGTACGTGTATATGATTGTGAGTGTGCAACCTCTGTTACAATACAATCCTTGCAGCTATCTTTGGCTTGTTATCACAGGTTAGGGCTGCACATTTTTGCCACCTAACAGTGGACAATTTTTTTGTAACTCCAGGCCAGTCTTTCAGGATTGCTTCTGTTCTCTGAGCTCATCGAACCCTCAGAAACCAGACACTTTATCTCAAAGCAACACAAACAGCTTCTTCTCTGCACAAATTTGCTGAAGGCTTTGTTTTCAGGATTCCCTATAGCCATTCAAAATTCCCAGCAATGCTCTTATTCCTTCAGTAGTAAAGGAGTTAATTAAGTCTGAAAACATTAAGCCCAGCAGTTCTAAGAATCCACCGAGAGTATTAAAACCACTCACTGTTTATTCTGCCACAAACAGCAAAGAGAATCGGATCAGAAATGCAATTTTGTCCTGTTTGATGCAATGCACCATATAACACGGTCTATAGGGAGGTACTGCGATCTCTTGTTAACCTCTCTATCTATTCCATTAAGAAGCACTGTTAGCTACAATACACCATATTTGCATGGTGTCAGCATAATGGTGAGAATAATTAATCATTAGCAACAATAAAACTGACATTTTAAGATTCATGTCATATGTAAGTGGTCTTTGAAGGATACTCATGCTGAAAGAAGTAACTCTGTTTTTTCATATTTAATTATAATAGAAGCTATATCTTGGTAAAAAAATAGGTAAGGAATAAAAGCAAATATCTTGGACAATACAAAGAACAATTTCCATATAGAGCAGGGATGCCCAACTCCAGCTACTTAATAGTCATACAGTTAGATTGATCAAAGAAGTAATCCTTCCATCAAGTCCTCGGGGCCATACCCATGCCAGTGTTTAGGATGGACGGGACATGGCGTAATGTGTTGTAATTGATGAATCACACCTTTCCTGATTCAGTCCCACCATAATTTGAGCTGTGCCAACAATGTGTGAAGACCTAAGTCCTTGAGGATTGGGTTGGACATCCCTGATGCAGAGGTAACAACAAGATAATTTGTCAATAGACAGTAGTAAGTTGTCAACACCTAGTTATGGGCTATGAAAGAGCTCCAAATTATGCAACAATGTCTTATATTTACACTGTCAGCCCACTCAATCTGAGATTGTTTGCCTAACCCTGATCCCCTTAAAGAGGAACTCCAGTGAAAATAATGTAATTAAAAAAGTGCTTCATTTTTACAATAATTATGTATTAATGATTTAGTCAGTGTTTGCCCATTTATGCTTTTGTGGTATGGGCGCTCCTCTAGACTATCAGACTCTAAACCTTACACAATTAAATACCAACACTCCACCCCAGTGGATCGCTATGTACGCTGGGGGTATCACCTCCCTAAATAGATAGCCTTAATGTGTGCGTACAGCGCTCCCACTATGTGACACAGACTGTATACAATGCATATACTGTAACAGGTGGGCGTTATCTCAGCCTCCCCTCCTGAAAACATATATACTGAGAAAGTCCTGAATTGAGATGTCCTCTGTAAGTACCGTATATACTCGCATATAAGCCGACCCGCATATAAGCCGACCCCCCAACTTTTCCCTGAAAAACCAGGGAAAAATGATTGACCCCCATATAAGCCGGGGGTAGGAAATGCTGGCCGCCTTATTCCCCAAGTGTGTCCCAGTATAGCTAGTAAAGTGTCTAGTATGGGTAGGTAGTGCCCCTGTATAGCTAGTATAGTGCCCAGTATAGCTAGTATAGTGCTCAGTATAGCTAGTATAGTGCTCAGTATAGCTAGTATAGTACTCAGTATAGCTAGTAAAGTGCCCCAGTTTAGCTAGTATAGTGCCCAGTATAGCTAGTATAGTGCTCAGTATAGCTTGTAAAGTGCCCCAGTTTAGCTAGTATAGTGCTCAGTATAGTGCTCAGTATAGCTAGTATAGTGCTCAGTATAGCTAGTATAGTGCCCCAGTTTAGCTAGTATAGTGCTCAGGATAGCTAGGATAGAGCCCCAGTTTAGCTAGTATAGTGCTCAGTATAGCTAGTATAGTGCCCTAGTTTAGCTAGTATAGTGCTCAGTATAGCTAGTATAGTGCCCCAGTTTAGCTAGTATAGTGCCCCAGTTTAGCTAGTATAGTGCTCAGTATAGCTAGTATAGTGCCCTAGTTTAGCTAGTATAGTGCTCAGTATAGCTAGTATAGTGCCCCAGTTTAGCTAGTATAGTGCCCCAGTTTAGCTAGTATAGTGCTCAGTATAGCGCTCAGTATAGCGCCCCAGTTTAGCTAGTATAGCGCTCAGTAAAGCTAGTAAAGTGCCCCAGTTTAGCCTGTACAGTCCCCGCTCCCCCTATGGCTGCCGGCGAGCCAGGAAAGAGCGGTTCCCATAGTAACAGGAAGCCGCGCTCTTTCCTGCCTCCTGCCTCGTCAAAGTAGCAGCGCCAGGCGCGCTGCTCTGAATGTTTACAAGCACGGAGACTGAAATAGAAGATGCGGACAGGTAATAGCAGCAGTGGCGGCCATGGGGGGAGCGGGGGACCCCCGGACCAGCGGAGGGGGGGACTGGCGGACCACCATGACTCGCATACAAGCCGAACCCCCAACTTTTGGCCCCCTTTTTGGGGGTCAAAAATTAGGCTTGTATGCGAGTATATACGGTAAATTATGGTACACAGATTTCTTCTACATAATGCAGGAATGACAGTTCATTTATATGAGTACTTCATTCAGCCTTCCAGCAGCATATATGGGACAGATGTACAATATTATACTCTCACCGATGTCCAGGAGCTGACATATATGAACATCAGCAAACACGTTTCATTAGTATTCACACAGCATGAGTCCTCAGCAGCTTCCCCCTGTCAATATCCTAAGCAGACAAGGGAAAAGACATAGCGTAATCCTGCTTCAAAACAACTTCCACAGAGCTCCCTCCACCAGTGAAGTTTTGCTCAACTAAAACACCTTCCGTGCGTGTGCAATCAGCATGCACCCCACACCGCTAGTACATAAAACGCTCACCGGATGAATTGGCTGACCGGCTACAGACCAGCAACTGCGTTTATGGTATCCCGCATCAAAAGGATCTCGATCAGACCAACTGTCTCCTTAAGAACTCAGAAAAAGAGATTCCATAGCATAATCCCGTTTATTAAAATATTAAAATATGTAAAAGTGCACTCACAATTGTAGAACATTTATGCGCATATCAAAAGTGGACGTCCTCCTCCGCTCTAACACATCTGCGTCTCCACTGCTGTTCCGCCTGAGGCCACGCCCTACCGGTTTCGTCAATGATGACTCATCAGGGGCTTACCCAGGCGTCAGCAGCGAGACGCTAAGAACCTATTGCTATGCAAATTACTTCCTCCATCAGGACGCTACTGTGCTACATTTGCCAGTAACTTCCGCCAGGTTACAGCTTATATAAAATACAGTAAACTCAATTAAAATCATGCCATATTTATACAAATGCCTATTCCCACAAACCACATCAACACGGAAGATGTATATTAACCTTTATATTCCCCTTTGGCAAACAGCATTATTTCCCCTTGCGTATTTACCCGCATGTTTATCAAACTACAACGCTGCCCCTCACCACTAGCACTAATGACTCCCCCCACATACTACATAGGGCACCCTGCACACCCCACTATTTCATGTAACATGTTCCGTAATGGTCTAGATACATACCTAATCGATAGAACCTGGGCACGTGGCATATGCCCAGATAGGGCAACTCCCTTAATAGTATCTGACCCTCGTTTTGTACATCAGACTTGAGGATATGCCACATACCCCGTGCCCATCCCAACCCATCAACATGTATGCATTGCAACACCCCACAACGAAATAATGACACCTACCCCCTCTACCAAATGATAGTGAACAGTTCCAGAACTTGCCTTTCTTTACATAACTAAACACCGTTGCATACCTCATACCCATACCCAATGGAGTACCTGTATTATGCATTTATAGTGCTGATAACTCTTACTTCTATCCTAGGTGCATCAGTATCCCACTATGTAGGTAATTGTGATTGTGAATAATTGTGACATATGCCAGTGCCCTACACCAATGCTAGAGTGATCGTAGGTTTGGTGCCCACCACCCCCTAAAAAGGGCCCACTGGGAAACAACTAACACGCATAAGCAGATGTCACAAATCACAACACTCCTACTGTTAAAATAATTCCTGTACCAACATTCCCGGAATATAGCCAGATGTGATGTGTTACCATCATTATGACTCCCCCTAGTGTATGGTATGTAAACTCCCCAACGTTCTATACCCAATAATAAAGTTGTGGATGTGATCCCTAAGTGTAATACTGACCTAATCGTCTGCAATAAAGCAATTGAGATCAAGTTCCACATTCAAACCCTCCGGTCTCATGGTGTGCATTTGAAAAATCCATTAAGTTTCCATTTTTGAAATTTCACGTACTTTGTGGCATCCTCGCCATCTCGTAGTAAGTTTTTGCAGAGCACTAAAGTGCATGAGTCCTGGGTCTCGGCCATGCTTTTCAGCAAAATGTCTAGAGACACTATGGTTTTTAAAGCCTTTTGTTATATTGTTCACATGCTCATTCATCTGTGATTTTAGCTTCCTTTTTGTCCTTCCTATATACTGGAAGCCACATGGGCACCATATTAAATAAACTACATGAGTGCTCCCACATGTAATAAATTCCCGAATGGGAAAACTCTCGCCTGTGACATATGATACATTTGCAGTCCTCCTGCACGTCTGTGCAATCAAACATGGGTTGCATTGTTTGCAGGGAAAAAAAACTTTTTGTCCGCAGATATCAGTTCTGTTTGTGATTGCCGGTTCTTCAATACAGGTTTTTACTAGACTTTTCTGCAGATTATTAGCCCTCCTGTATATAAACTTAGGTTGAGCAGGTATCTTAGCTTTTAAAACTGGATCATTCCTCAGAAGCCCCCAGTATCTTTTAATGATCTGCTCCACTTCTTTGTGTTGCATATTGTATTCCAGGCACAATGCAAAGTCATATTCACCATTATTGGGGATTTTTTGTTTGTCCTTTAGAATTTCATCTCTATTCAGAGCCTTAATTCTTTGAATCTCTTGTCTAAGTGGGGTTTCCTGGTACCCTTTATCAACAAATCTATGGAGGAGCATTTCTGCTTGATCTTCATAATCAGACATCATGGTACAATTTCTTCTTACCCTAGTAAATTGGCCTCTAGGTATTCCACTTAGCCAATTATTATGGTGACAGCTCTTGATTGGAATATACGCATTCCTATCGTTTTTTTTGAAAAACGTACGGGTGCCAAGCCTGTCCTTATCTTTATAGACGACTACATCCAAGAAGTCAATTTGTTGTTTATCCCATTTGGCTGTCAGTACAATACCCCTGTTGTTACCATTCAGCCACTCTATATACTCCTTTAATTCTGAGTCATTTCCTCTCCAGACCCACACCAAGTCGTCTATATATCTTCGCCATGATATCACATGGTTACTTTGTGGACAGGCTATTACCCCCAACTCCCAGTCATCCATAAATATATTTGCCACGCTGGGTGCATATTTGGCCCCCATTGCACATCCTAGGGTCTGTAAATAAAATTGGTTGCCGTACCAAAAGTAATTATGAGTGAGTGAGAATTCCAACAACTGTATAATAAATCCAATTTGTTCTTGTTTAAGTTCAGTGTATACATTCAGTGCCTGTGCTACAGTCCTGAGGGCTTCTGCATGCGGAATAATTGTATATAATGCAGATACGTCTGCTGTTACCAATATATCATCTTTCAAAACTCTTATAGATTGCAAGGACTGCAGGAATTGTTTCGTATCTTTGAGTAACAGTGATAGTTGTTTAACTACAGGTTGCAGGAAAGAGTCTATGTATTCTCCTACTCGTTGATTCAGTGAGCCAATCCCACTTACGATGGGTCTTCCGGGGGGTCGTTCTAAATCTTTATGTATTTTGGGATTATGGTACATTACTGGAATCCTAGGGGCATCGATCATGAGGTATTTGTATTCCATATCATTGAGAATGTTCTGATCAAGCCCCTCCCTCAGAAGTTGTCTCAGCTCATTCATATATTGTTTAGGAGAATACATAGACTCTTTCCTGCAACCTGTAGTTAAACAACTATCACTGTTACTCAAAGATACGAAACAATTCCTGCAGTCCTTGCAATCTATAAGAGTTTTGAAAGATGATATATTGGCAACAGCAGACGTATCTGCATTATATACAATTATTCCGCATGCAGAAGCCCTCAGGACTGTAGCACAGGCACTGAATGTATATGTTACGGCCAGAACCCGAAGTTTGGCCAGAACTGGAAGTGGCCGGCCACTTCGGGTTCTGGCCGGCCAATGTGCGAACTGGCCGCTGCGCTGCGGCCAATGTGAGAAATGCAACAATTCCTGTAAGGTTAATGTTATGTTGTGGCCGCAGCGCAGCGGGCAAATGTATCACATCTTACTTTATTCAATGAAATTAAGCCGCCCGGCTTTTTCTCTGCCTCTCTCTCCTCCACCCCCCCCCCCCCGCCTCTCTCGCTCTCCTATGGGCAGCCGGGCGGGGACACGAGTGTCCCCCCGGAGTCGTTCGTCGCGGCAGGGAAGCCTGCCGTTCTTGCAGAGCGGGGTGCTGGCAGAAGCAATGTCTGCAGCTTCCCCGCTCTGCTCTCCTGCCGCGACGAACGACTCCCGGGGACACGCGTGTCCCCTCCGGCTGGCCATAAGAGAAGGGGAGAGAGAGGCGGGGGGAGGAGGAGAGAGAGGCGGGGGGAGGAGAGAGAGGCAGAGAAAAAGCCGGGCGGCTTAATTTCATTGAATAAAGTAAGATGTGATACATTTGCCCGCTGCGCTGCGGCCACAACATAACATTAACCTTACAGGAATTGTTGCATTTCTCACATTGGCCGCAGCGCAGCGGCCAGTTCGTACATTGGCCGGCCAGAACCCGAAGTGGCCGGCCACTTCTAGTTCTGGCCAAACTTCGGGTTCTGGCCGTAACATATACACTGAACTTAAACAAGAACAAATTCGATTTATTATACAGTTGTTGGAATTCTCACTCACTCATAATTACTTTTGGTACGGCAACCAATTTTATTTACAGACCTAGGATGTGCAATGGGGGCCAAATATGCACCCAGCGTGGCAAATATATTTATGGATGACTGGGAGTTGGGGGTAATAGCCTGTCCACAAAGTAACCATGTGATATCATGGCGAAGATATATAGACGACTTGGTGTGGGTCTGGAGAGGAAATGACTCAGAATTAAAGGAGTATATAGAGTGGCTGAATGGTAACAACAGGGGTATTGTACTGACAGCCAAATGGGATAAACAACAAATTGACTTCTTGGATGTAGTCGTCTATAAAGATAGGGACAGGCTTGGCACCCGTACGTTTTTCAAAAAAACCGATAGGAATGCGTATATTCCAATCAAGAGCTGTCACCATAATAATTGGCTAAGTGGAATACCTAGAGGCCAATTTACTAGGGTAAGAAGAAATTGTACCATGATGTCTGATTAGGAAGATCAAGCAGAAATGCTCCTCCATAGATTTGTTGATAAAGGGTACCAGGAAACCCCACTTAGACAAGAGATTCAAAGAATTAAGGCTCTGAATAGAGATAAAATTCTAAAGGACAAACAAAAAATCCCCAATAATGGTGAATATGACTTTGCATTGTGCCTGGAATACAATATGCAACACAAAGAAGTGGAGCAGATCATTAAAAGATACTGGGGGCTTCTGAGGAATGATCCAGTTTTAAAAGCTAAGATACCTGCTCAACCTAAGTTTATATACAGGAGGGCTAATAATCTGCAGAAAAGTCTAGTAAAAACCTGTATTGAAGAACCGGCAATCACAAACAGAACTGATATCTGCGGACAAAAAGGTTTTTTTCCCTGCAAACAATGCAACCCATGTTTGATTGCACAGACGTGCAGGAGGACTGCAAATGTATCATATGTCACAGGCGAGAGTTTTCCCATTCGGGAATTTATTACATGTGGGAGCACTCATGTAGTTTATTTAATATGGTGCCCATGTGGCTTCCAGTATATAGGAAGGACAAAAAGGAAGCTAAAATCACGGATGAATGAGCATGTGAACAATATAACAAAAGGCTTTAAAAACCATAGTGTCTCTAGACATTTTGCTGAAAAGCATGGCCGAGACCCAGGACTCATGCACTTTAGTGCTCTGCAAAAACTTACTACGAGATGGCGAGGATGCCACAAAGTACGTGAAATTTCAAAAATGGAAACTAAATGGATTTTTCAAATGCACACCATGAGACCGGAGGGTTTGAATGTGGAACTTGATCTCAATTGCTTTATTGCAGACGATTAGGTCAGTATTACACTTAGGGATCACATCCACAACTTTATTATTGGGTATAGAACGTTGGGGAGTTTACATACCATACACTAGGGGGAATCATAATGATGGTAACACATCACATCTGGCTATATTCCGGGAATGTTGGTACAGGAATTATTTTAACAATTGGAGTGTTGTGATTTGTGACATCTGCTTATGCGTGTTAGTTGTTTCCCAGTGGGCCCTTTTTAGGGGGTGGTGGGCACCAAACCTACGATCACTCTAGCATTGGTGTAGGGCACTGGCATATGTCACAATTATTCACAATCACAATTACCTACATAGTGGGATACTGATGCACCTAGGATAGAAGTAAGAGTTATCAGCACTATAAATGCATAATACAGGTACTCCATTGGGTATGGGTATGAGGTATGCAACGGTGTTTAGTTATGTAAAGAAAGGCAAGTTCTGGAACTGTTCACTATCATTTGGTAGAGGGGGTAGGTGTCATTATTTCGTTGTGGGTTGTTGCAATGCATACATGTTGATGGGTTGGGATGGGCACGGGGTATGTGGCATATCCTCAAGTCTGATGTACAAAACGAGGGTCAGATACTATTAAGGGAGTTGCCCTATCTGGGCATATGCCACGTGCCCAGGTTCTATCGATTAGGTATGTATCTAGACCATTACGGAACATGTTACATGAAATAGTGGGGTGTGCAGGGTGCCCTATGTAGTATGTGGGGGGAGTCATTAGTGCTAGTGGTGAGGGGCAGCGTTGTAGTTTGATAAACATGCGGGTAAATACGCAAGGGGGAAATAATGCTGTTTGCCAAAGGGGAATATAAAGGTTAATATACATCTTCCATGTTGATGTGGTTTGTGGGAATAGGCATTTGTATAAATATGGCATGATTTTAATTGAGTTTACTGTATTTTATATAAGCTGTAACCTGGCGGAAGTTACTGGCAAATGTAGCACAGTAGCGTCCTGATGGAGGAAGTAATTTGCATAGCAATAGGTTCTTAGCGTCTCGCTGCTGACGCCTGGGTAAGCCCCTGATGAGTCATCATTGACGAAACCGGTAGGGCGTGGCCTCAGGCGGAACAGCAGTGGAGACGCAGATGTGTTAGAGCGGAGGAGGACGTCCACTTTTGATATGCGCATAAATTTTCTACAATTGTGAGTGCACTTTTACATATTTTAATCTTTTAATAAACGAGATTATGCTATGGAATCTCTTTTTCTGAGTTCTTAAGGAGACAGTTGGTCTGATCGAGATCCTTTTGATGCGGGATACCATAAACGCAGTTGCTGGTCTGTAGCCGGTCAGCCAATTCATCCGGTGAGCGTTTTATGTACTAGCGGTGTGGGGTGCATGCTGATTGCACACGCACGGAAGGTGTTTTAGTTGAGCAAAACTTCACTGGTGGAGGGAGCTCTGTGGAAGTTGTTTTGAAGCAGGATTACGCTATGTCTTTTCCCTTGTCTGCTTAGGATATTGACAGGGGAAAGCTGCTGAGGACTCATGCTGTGTGAATACTAATGAAACGTGTTTGCTGATGTTCATATATGTCAGCTCCTGGACATCGGTGAGAGTATAATATTGTACATCTGTCCCATATATGCTGCTGGAAGGCTGAATGAAGTACTCATATAAATGAACTGTCATTCCTGCATTATGTAGAAGAAATCTGTGTACCATAATTTACTTACAGAGGACATCTCAATTCAGGACTTTCTCAGTATATATGTTTTCAGGAGGGGAGGCTGAGATAACGCCCACCTGTTACAGTATATGCATTGTATACAGTCTGTGCCACATAGTGGGAACGCTGTACGCACACATTAAGGCTATCTATTTAGTGTTTGCCCATTGCAAAATATTTTGAATCCCTGATTTACATTCTGACATTTATTACATGGTGACATTTTTACTGTTGGCAGGTGATGTCGCTGCTGCATGTTTTTTTGGCAGTTGAAAACAGCTGTAAACAACACTGACAGAGTAAAAAAGTAGTGTGGTTCACTCCTAGTCATACAATATTTCAAAACACACTCAAAAGACGGGGTTTTATTTGAACCAAAGTTCTCTTATTTATTCTTTATATGTTATTTCTTCACTTTGCGGATAATGTATATGGAAACAACATCAGACCTTCACTTCACATCAAAAAATGCCTGACACGTGTTTCACGGCCAAAAGCCGCTTCCTCAGAGGCACACCGTACACAAAGCATCCATGGGCCTACGTACACCTCCTATCCGCAATCTGAACTCTGTAAAAAAGTTGCTATCAGCAGCAATCTCATTTACAGGTTGAATTTGGGAAAGCTGACACCCTGTATGGCACATGTGCTAAATCTAGTAATTCAAAGATTTGTGTCAAAGTACCCAGGCTTAGAGGACGTCCTGAAGCAGGCCAGGAAGTTGTGTGGGCATTTCAGGCGGTCTTACACAGCCATGGCACGATTTGCCGACATTCAGCGGAGAAACAATTTGCTGGTGAGACGCTTGATATGTGATAGCCCGACATGCTGGAATTCGACCCTGGTCATGTTCTCTCGCCTGCTAGAACAGGAGAAAACTGTCACCCAGTACCTGTACAATTACAGTAAAAGTGCACAATCTGGGGAGATGGGAATGTTCTGGCCCAACCACTGGACACTGATGCGAAATGCATGCAGGCTCATGCGGCCGTTTGAAGAGTCGACCAACCTGGTGAGTCGCATTGAAGGGACCATCAGCGACTTGATCCCATACACTTATTTCCTGGACAGTGCTATGTGTAGAGTGATGGATCAAGCTGTGGAGGAGCGTGAAGAGGAACAGTTACGGGAGGAACAGTTGTGGGAGCAATTTTCAACAGAACCAGTTTCTCAACACCTGCGGCAGCACAGAGGGGGGAGGAGGAGGAAGAGTCGTATGGGGAAGAGGAGTCAGACTTGGATGATGAGGAAGGTGTTTCTTTGGAGGAGGAGGAGGCAGCAGAAGAACAACCGCAGCAGGCATTGCAGGGGGCTTGTGCTGCTCAACGTTCCTGTGGTATTGTTCGTGGCTGGGGGGAGGAGGAGGACTTACCTGACGTCACTGAGGAAGAGCAAGAGGAGATGGATAGTACGTCTGGATCCAACTTTGTGCAGATGGCGTCTTTCATGCTGTGCAGCCTGTTGAGGGACCCCCATATAAAAAAACTCAAGGGAAATGAGCTGTACTGGGTGGCCACGCTACTAGACCCTCGGTGTAGGCACAAAGTGGCGGACATGTTACCAACTCACCTGAAGGCAGAAAGGATGCAGCACTTGCAGAACAAGCTGGCAACTATGCTTTACAATGCGTTTAAGGGCGATGTCACAGCACAACGCAATAAAGGTACCACTGGCAGTAATCCTTCTACCATTTCCACGCAGGCAAGGGCATGACAAGCTCCAGCAATCTCATGGTGATGTCGGACATGCGGACATTCTTTAGTCCAACGTCTTGACTTAGCGCTTCCAGATCCTCCCTCCACCAATGCCGGGACTGGCAGGTAGCCGACTACCAGGCCTTAAGTGTGGATGTAGACACTGTGAGCAGCGCTGAACCGTTGGACTACTGGGTGCGCAGGATTGACCTGTGGCCAGAGCTGTCCCAATTTGCCATCCAACTTCTGTCTTGCCCTGCCTCAAGTGTCCGGTCAGAAAGGACCTTCAGCGCTGCTGGAGGCATTGTCACTGAGAAGTCGTCTAAGTCACAAAAGTGTTCTGTACCTCACCTTTATCAAAATGAATGAGGCATGGATCCCGGAGGGCTACTGCCTGCCCGAAGACTAAGTCAATCCCCACACACAGCATCTCTGCCTGCACGCTGTGTGTCTGGCTGCCTGCCCCAAGACTAAGTCGCTCCCCACACAGCAGGCCGCTTGACTGCCTTCTCTGCCACCACCAACAGGGTCCAGGACTCCAGGTGGATTCCTGAATTTTTAAGTCCGCTGCTAGCAGCGGCCGCTATAATAATTTTTCTGGTGCGTGTACATGCCTGCCTAATTTTTCTGGCAGAAGTGCAGCTGCAACAACAAAACAAAAGGCATGTACATGTGTCCATTCCCCTTCGTGATCATTACCTTGGTGCGGTGAAGGGGCTTGCGTATCACAATGGAGCAATGACCGCTGGCTATATGAGTGTCTCGGGGGGGGGGGGGGGGGTGGCACACCAAAGATAATAAGGTCGTTGCTTCATTGTGTACAGACCAAATTTGATCAGCTGGACAGTCACTGTTCTGTCCTTCAGCTACCTCTGGCCGGCGACCATATGGGCTGGAAAGCCGCCATCACCTGCACTCTCGTCATGGTGCGCACCAGTCCAGCACGGCCGTCACTACGCAAACAGCCCTTTGCGGTGCGTTACACAGTGAGTTTGGTGTGTCAGTGTGAAGCAGTACTCTAATTACACTCCCTCATTGATGTATACACATGCAAGATGTTTTAAAGCACTTTAGGCCTGCAATTTAGCATTCAATGTGATTTCTGCCCTTAAAACGCTGCTTTGCGTCAAATCCAGATTTTTCCCCAGGACTTTTGGCGTCTATCGCACTTGGTTCACGAACCAAAAATCGGAGGTTCGGGCCATCTCTAATGACCAGACCTATATGAGTGTGTTGGGGGGCACACCTGACCCAAGAAGATAATAAGGTCATTGCTTCATTGTGGACAGACCAAATTTGATCAGCTGGACACTCAGTCACTCTTGTTCTGTCATTGAGCTACCTCAGCCCGACCATATGGGCTTGAAAACCGCCATCGCCTGCACTCTCGCCATGGTGCGCACCAGTCCAGCACGGCCATCACTACACAAATAGCTGTTTGCGGTGCATTACACAGTGAGTTTGGTGTGTCAGTGTGAAGCAGCACACTATTTACACTACCTGATCTATGTATAGTACACACGCAAGATGTTTTCAAGCACTTTAGGTCTCCAATTTAGGAATGCAATGCGATTTCTGCCCTTTAAGGATTATAACCCTACTGTGCGTCAAATCCGTAATTTTCCCTAGGACTTTTGGCGTGTATCCCACTCCGCCATGCCCCTCTCCAGGTGTTAGACCCCTTGAAACATCTTTTCCATCACTTTTGTGGCCAGAATTAGTGTTTAAAGTTTTGAAAGTTCGCCTGCCCATTGAAGTCTATTGCGGTTCACATGATTCGCCATTTCGCAAACGTTTTCACAAGTTCGCAAAAAAAGCGGGTTCGCGACATCTCTAAAGCTAAGATATTAAGTGCATGGTTTGCATTTATCATACACTCCAAATGAGATGAGTTAGGTTTATCAATAGCAAAATATTGGTAAAAGTTACTGATATTCTACTATTGTGGTACCCATTGCCCAATAGTAGAATATCAGTATTTTTACCAATATTCTACTAGCGGTTACTCTGGGTGCTCAAATTACCGCAGTGCCCTTTTTACATGCAGTTACACAGTCTATCCAGTTATATAATGGAGCTGTCATCTTTTCTGCATTCAACTTCAAAGTTAGTGTTACCATTGTTAACTAAAAAACAATTTAGTGCTAAAAATGTTAAATGCAAACAAAAAAACTAAATAAAAGAAATAAAAAAGATATAAAAACACCACACACTAGAGAATATAAACCATGTGTAGAGATGAAGCGAACGGTTCGCCGGCGATGGTTCCAGGCGAACTTTGGGGGTTCGCGTTCACCTGGACCAAGCGAACTTTTGCGGAAGTTTGATTCGCCCCATAATGCACTATGCGGGTCAACTTTGACCCTCTGCATCACAGTCAGCAGGCACATTGTAGCCATTCAGGCTACACTAAGCCCTGGAGCCTCACCCCCCCTTATATAAGGCAGGCTGCAGCGGCCATTAGCCTCACTCGTGTGCCTGCTAGAGACAGACTAGGGACAGCTGCTGCAGACTTGTTCTTCTAGGGACAGATTAGTTAGGTTCTTGGCTGCTTAGCTTGCTCCTGGCTGATTATTATTGCTTTTATAGCACCCCTCAACAGCTCTTTTCAGAGCTCATCCTGTACTTTTTTTTCTGTGTTAAACTGACACTTTTGTTGCATGCACAGCCTTGCTAATTGATAGTGTGTGTGCCACTGCCAGCAGCCCAGCACATTCAGTAACTACCTGTGTGTGTGACAGGGAGCTGCACATTGTACTACCCAGTACTGCATATACCCAGTACCTGTTGTGTTTACTTAACCTACCTCATCACTGCATATACCTAGCTTTGTGTTGAGTGAACCCAGCTCACTGCATTTAACTACCTGTTGTGTTGAGTGAACCCACCTCACTGCATATAACTACCTTTAATGTTCAGTGAACCCACCTCACTTCATCTAACTACCTGTTGTGTTGAGTGAACCCAGCTCACTGCATCTAACTACCTGTTGTGTTCAGTGAACCCACCTCACTGCATATACGTAGGTGTTGTGTTGAGTGAACCCAGCTCACTGCAGATAACTACCTTTACTGTTGAGTGAACCCAGCTCACTGCATCTAACTACCTGTTGTGTTGAGTGAACCCAGCTCACTGCATCTAAGTACCTTTACTGTTGAGTGAACCCAGCTCACTGCATCTAACTACCTGTTGTGTTGAGTGAACCCACCTCACTGCATCTAAGTACCTTTACTGTTCGGTGAACCCACCTCACTGCATATAACTACCTTTACTGTTGAGTGAACCCAGCTCACTGCATCTAAGTACCTGTTGTGTTGAGTGAACCCAGCTCACTGCATCTAACTACCTGTTGTGTTCAGTGAACCCAGTTCACTGCATATACCTAGCTGTTGTGTTGAGTGAACCCACCTCACTGCATCTAACTACCTGTTGTGTTGCGTAAACCCACCTCACTGCATCTAACTACCTTTACTGTTCAGTGAACCCACCTCACTGCATATAACTACCTGTTGTGTTGAGTGAACCCAGCTCACTGCATATACCTAGCACCCCCCCCCCCCCCCCCCCCCCGAGATGGACAAAATGGACAAACCAGGTAGAGGAAGAGGTAGAGGCAGACCCAGAGGAAGGCCACCAGGCACTGGCAGGTCTGTGCGAGGTGGTGTTGCTGTGATTTAGTGCGGACCTGGCCCAAAATACAGTGCTCAGAAGAAGGCACGTGCCATCACTTCCCAAGATCAGGACGTGCTTGACTATTTAACACAGAACACCTCATCTCCCGCAGCCACCAGCGCTACAACAAGCACCACATCCGCTGCATTTGACACTTCGCAGGAGTTATTTGGTGGTGATGGTGAAATCACTAATTCCCAGCCACTACTGCAACAACAAGAAGAAGGCGCAGGTACACCACCTCATATGTCTGAGTTAGGTGGCGATAGTATGGACGTAACGTGTGAGGATGGGGATGATGAACCACCTGAAGTTGGTGCAGTTGAGGAGGTGTCTGAGGAAAGCGAAGCTGGGAAGGAGGATTATGATGACGATTATACGGATGCCACGTATGTTCCCAGTAGAGGAGATGACCAGGGGGACAGATCAGAGGGGGAGTCAGAGAGGAGTAGGAGCAGACGACTCCATGATAGAAGCAGAGGGAGCTCGTCCTCAGAAACAGCTGGGGGCAGTGTCTGGCACCATGTATCGCCAGCTATGGACATGCCCTTCAACGTCAGCTGCTGATGCCACCGTAGCGCCATCACCCCAGGGGGGCTCAGCGGTTTGGAAATTTTTTAACATGTGTGTCTCAGATTGGAGCAAATCCATCTGTTCTCTCTGCCAGCAAAAATTGAGCCGTGGAAAGGCCAACTCTCACGTAGGGACAAGTGCCTTACGAAGGCACCTGGAGAGAAGGCACAAACAGCTATGGCAAGAACACCTGAGGAAAAGCAGCACACAAAAGACAAGCCACCCTCCTTCTCCTCTTCCTACTTCAGGTGCATCGTCTTCATCCGCTTTCTCCCTTGCACCTTCACAGCCACCCTCCTCCACACCGCCTCTTCCCTTCAGCGGTTCCTTCTCCTCTGCCCACAGCAGTACCCAGCTGTCCGTGAAGGAAGTATTTGAGCGTAAGAAGCAAATGTCTGCCAGTCACCCTCTTGCCCAGCGTCTGACAGCTGGCGTGGCGGAACTATTAGCTTGCCAGCTATTACCATACAAGCTGGTGGAGTCGGAGGCTTTCCGTAAGTTTGTGGCCATTGGTACACCGCAGTGGAAGATACCAGGCCGCAATTATTTTTCACAAAAGGCCATACCCAAACTGTACCGTGCAGTTGAGAGGCAAGTGGTGTCATCTATTGCGAAGAGTGTTGGGTCAAGGGTCCACCTGACCACGGATGCCTGGTCTGCCAAGCACGGGCAGGGCCACTACATTACATACACAGCCCATTGGGTCAACCTGGTGACTGATGGCAGCAAGCAGGGAGTACGTGGCTGCGCAGCGGACCGACTTGTCACACCTCCACGGCTTGCAGGCAGGTCTCCAGCCACCTCCTCTCCACCTGCTACCACCTCTTCACTGTCGTCATCCTCCTCCTCCTCCTTCTCCTTGGCTGGTGCCGCGATCTGCTCTCCAGCTACACAGCCCCAGCACCCCAGGGCCTATGCTGCATGCCAGGTACGACGGTGTCACGCAGTGTTAGATATGTCTTGCCTGAAAGCGGAGAGTCACACTGGAGCAGCTTTCCTGACTGCTCTTAACAAACAGGTGGAGCAATGGCTGACCCCGCACAAGCTTGAGATCGGCAACGTGGTGTGTGACAACGGCAGCAATCTCATTTCTGCGTTGAATTTGGGAAAGCTGACACACATACCCTGCATGGCACATGTGCTGAATCTGGTCATGCAAAGATTTGTGTCCAAGTACCCAGGCTTAGAGGACGTCCTGAAGCAGGCCAGGAAGTTGTGTGGGCATTTCATTTACAAGGCCATGGCACGCTTTGCGGACATTCAGCATAGAAACAACTTGCCGGTGAGACACCTGATTTGCGATAGCCCGACTCGCTGGAATTCCACCCTGCTGATGTTCTCTCGCCTGCTAGACCAGGAGAAAGCCGTCACCCAGTACCTGTATAATTAGTAGCAGTAGGGTATTGTACCGTGTTAGCCATCAGTAAAAGCAAAAAAAAACCTTCTTGCTGTATAATTACAGTACAAGGACACAATCTGAGAGGATGGGGATGTTGTGGCCCAACAACTGGACACTGATGCGAAATGCATGCAGGGTCATGGAGCCCTTTGAGGAGGTGACCAAACTGGTGAGTCGCGCTGAGGGCACCATCAGCGACTTGATCCCCTACGCCTACTTCCTGGAGCGTGCCGTGCGTAGAGTGGTGGATACAGCTGTGGAGGAGCATGAACGAGAACAGTTACGGCAGCAGGAGTCGTGGGATCGATTTACATCCGAACCCGATGTTTCCACAACACCTGCGGCAGCACAGAGGGGGGAGGAGGAGGAGGAGGAAGAAGAGGAGTCGTGTGGGGAAGGAGAGGAGTCAGAC
Source organism: Hyperolius riggenbachi (assembly GCF_040937935.1). Lineage (NCBI taxonomy): Eukaryota > Metazoa > Chordata > Amphibia > Anura > Hyperoliidae > Hyperolius > Hyperolius riggenbachi. The sequence goes on along the minus strand of NC_090653.1, from coordinate 123,269,241 downwards.
TCTGATGATGGTGATGAGGAAGGTGTTTCTGTGGAGGAGGAAGAGGCGGCGGAAGAAGAACAACCGCGGCAGCCATCACAGGGGGCTTCTGCTGCTCTACGTTCCCGTGGTATTGTTCGTGGCTGGGGGGAGGAAGAGGAGTTGTGTCCCGTCACTGAGGATGAGCAAGAGGAGATGGAGAGTACGTCTGCATCCAGCTTTGTGCAGATGTCCTCTTTTATGTTGTCTAGCCTGTTGAGGGACCCCCGTATCAAAAAACTCAAGGCGAATGACCTGTACTGGGTGGCCACGCTACTAGACCCTCGGTACAGGCACAAAGTGGCGGACCTGTTACCAACTCAACACAAGGTGGAAAGGATGCAGCACTTGCAGAACAAGCTGTCAATGATGCTTTACAATGCGTTTAAGGGTGATGTGGCTGCACAACGCAATCAAGGTACCACTGGCAGTAGCCCTCCTCCTCCCAAGTCCACGCAGGCAAGGACAGGACGCTCCAGTGATCTCAGGGTGATGTCAGACATGCGGACATTCTTTAGTCCAACTCCTCGCCATAGTCCTTCTGGATCCACCCTCCACCAACGCCTGGACCGGCAGGTAGCCGATAGGCATGGTCGGAAGAGCCAATTTCTGATTCCGCGGTAATTCCGCATACCGCCATAACAAAATTCCGCTTCCGCTACATTCCGGTGGAATTCCGCTACATTCCGCTACATTCCGCGGTATTCCGCCACGTGCACTTTCCGTATTTTTTAAACGGATTTCCGTAAATTTAGGAGGAATTACTCAATCGCTCATTTGAAATATCGTTTTTGTATCTGAAATTTAAGATGATCATCAATACTGTTGATAACAGTCTATTGGTAATAAAGTTGATTTTTATTTTGTAAATTTGGATAAAAAAACGTTGAAACCGTTATTTTAGCGCGGTAACTTTCCGCTGATTATGATTGGTCAACTCATTCCGCATCTCCTGATTGGTCAATTCATTCCGATTCCGATTTTGCTGGAATTCCGAATTGCAATTTCCGAATTCTGCGGAACCATGCGGAAACCCCAATTCCGGCGCAGTTTCGAATTTTAGCTTCCACGGAATTCGGAAGCCCATGCCTGGTAGCCGACTACCTGGCCTTGAGTGTGGATGTAGACACTGCGAAAAGCGACGATGAACCCTTGGACTACTGGTTGCGCAGGCTTGACCTGTGGCCAAAGCTGTCCCAATTTGCCATACAACTTCTCTCTTGCCCTGCCGCAAGCGTCCTGTCAGAAAGGATCTTCAGTGCAGCTGGAGGCATAGTTACTGAGAAGAGAAGTCGCCTAAGTCACGACAGTGTTCAGTACCTGACCTTTATCAAAATGAATGAGGAATGGATCCCGGAGGGCTACTGCACGACTGAAGACTAAGTCAGTCCCCACACACAGCATCTCTGCCTGCAGGCCACTTTCCTTCTCCGCCACCACCAACAGGGTCCAGGACTTTAGGCAGATTCCTGAATTTTTAAGGCCGCTGCTAGCAGCGGCCGCTACACTAATTTTTCTGGTGCGTGTACATGCCTGCCTAATTTTTCTGGCTGCACTGTGGGCGGCTGCAACAAATAAACAAAAGGCATGTACATGTGCCCATCCCCCTTCGTGATCATTACCTTGCCGCGGTGAAGGGGCTAGCGTATCACAATGAAGCAATGACCGCCGGCTATTTGAGTGTCTCGGGTGGGGGTGGCACACAAAAGATAATAAGGTCGATGCTTCATTGTGGTCAGACCAAATTTGATCAGCTGGACAGTCACTGTTGTTCTATCATTGAGCTACCACAGCCCGGCGACCATATAGGCTTGAAAAACGCCACGGCCTACACGGCCACGGTGCGCACCAGTCCAGCACGGCCGTCACTACGCAAACAGCTGTTTGCGGTGCGTTACACAGTGAGTTTGGTGTCCCTGACACTCCCTGATTGATGTATACCCATGCAAGATGTTTGAAAGCACTTTAGGCCTGCAATTTAGCATTCAATGTGATTTCTGCCCTTAAAACACTGCTTTGCGTCAAATCCAGATTTTTCCCCGGGACTTTTGGCATGTATCCCACTCCGCCATGCCCCTCTCCAGGTGTTAGACCCCTTGAAACATCTTTTACATCAATTTTGTGGCCAGCATAATTTTTTCTATTTTTCAAAGTTTGCATCCCCATTGAAGTCTATTGCGGTTCGCGAACTTTTCGGTGAACCGAACCTTCTGCGGAAGTTCGCGAATGAGGTTCGCGAACCGAAAATTGGAGGTTCGCAACATCTCTAACCATGTGTCGTATAGGGTGGATGCATAATACAAGGAGACCCTGAGACACCCCCTCACTGTGTAAATGCAGAGTATATTACAACAGAAGCTGTGCTCTCACCTCTCCGCTGGAGTCCAGTGCTGTGCTTCTGCCTGTCCGCTCACCACTCGCCCTAGTGCCCAGCATCTCCTACTGCAGGGAGCATGATGATACGCTACATGAGGAGAGCAAGCACTAGAGGGAGCAGAAAACAGACTGGATGGTCGCACAGGTACAGCATTAGGCTCCAGAGGGAGAAGTTAGAATGCAGCTTCTGCTGCCTTTGCACACTGGACTGGGGGAGTGCAGGAGAGGGGAGGTAACAGATAGTGGGACAAGAGGACAGAGGGAGGCACAGTGAGACAGAGGGAGGCACAGAGAGATGCACACAGAGCCAGATCATCCACAAGGCAACTTAGCCAGAGGTCTAGGTCCTGGAGAAGGTCTAGGGGCCGGTTTATGCTAACCCCCAACAAATCTTTCCAAAAAGCTAGGTGCCCATCAAGCGTGTGCCAAAAATCGTTGCTTGCCTAGGCCACCATTTCAGTTGAATCCATCTCTGGATGCACAGGGGAACAGAGGTGACACAGGAGGATTGAAGGTGGCACAAGGAGACTGAAGGAGGCACAAAGGTAGACATAAGGAGGCACAGGGGGACAGAGTAACAGACAAGAGGGCAGAGATGGCACAAGGAGACAGAAGGTGGCACGAGGCGACAAAAGGAGGTACAAACACGTGGGGACTTGTCTTAATCGGGGAGCTGTGATTTTGTCCAGGAGGCAGCGCATATCTCAGGGGGTGGGGCTTAATCAGGGGCATGGCGCCCCCTAGGACAAATGGCACGTTTTAAGAAGGGAAAAAAAAAACACAATTTAGTGTGCTGACCCCCCCTACATTATTGCTCCTGTCTTGTGTCCTTTTTGGCGCACATGGAGTAGGATGATTGAACATTGTCCCATAACAGGGACAGGGCTTCATGTGTTGGAGATTTTGCAGGCCACTTTGCCAAGGCACCCCAGTATTGAAAGATATGTGGCCTGGTGTGTGAAAAAAATATGCAAAAGTGTAAAAAAATTCAGATTTTTGAGCTGGACAATTATTTAAATGACAAGTGCGGTGGTGCACATTTTGCCATAAGTGGCAAAATGCATGTTAATGTAACTTGGGCCTGATTCACTAACCTAGTTAGCAGACCTAAAGACTTTGGGCATGCAAACTAGGGCGCTAAGTACCACAAAGTTAGTACCCATCGCACGCAACGCGGTGCGGACAAAAATATTGCACGGTGCACCATTAACGTCGGACCGTTCACGCGGTAATTCGCCTTTGCGTGCTAAATGTTGCATCCTTTGCGCGATCGATGCGACGTTTAGCGCGCAAAGGCAAATTATCACGTGAACGGTGTGATCACGCATATTAGCGGGTGCACGGCCACTTTACGTGGGAAAACCCGCTTAAGCGCTGCGCTGGTTAGTGAATACGGCCCCAAGTGTGTTACCTGCCTAAACCCTGACCTTTTTTTTTTTTTTTAAATAATCTAGGACAGTTTTGTTGAAACACTTATCAGCTGCTTCCAGTATTTTTTATCCTTGGAGAATCTTAGTAAATGTGGTTCACTGTCTCTAGTCTTCAGGTAAGAGATATATGCTATCTACAGTATACTATCCACTAGTGATGGTCATATCTAGGAGAACTCGTGGAGAAGCATGTGATTGGTTTGATCAGCTGATAGATTTGCAAAGCTCTGATTTGCAATGATCATATCCTGCTTTAGCACATGATCATAACTAGCAAATCAGAGAATTCCTTATCTATCACCTGACCAAACTGATCACCCGCTTCTCCATGAGTTCTCCTATCCACCCACCTGTCAATTTACCTGTCTGTATAATCATTTAAATTCCGTAAACATTAAAAAGTTTATATATCTTTCACTAGACAAGAACAAGTCCAGGCCTAAATTAGAAAGAGAAAATGACTTCATCGTACACTGTACACTGAGTTTTATTTCTATTATTATTTTCAATTACACAGCCTGAAGAGGAACCCCACTAAAACAGAATTAGGAACTACACTACACTAAACACTGCAAAATGCATACAAATTGACTTTATCGCCAGGTACAGGCTGGTCTTAAACTGATCGGGAAAATGATGTGCTAACATGCCCCCTAATTTCCATGAGAATAGCGATTTTCAGTAAAATTAATCAAATAAGCACACAAATTACTGCATAGTTAGCTGCATGCAGTAATGCATGACTAAAATTTCACGCGTGCGGTAAAACATGACTAAAATCTACCAGAATTGCTAAATGTCATTAACACATGCAGTAAATTACCGTATATGCGGTAATTTGCTTGAAAACCCTACTAGAATTGAGGCCATGATGTACCTGCAAATTAATATTACATTACTTACCTTTGCCTTCAGTTCCTCTCAGAAGCTCAACATTTTCTTCTAAAAGTGATTCTTTCCAGTTCTGACTAGATCTAGTCAGACTTGTCTTTTTAGAAGCTGAAAGCCATAGGGCCCTTCTTCACTATATCAGTTTTTGTCAGTTATATCTGAAAGGACAACTGATGTGCATGGTAATGTCCATGTTTCCCTATGGCTCAATCAATATTGCTGGTTAATGTATCTGACCCCAAAACTGTTACTTCATTTTTAAAAATGGATGGTGGAGAATTCCATTGATTACAGTGGACAAACAGGTTGCAAGACAGGAGAAAGATGAGCAGATGAGCAAATTATGAAGTGTGCATGTTTATTTTTCATTTTATTTTTCAGTTCAGGTTTTTTTTTAATATCACATTGCCAGTTGTGACTATTAATGAACAATGTTTTTAACCTGAACTTGATTTTGTTGAGCTCTGAAAAGGTTATTTTAATATCCCATCAGTATTTCTGAAACCTCCCCCTACATGAAAGCAAAAGGTAGCACTACCCCACAGCGCAGGTTTCTGTTTATTGACACTTTTAAAGGCAAATCAGCTCTTTGTTAGGTCTGCTATAATATACTGCATATTCAGTTGATGTAAAAATGAATCGCACCTTTAAGAACATACACAAATTATTTTTCCGGCTGTATGTATCAATGCAACTTACGCAATTTTGCAATAGCAAAGTAAAAGATATCATAGCAGAAAATAATAAACAAAATCACTGAGATGGAAAAAGGATCAAATGTAATTTTTTTAAAATCACCCCTACTTTATTACAGCCTTGAGTATCTTGCAATGCTTCTCTAACAACCTTGCACATCTAAATTGTAAAATATTTGCCCCCGTTTCTTTTCTTGAGCTACTCAAGCTCAGTCAGATTGGATGGTGACCATTGGTGGAGTGCAATCTTCAAGTGACTCCACACATTTTTTAGTAGAGTTAAATCTAGGCTCTGATTAGGCGACAAAAGAAAATTCATTTTTTACTTCCTTCTCTCACTTCATGGTTGATTTGCTGAGTGATTTGGGTCCTTATTATATTAAGGTAAGACATTGATGACTTTCTGGCAGAAGGCATATTTTTCTCAAGAATTTGAGAGTATTCCCATACACTTTTCTTTCTGTCCTGACTCCTGAAGAAAAGACACAGTATCTCCTAAAGAAACTCTCACAACAGGATGCCACGACCACCATGTTTTCCTTTCAATGTTCCCTTGTTGGTGAGCTACATTGACTTTATGCCAGAAATATATTTTAATGTTGGGGCAAAATAGTTCAATTCAACAACTATTTTCCATTTGGCCTCAGAGCTCTCAAGGTGCATCCTGACAAAGCTCAGCCTGGCCTTTCCTAAGATGTAACTGTCAGGAATAAAATAAAAAAAATTAATTCTTTATTTTTATCTGGCATACAAGTAATAAGAATGCTAACCAGGCAATCCAAAAGTTAAAAATCACTCTTTCTTGTCCCTTTCTTGTCCCTTCCATAAAACATCATTTCCCAGTTTCCCTGGCTCTTATCTGGTACATCTACCACACAAAGGAAGTTGCAGGGCATACTGGGTTTTCTTTTTTTTTCTTCCCTACCCTCAGACATAACTAATGCAGCCTGATTGGCTAAACGCTTTCCCCTTCCACACCTCTGTTCCTCTCTGATTGGCCAATATTTCTCATGCTGAGACAATGCACTTTCTACTGCAGAGCTGGTTGGGAGTTTCTGAAGAAAGGAGGGCAGACAATGATACACAGACAGAGTAAGGGAGGAAATTATGTCAGGATTGGCTTCAAGATAGACACAGTCTAAATGGAAAATCCTAAGAAGGATTTTTTTCTTTTTTTTTACTATAGAAAAATCACAAAAATCAAAATGTGCACAGTGCAATACATATGTTATGTAAGTAGAGCAAGTATTCATCTACTTATATGTGTTTTTCTTTCTGAGATAGCATGGCTGACAACTTCTCTTTAAAGGGATACTGTAGGGGGGTCGGGGGAAAATGAGCTGAACTTACCAGGGGCTTCTAATGGCCCCCCGCAGACATCCTGTGTTGGCGCAGCCACTCCCCAATGCTCCGGCCCCGCCTCCAGTTCACTTCTGGAATTTCTGACTTTAAAGTCAGAAAACCACTGCGCCTGCGTTGCCGTGTCCTCGCTCCCGCTGATGTCACCAGGAGTGTACTGCGCAGACACAGACCATACTGGGCCTGCGCTGTGCGCTCTTGATGACATCAGCGGGATCGAGGACACGGCAACGCAGGCGCAGTGGTTTTCTGACTTTAAAGTCAGAAATTCCAGAAGTGAACCGGAGGCGGGGCCGGAGCATCGGTGAGCGGCTGCGCGGGCACAGGATGTCTGCGGGGGACCATTAGAAGCCCCGGGTAAGTTTAGCTCATTTTCCCCCGACCCCCCTACAGTATCCCTTTAAGGAGAGACTTTTTCTTGTAGCCCTCTCATTCAATACACATTTGTGAAGCAGTCATGATATTGTTGCCATTTGTCACATACATCTTATGATGGCTCTAGGAACTGGACTTGCTTTTTGTTTTGTGAGTGTGTGTTTGTCTGTCACTACATGGAGGCAAATGTTTTTTAGAAAAACAACCTTAGTTCCAAAAAGTCAGTGTGATTTGCAAATGTTGTTGTATCTAAACCCTCAAAAGTGGTATAAAGACTATAATATATATATATATATAGTATACAGTATATATATATATAGTGAATTTGATGATTTGATGGCAGGAGCACATTTGTATTAGGGGTGTATTTACCCCATTGTTTGTTTGCTTTTTTCACCTCTACTTTTAACATTTAGAAAATGAGAAACACCACACATAGTAGTTTTGAAAGTAAAGTGTTGTTTAATTCTTGATTGAAAAAGGATTGCAGATGCCCAACTGTTTATGGTCACTATTGTCTTATTTTTTCTTTTTCTCCTGATGTGCCATAAAACTGGAGGTATATGGGGTTACTAGTAAAATCTCCATGTTCAACTTCAGGAGACAGTGCAGTACTGTTAGCATCTAAGGTAGGTGCTTTTAAGGTCACACAATTACATTGTTATAAGCTAGCTATGTATCCAAAGATTTGATTTAAGAAAATGAAAAAAATAGATGGTTAGAACATGGTTATTCACTATATAATTTAAACACAGCATAGGGCTGATTCACAAAGCTTTTCTGTTGAATCATTGCACCTTAACTATTAACTCTCCTTAAATGACTTACCGTAACTCATAAATTATCTTTCCTTAAACGGAACCTGAAGCGAGTGAAATTATTTAAAATAAACAAATGACGTAGCTGCAAATAAATATTGCATACTAACCTCGCCGTCTGTTCCTCTCAGAAGCTCACCATTTTCTTCTTACAGTGATCCCTTCCAGTTTTGACAATATTTTGTCAGAACTGAAATATACCAGTTACTGTCAGTTATATATCAGCAGCTGTCAGTTACAACTGAATGTGCAAGGTAATGTCCGTGATTCACTATGGCTCAAGTGGGTGATATTACAGTTTACCACTGTGCTGACCAGGAAGCTGTTATGGGATTATGGGGTTATGGTCATTTTGAAAATGGAGGGCAGAGAATTCCATTGATCACAGTGGACAATTGGGATACAGGAGAGGAGAAAGAGATTGAGGAGTAGACTACATGAGAGGTATGTATGACCTGTGTATGGTTATTTTTACTTTTTATTTTCAGTTCAGGTTAAAGTCTACCCAAGACGACATGTAATATTATGAGATAAACATGTGTATGTACAGTGCAATACATATGAATAATGAGGCTGCTTTACTTGTTTTTATTTTACTGCCTGAAAGAGTTAATTTTTAGGCATGGAAGTGATAGCTTCTGTATTGTCTGTATTTTGTCGAAATATAGTAAACATCACTGATAAGCAAATTTCAGCCATAAAAGTTTTCATGTCAGAATACAACTTCTGAGAGCAGAGGGAGATAGAAAAAGGTTACTAGTTTATGTGTTTTCATTATGGTACACTTAATAGGATGCCACTGAGCAAAGACAACAAAATGTTCATCCTACTTTGTAAATGTTCAAGTATAAAATAAAACCATAAAAAAATTAACCTAGATCATTTTTTCAGTAGGAAGAAAAATACATTTGTTTATCTCATCATTTATGTTCACCTCAGGTTCAGTTTAACTGACTTAACTCTTGTCTCATGATTTTTCTCTTTTTATCTGTTTATGTAAGGAATTATCTCTACTTTTTTGCTTATCTCATACATTGGGCCTGATCCAATTGACTTTTTCTACGAAGTTTTCTCCAAGATGATAGTGATATTTCCACTTTGCCAAATGCCTTTTAAGCCACCAGCGAGCACGAAAGTGCTCAGAATAACTTTGACAGTACTTTCCACCTACTGTGTGGTACTTTTTCAATAGGACCAGCGATGTTTTTTGTGATCTGTGCTGGGTGGGCTCTGCAGCCCCCAGCACAGATCAGGGTGCATGCTGAGCAATCAGATCGCCCCGCTTTTTCCCCCCTATGGGGATGATGTGCAGGGGGGGTCTGATTGCTCCTGTTGGCTGACATGTTGCAGGGGGGGAGCACCTCAAACGTCTCCTGCGTTTAAATTTAGTCTGCGAGCCGTGATCAGCGGCTCGCAGGCTATTCACGGAGACCCGCTCCGTGATCTAACAGGAAACGGCCGCTCGCGCGAGGGGCTTTTCCTGATTAATTAGGGAGGCACCTGGCGACGCAGATGTGCGTCGCTGGTCCTCCAGCTACCACTTTGCCGCCGCACAGTATGAGTGTGCGGTCGGCAAGTGGTTAAACAGAAAATAACAAATTGGCCCATATGCAATTAACTTTTTCTCCTGAGTTTTCTCCTAGGTGATATTTTCAAACATTATTATTATTAGTATTTATATAGCGCCGACATATTACGCAGCGCTGTACAGTGTATATATATATCTTGTCACTAACTGTCCCTCAAAGGAGCTCACAATCTAATCCCTACCATTGCCATATGTCTATATTGTGTAGTATATATGTACTGTAGTCTAGGGCCAATTTTAGGGGGAGCCAATTAACTTATCCGTATGTTTTTGGAATGTGGGAGGAAACCAGAGTGCCTGGAGGAAACCCACGCAGACACGGAGAGAACATACAAACTCTTTGCAGATAGTGCCCTGGCTGGGATTTGAACCAGGGACCCAGCGCTGCAAGGCGAGAGAGCTAACCACTACGCCACCGTGCTGCCCATGTCACATAACAAACATGTCAATAAATAGCCCTTATAACCACCAGCAAGCAAGAAAACACCTAAAACATTTTTTTTTCTTTTTGTAACAATTTTTATTTGATCAAAGGTTATGCAAAGCAGTACACACACACACATATATATACATAAATATATATATATATATATATATATATATATATATATATATATATATATATATATATATCAAAAAGATAAGATTACACATGCATAACCTAAGGGAAGTTATAGCGTTTTTAACTTCAGATAGAGTGACTTCAGCATTTAACATTTCTAGCTCATCTGTTGTCAATTTTTTAAGCGGTATTTTTTGTAGTAAATTGTGTATTTCCGTCTGTGGGGGAGAGTTAGAGGAATAAAGTTGCTGGTAATAATCAGCAAAAGTGTCACATACCTCTGTCGGGTGATGAACAAGCGCCCCCCTTTTGTCACTAGTATAGGTTTCCGATTAGACAGCGTTTTTTTTTACATTGAAGCCAAAAGTCTGCCAATTTTCTCCCCGTGTTTATAGTAATGAAGCTGCAGGAATGGCCTGTGTGCTTCCTCTCTGACTCTAAGCCAGGTGTCACAATTTAACTTACTTTCTATCCATGCCTTCCTATTAATTACTGAAGGATCCGCCCTGTATTTAGTGTAAGCTAATCTTACTGACGAGACCGCTAACTTATATTGCTCGTTTGCCTCCATTTTGTTTTTCTTTTTGAGGTAAGCCATTACTTTACCCCTAATGACTGCCTTAGACGTTTCCCATAAAAGTATAGGAGTATTTCTGTGTAGGATGTTATCTCCCTGGTATTTCAGCCACCAACTTTTGAGCAGGCCCACAAAGTATAGTTGTGACGGAAATTGCCAAATAAAAGCGTCTCCCTTCGGTGTAGTGTCTGTTATTTCTAGGGTGATGGGTGCATGATCTGAAATGACCATGTCTTTTATTGAGGCTTCCACAATTCTGGATAGATAGTGTGTCCCTAATTAGGAACATATCTATTCGCGAATGAGTTTTGTGTCTGTGAGAAAAATGGGTGTATTCTCTGGCAGTGGGGTTTAAAAAACACCATGCATCAATTACGTTGGTAGCTGTTATTAAGGTGGCGATCCTCTTGTCGTGAACCCTAGCCTGGGATTTTTTTTTTCAGATCTGTCTTCTCCAGTGTTTGCAACCGAATTCATATCCCCACCTACAATGAGGTTTGGAGATTAATTCTTTGAGAGGCGAGACAGTAGTGAGTCAAAGAATTGCTGGTTATTATCGCTTGGGCCATAAATGTTCCATATATACAGTGGGTTGCAAAAGTATTCGGCCCCCTTGAAGTTTTCCACATTTTGTCACATTACTGCCACAAACATGCATCAATTTTATTGGAATTCCACGTGAAAGACCAATACAAAGTGGGGTACATGTGAGAAGTGGATCGAAAATCCTACATCATTCCAAAATTTTTTTACAAATAAATAACTGCAAAGTGGGGTGTGCGTAATTATTCGGCCCCCTAAATCAATACTTTGTAGAACCACCTTTTGCTGCAATTACAGCTGCCAGTCTTTTAGGGTATGTCTCTACCAGCTTTGCACATCTAGAGACTGAAATCCTTGCCCATTCTTCTTTGCAAAACAGCTCCAGCTCAGTCAGATTAGATGGACAGCGTTTGTGAACAGCAGTTTTTAGATCTTGCCACAGATTCTCGATTGGATTTAGATCTGGACTTTGACTGGGCCATTTTAACACATCAAGATGTTTTGTTTTAAACAATTCCATTGTTGCCCTGGCTTTATGTTTAGGGTCATTGTCCTGCTGGAAGGTGAACCTCCGCCCCAGTCTCAAGTCTTTTGCAGTCTCCAAGAGGTTTTCTTCCAAGTTTGCCCTGTATTTGGCTCCGTCCATCCATCTTCCCATCAACTCTGACCAGCTTTCCTGTCCATGCTGAAGAGATGCACCCCCCGAGCATGATGCTGCCACCACCATATTTGACAGTGGGGATGGTGTGTTCAGAGTGATGTACAGTGTTAGTTTTCTGCCACACATAGCGTTTTGCATTTTGGCCCAAAAGTTCCATTTTGGTCTCATCTGACCAGAGCACCTTCTTCCACATGGTTGCTGTGTCCCCCACATGGCTTGTGGCAAACTGCAAACGGGACTTCTTATGCTTTCTGTTAACAATGCCTTTCTTCTTGCCACTCTTCCATAAAGGCCAACTCTGTACAGTGCATGACTAATAGTTGTCCTATGGACAGAGTCTCCCACCTGAGCTGTAGATCTCTGCAGCTCGTCCAGAGTCACCATGGGCCTCTTGACTGTATTTCTGATCAGCGTTCTCCTTGTTCGGCCTGTGAGTTTAGGTGGATGGCCTTGTCTTGGTAGGTGTACATTTGTGCCATACTCCTTCAATTTCTGAATGATCGCTTGAACAGTGCTCTGTGGGATGTTCAAGGCTTTGGAAATCTTTTTGTAGCCTAAGCCTGCTTTAAATTTCTCAATAACTTGATCCCTGACCTGTCTTGTGCGTTCTTTGGACTTCACGGTGTTGTTGCTCCCAATATTCTCTTAGACAACCTCTGAGGCCCTCACAGAGCAGCTGTATTTGTACTGACAATAGATTACACACAGGTGCACTCTATTTAGTTATTAGCACTCATCAGGCAATGTCTATAGGCAACTTACTGCACTCAGATCAAAGGGGGCCGAATAATTATGCACACACCACTTTGCAGTTATTTATTTGTAAAAAATGTTTGAAATCATGTATGATTTTTGTTCCACTTCTCATGTGTACACCACTTTGTGTTGGTCTTTCATGTGGAATTCCAATAAAATTGATTCATGTTTGTGGCAGTAATATGGCAAAATGTAGAAAACTTCAAGGGGGCCGAATACTTTTGCAACCCACTGTAGAAAGCTTCAGTAGCAGTAGAAAATTTCAAAGACAGCCATCTACCACACGAGTCTGCGTCACACACAGGATTTTTCATTAGGATATTTTTGTGAACAAGAATCATCACCCCCACTGATTTATTACTTGCCGGGGCCCCAAAAACTTCTCCTACCCATTTTTTTTTCATGTAGTGGAAATTTTCCTCCTTCAAGTGTGTCTCTTGTAGAAGACAGATGTCGGGAGATAATCTCTTTAAATGATTAAGAATTCGTGAGCGTTTGCCTGCTGAGTGTAGGCCTTTAACATTCCATATTACCCGAATGGTGTGACGCAGTTCATATGGTATAGAGCAAGCATTTTAAACCATGTACACATAATAGCTGAGAACTTTCTGACTCGTGACCCACACAGTGCGACCGGAACCCCACCCCCTAAGTCCACATAACCCTCAACCCCTAAATCTTCCCCATTAACCTCTGAATCGAAATCCTCTGAAGCGAGGGAAATCATGTCAATAATAAACATAAAACTCACAACCTGATGAATAGTTTGCGGGAAGAGTCACTTTTCCCGTTTGGGGACTCCCCTTCTTCCCCGATGGTGGCTCCTTCTTGCGACTCCGAAGCAGCCTATTTGCACAGCCAGAACCGCTTGTGCTAAGAGTGAAGCAAAGTTCTTATGTTTAATGCAGTGATCTTTTAAGATGTCCTCAGGAAGGATCCGCAGTGGGCGAGGGTGAACGCCTATTTGGAGATGTTCTCGGAGAGGAGTGCGTATTCGATAGGTAGTCTTTGAGTTCCTCAGGAGTGTCGAAAGTATGTTGCTTGCGATCTCGGTCAGTGATACGCATAATCGCAGGATATAATAGCATGAACTTGATGCCTCTACTGTTAAGGGTGTTGCAGGAGGAGACGAAGGCCTGTCTTTTCTATGAAAAACCTCCGCAGAGTAATCATTAAAAAGTCTCAGGGTGCATTCTCTCAGCTCTAGGTCCTGTGACTTGTTGCGATATGCCGCCATAAGATTTGCTTTGTCTGCGAAGTCCAAGTAGCAGACCATTACCATTCTTGGTAGAGATCTTTTCTGTTTGTTGCGTAGTGGTCCCACCCTGTGGGCTCGCTCTACTTTCAATGGCGCTGTTAGGCCTAGGGCTTCTGGTATTTCCTGCGCGTATATTTCAGGCAGTTGAGATTCCGGAATATCTTCAGAGAGTCCAATTATTCTTATATTGTTCCTCCTGGGCCTATTTTCTAAGTCCTCAATTCTGGAATGCGCAATTGCGTTATCTTTAAGGAGGGTATCAATTTTGATGTTTGCAGTATGTAGGTCATCCTCACACTGACTCACTCTCTGCTCAGACTCCTTCAGCCGTTTAGCCTGTTGCTGTATGTCCTTTCTTATGCCCTGCAGTGCTTGCTAAATGGCCTCCTGTATGGTGGTCTGTAGCTCTGAGGCCAGGACTTTTCCCACCTCCTCTGCTAATTTCTTATAGTTAATGCGCACATTGGCCTGTGTACCTTCTCTCCTTGAGTTACCATCTGATTCCCCTTCCGAGCTGGTGTAGTTGCTCTGCAATCCTCCTTTCTCCGTCTGCTGGGTAGCTTTGCGCGCCGATCTCCTCGCCGCAATCTTGGGTGTCTCCCCCTCTCGTTCCTGGCGTTGTGGCTTGTTTCCTTGCCGCATGAGGTAGCGGTCCATTTATGGACGTAGGCTGTTCCCGGAGGGGGGGGGGTTTCTTACTCTGCGTGGCAGTTTGAAGGATGGCGGCGGGTTGTGTTGCAAGCGGCGGGTCTGGATGTGCGGCTGACGGCTGGAGCTCCGCTCTCACCCTCCCACCATGCAGGCGCAGGAACCGGAAGTCTACATTTCTTTCTTCATATTCCTTTTAAAATGCATTTAGAATAAAATAATTATTAGCAAAATGTACCACCGAAAAAAAGCCTAAATGGTGGCGGAAAAAAGGACATTTTATATGGGGATGATAAGTTAAGATAAATTTTAAATTTTCGGATTTATTTTCTAATATTCACATGCACCATATACACTAATATTAATACTAAACTATAAAGCATCATTTAATTTATGAGGGCAGCAAAAACTCAGTATACAGAGGCGCCAGAGTAAAGTAAAGCGTTTTAAAACCGCTTAAAAGCAGAGGGGGATGTTAAGGTGGACTCACCTCCCTCTTACAAAAAAGAAAACTCACTTGAGTCTCGATAAAACAGAATTGACAAATAATTTATTCAACTCCACAAATGCAATGCGTTTCACGGGTGTGACCCCGCTTCCTCAGGCAAAAATGGGAGCACAACTGGAATAAAAACAAAATATACACAAAATAACTACCCACAGAATTGCAACAATTGGTGCAGCAGATAATTGGTAGAGAGCACATAAAATAATTGCTACATAAAGCATTGCTACAAAAAAACATGCAATGCAATTCTGTGGGTAGTTATTTTGTGTATATTTTGTTTTTATTCCAGTTGTGCTCTTATTTTTGCCTGAGGAAGCGGGGTCACGCCCACGAAACGTGTTGCATTTGTGGAGTTGAATAAATTATTTGTCAATTCTGTTTTATCGAGACTCAAGTAAGTTTTCTTTTTTGTAAGAGGGAGGTGAGTCCACCTTAACATCCCCCACTGCTTTTAAGCGGGTTTCTATTTTAAATTGCCCGTTAGTCCCTCTTAATAGACTAACAGAGGTTTTAAAATGTCCCCCAGCACCGCCACTGCCGTGCATGTGCCTACTCCTGCCGTGTGTACCCATCGGAACCCGTGAGCCGCGATTGGTGAAAAGGAAGAAGTATTCTCTGAACCAATCTAAGTGCCTGTAAGGGAAAGATCATGGCTTCAACGAGAAGCCAATGATCTTTTCTGTTACAACACTGTGTGCTTGTTCAAAGTGAGCGAGCTATCTAGTGGTAAAAAAAAATACACACAAAAAGTAAGGGACTACACTTTTTATTACAATGTATGGCATGAGGGCATGTTACTGTTATTTTTGTAAATAAAGGCTTGTAATTATTGTTACAGTATTAATAACAAAAAAAATGCACCTTTATTTCCAAATAAAATATTATCAACATACATTGTACTAGGGACATAATTTAAACATTGTACTAATGGGGGCAAATAAGATGTGTGGGTTTTATTTACAGTAGCATTGTTTAATTTAAAATTATAGGTGATGAAATTGGAGAAATAGTGTATTTTTTTTTCATTTTTTCCCCCAAGTTTTCCCTTTAAATTGAATAGAAAAAAAAGTAATTACTGAAAACAAATATCACCCCAAAAGAGCCTAATTTATAGCAAAAAGTAGTAATAAAGTTACTAGCAAATGATAGGGAGAAGTGCTGACAGATTTAATTTGGTCTGGTCCGTTAGGGTAAAAACCATTGGAGATGAAGTGGTTAAGATTAAGGATCACTAAACATTTTAAAAACATCCGTTGGATGTTTTTTCCACCTTGTTGTTGTAGTAATTAGACATGTAAGATCTATTGGATCCATAAACTCCTGACCCATGTCCTTTGTGGACTAATCATTATTGTAATTTTAACCTGGTCATGGATTCCAGGAAGTGGGGACTTTAAAATGGTAAACTTTTGATAATTCACGATAATCAGTAGTTTTCTAAATGTGTTATTTATTTGCCACATATCTAATATTGTTATTACTTCGGCAGGAAGTGAGGGTAATTTTAAATTGACAGAATGGCAAGTCTTTCCCTGTATTTTTTGGTTGTAGCACCAGACATCCTTTTTATATGTAACTTGATGAACAAAACAATATGTCTGTTGTCTAGACTCAAAGCACATTTTCAAATGGAAACCACTTGTTGCGGCCACATGTTAAAAAACGCAAGTTTTCTGAGACCACATTGGCCTCCCTTGTGATAGTTTAATAAAATCTGGTAAAGGACTATAATGGGAAAATTATGTTTTTGATGTCTATTTATAAAGAAGATGAACAGGTTATTTACTAGAAAAGTGCCAATATGAATTTAATATAATGACACGTTTTCTATTGCCAGATTTATAAAAGTGGAGTGACCGTCAACTTAAATGATCACCCTTTTTTGTTCTTGATTGTTAAGTTTCCATGATCAACACATTGTTATTTAGTGATGATTGGCAAATTTATAAAGTGATAATCAGACTGACTGCCACTTAATTCATTGCCAAGTTGTGTTTTCCACTGTAGAATACCTTAGGGAACAATGGTATGTGGCTGCAGTGAAAGTTAATGGGCCATGTACCTTTCATGGTGAAGATGAACAATTATAGTAGATGATCAGTTATTCATTTAAGTGGATGCATTTCTAATCATCATTTTAGGATATTTACATCATGCTGATCATTTCCTCCATTGCCAGGTAACAATCCACTATGCACTTTTATAAATACGTTACTCTAAAAGCAGTGATCAGGTTTTTAAATTGGAAAATCAAAAATAGCAATTCTTTTTTTGATGATCACTTTCTTATAATTAAGCCCCACCCATAATGTCATCATATCCTTACCTGACTAGTGAGCAAGGCAAGAAATCTATTTCATGAACCAAAAAAGACAGATGAAATATTACAGGATAAAACGAAAATCTGATAATTAGCAACAGACTAATTGTTATGAAAAAAAAAATCCTAAAATATCACATGAAATACAAATTGGAAAATCAATGTGCCAGCTCATCTAAAATCTACTGGAATAATGCTTTAAAAATTATGTATGTTCCTATTTTTCCCAGACTAGAATCCAAGACAGTAATTAGACCTTGTCCATGCTTATGTTTGGAATGAACATTTTTTAGACGGTTGTACAGTCAGCCAAATTCTGAAAAGCTAGCCTCATTCTGAAAGTCCAATGCACCTTATCTGAATGGAACAGTTTACATAGGCAGTCATGGGTACCATTTGCTCGGCTCTGCTTTTAAAACCGGCACAAAATGCATTCTGGTAACATTCTGCTGACAGTGGAAGTCTATAGGTTGGGGTGCTAAATGCTCAAAAGCACTTAAAGATGCTAAAGGAAAACAATTTTAACAGCATTTTAAGCATTGGAAAACTTTCTCAACGAAGAACATATTAAAAATCTCTGCAATATTTATTTATAGGTTAGTAAGTCAGAGTTTGCCCACTGCAAAATCTTTCCTGTCCCTGATTTACATTCTGAAATTCATAACAGGTGGTGACACCTTTAGTCCTGCCATGATCTGTATGGAGTATTCGTTTACTGAGAGTTCTATTCGCAGAGGGAGGTATTGCTTGCTTGACAGTTGGAAAAAGCATATAAGGAACCTTCCTGTTATTGATAATGTTTCTGCCGAGACCCAGGCAGAATCCGTCGCTTCCGAGTCTCGGCGCTGATGATGCTGCTGCTGGAATGCAGGCCGCACATCCTGATAGGCGGAGGGCACGTTCCCAGTACGCCCTCCGCAGATGTAAGCAGTAGTCAGCTGACCACGGTCAGCTGACAGCGCGGTGTCAGCGGACGTTATAGCTGACACCTAGGTAGGTGTACCACTGTGTGATTGGATGTGCGGATTGTAGCCGGCCACTGATTGGATGACAGTTGTATTTAAGCCTGCAGAGTGCTTCCAGTAATTGCCGTGATAAGCATAGCTGTGGCTAGTTGCTGGGTGCGCACTCACATTGTTGAATTACTGTATCTCGACCTTGGCTTGTATTTGACCATTCTTGTCTGCTGTTATTAACCTTTGCTTTGATTCCTGGACACTCTTGCTTGCTGCCTGGACCAACCTCTGCCTGTTACTGGATATGCTTGCCTGCCGCCTGGACTGAACTCTGCTTGCTAACTGGATACTCTTGCATGCTACCTGGACTGACCATTGCTTGTTACTGGACACTCTGGTTATACCTGGACTAATCCTTGCTTGTTGCTTGAATAACCTCACATGTGGACCTTGCATGAACTCTCTCACAAACTGCCTGGACCATTCACTGCCTGTTCCTGAAACATCTGTCATTACTAGCATTCAACGCTGAGGGCCTCATCCTCCTGAATCAAGGTAATAGTCCTGTGTGATACTTATGAACTATTGAACTGTGTTACTTGCCTCAGTGGGGTTCTGGTGGGTTATTGTCCTCTCTACTTCAGTCTGTATGCCTTGCACGTTAATACCTGGAGGTAACCGTAGTCAGGAGACAAATAACGTGTCCTGTTCACGTGGGGGCTTGTCTATAGGTGAAGACCGTAGGCTGGGCTCAGAGCCGTGGCAATAGATTAAGGCATAGAGACTGATGGGGGCCATAACCTGTCAGGCCTTACAAAGCCATTATTTTACACAATGCAACACACTCCACAGACAAATCACAAAAGGGATCATAGACCATAGCCCTGACATCACACTGTGGGAGGGGTTTTATCAAAAGGTCAGCCAGAGAGACCCCCCCCCCCCCCCCCGATGTATTTATGAAAAGGTACAGTTTTCTCATGGGAAAGGGGGTATCAGCTACTGATTGGGTTGGAGTTCCTCTTTAATATCAATACCTGTGTGTCAAACTGATTACTAGTCTCCGTCCCTGCCAGATATTCACATACATTCCGAACCTTGCATATCAAAATTTCATTACATAACATTGATAAAAATGACATACAAGTGAAAATGAAAAACTACATGTGATGTGGTCAGTTCCATGTGATGTGTTTACCAGAAACTGGCATCAAAATGCATTAATAAAGTGACAGGTAAATCAGAAAACTGGAAATAATAACATATAGACCATGGTGAATAAGAAAACAATATGTGTATACTTGTCACTTTAGTCATATATTTGTCATATTCCATTGAAAATGACACCTTTTCTATGCATGTTTGGAACAACGCCCAAATCTTTGGGACAGGAATTAAGATTGCAGAATTAAAGCAAAACACATGATCTGAGAATATTCACAAGGCTTTATATGTATCTAATATAAAATTAAAAAGATCATATGCTGCATACACATATGTATTGCACAATGGGGTTGGCATAGTGGTAGTTTTTTTCTAGGCAGTCTAAAGCTGAGTACTCACCTGCCAATGGATCAGGGAATCTTATAGCAACACTCAAAAAGAGAATTTTTATTGCACTAATAAGCTACAAATTGTGATTAAATAGAGCAAAAAGACCCCAAAACAATTAAGGGTAAAATTACATGTACCTTAAAATGAGCAATAAAGAAACACCATACATCACAGTCACACTTGCCCCCAACATGAATCAAAAAGTCCCTTCATAGAAATTCTCTTTTTGAGTGCAGCTATACTGGTTTGGGGTCCATTTTTTTCTTGACATGTTTTTTACCAGTGCTAGCACCTGGGAGGTGTGATTATTGAAATTTGGAGCAATTATTTGGTTTTTTCTTTAATCTTTTAGCAACACCTCTCAAAGGAACGTGGTTCCCATGTCCCTGCCCGTGGAAACACGCAACGTCACATCACGGGCGCGAACAAGAGTACAAATGATTGAGGGACTTTGCGCAGGCATTGCGTGTCAGGGATCTTAAAGATGCGATCTGTCATGGAGGTTGTTATTGCCGTGCCTCGCAAAGTGTTGTTTGCCTATTCGTGCGAATGTACCCACATTGCAAAACTCAGCAGCTTTATCTACTTTCACTAAAGGGATCTACTGAACTTTGGTGAGGGCTTGAATTATCCTTTTGAGGACCACAGGTTTACACCCCTATTGACCAGGCCAGTTTTTACAATTCAGCACTCTGCAGCTTTAACAGTTTATGATTCGGCCATACAACTTAGCACACAAATAAATCTTGCCTACTTTTCTGCCCACCAACAGAGCTTTTTGTTGGTAGGATCTGATTGCTGCTGCAATTTTTTTTTTAAATAAAAATGCCTATTTTTTTTTTAAATTATTTCCCTCCCACCTTCCCTTCCCCGAAATCCAATCACTTTGATCACCTCTCATAGGCATCAGCCTATGAGAAGGATCAGTTTGTGAGCCACTCCAGGGGACAGCTAAATGACACAGCTGTCCCCTGTACAATGCTGTGCTAGATCGCTAGATACATTGCTTTTTTTTCTTTTCTAACAGCCTAGCAGGCTGATTACAGAGCCCAGCAGTGTTTATCTAGGGAGTGCGAGCTCCCTGCTACTCTCGCGCAACAAAAGATGACGCACCTGTGTGTCCTGGAGGAACGAGGAAGCCACTCTGCGGCTGCCATACTGCACTAGGCAGTCGCTGAATGGTTAAGCCTTGACCTGAAGTGAGAGGGATATGGAGGCTGGCATGTTTATTTAATTTTAAGCAATCCAAGTTGCCTGGAAGTTCTGCTGATCCTCTGCCTTTAATATCCTTAGCCAGAGATCCCGAACAGGCATGCAGCCTCTGATACAAGTCTGACAAGATTAGTTGCATGTGTGATTAAGTCACTAATGATGCAAAGATGATCAGCAGAATTGCCAGGCAACTAGTATTGTTTAAAAGGAAATATTCATCACACTTCAGATTCCCTTCAAAAACACCTAACCTTTTCCCCCAGGCAATGGTCACATGGTGTGAGGCAAGAACCTCACTTGGCCCCAAACCAATAACCTTTGCCTAATTCTAATCTCTTTCCCTAACCTTATATTTTCCTGAATTTCCCAAGTCCAAATACTAATGACACTGTTCTGATTCACACAACTGTATGCACAATCCTATTTTTTCTTAGTAAATCATTGCAACTATAAAGCTTGGCCTCCCTAAACAGCCATAACAGCACTGCTGTCAACAGTTGCTGTTATAATTACCTAGCAATGCAGGTGCTGATTTTGCTGTATAGATCTCTTAGCAGTTTCCTTGTAAGCTCGTACTTTCTCATTTTATTTTATTTTTGCTTTGTGGGCTAACTTTACTACTTTGAGACACTGGTATTTACACGATTAATTGAATTAATATTGCTCTATCAACGCTATTCTTCTGTTCAGTGAAATACAGAATTGTTTTTAGAGGAAAGCAGCAGTTAAATGAACGGTCGCAGATCAAGTGAATAGCAGTTTAAGTCCTTTATCTCTAGAGCCCAAATCTATTTAGAGCTGGGATCCAATACCCACTAATGGCTATTTAACAATATTCCATTTTTTTTGTAACGAAAAAGAATTAGATAGAGGAAGTTTCTTGTACTCAACGTGATTTCAGATCCTTGAAATCCCCAAAGCACTAAAAGATTAAGCCAAAGCAAGTATTTTACTGCTAATTTTAACATTCTAATTTAGCTGTAAATTGGGAACTCACCAGAGAAAACAAATAGAGAAAGGAGACAAACATTTTAAGGTCAAATTCACATCCAATGAGACTGTAGCTTAAATTTATTATAGTGCTAATTGGAACTCTTGTCCATCATTGCTGCTCTACTCTTTTGCATGATTTATGAGTTTTACTGCTCAACACTATAAGTTTTGTATAAAGCATAAGAAACAAATATGAATAAAAAGGCAATATGCATTATTTCCAAATTAAAAGAAATCTAGTGAGAGCAGTTATATTCTGCACATGGCTACCATTTGGGTTTCTAAAATAAAAAAAGATTGTACATATGTATTTATATTTTGTGTTTGATGCGTGTTAAGAAAGCCCTTATGATGGAGCCCAGAGTTTGAGTTTTAGATAAAGTCTCAGGGGGCTTTGTAAAAATGCAGTTTAGCTATATTTACCTTGCTTAACTTTGGATTCTGCTTTTGTAAATGCTTGTCCTATTGTCCAGAATTTGAAGATCCCTCTGAATGTATTTATTCAATGTGTGGTTGGAATGTTGAATGTATTCAATGGCCTCAATTCACTAAGCAGTTTAGACTAGTCTACACATGGTTTTTAGTTTACTGATGGTTTGTTGTAATATTTTAGACCTGTTTTTAGACCTGGTCTAACATTCAGTAATGACACAATTCACAAAGGCAAACAAGGAGTAACCACGCCCACTTTTTTCTGACAGAGATTAGACCAGCTGACTTCTGTAGGTAAAGTAATTCTGTGAGATATTTTAGATGTGAGGATGGAACCTTTTGAATTAATTATGCAGGAGTTTAATTGTTTGCAGAGGAGGGCTCATCAGAGGAGATGGATGTCAGTCATACCTACTCGTTTGTGAATTGTATCTTTTGATCATTTCCCCTGCTTTGGCCACCTAATTACTAAATGGTTTAGACCAGGTCTAAAAACAGGTCTAAAACATTTGGTAATAGTGAATTCCCCTTTGATGCAACTGACCAAACCATCAGTAGACTAAAAACCATCAGTAGACTAGTCTAAACTGCTTAGTGAATTAAGGCCAATAAATGTGTTGGTTGAGCTCTGCTCAAATCTAAAATACAAAGGTGGGGGGGGGGGGGGAGTTGACTTTTACTTACCTGGGGATTCGTCCAGCACCCCATAGTTTTTTAAGCCCCTCTGTGCCCTCTGGGTCTCCTCCATTGTTCTGCTGTCACCAAAATAAATGTCCACAACCCAGCCGTGTTGCACACTACG
This sequence comes from Hyperolius riggenbachi, assembly GCF_040937935.1. NCBI lineage: Eukaryota > Metazoa > Chordata > Amphibia > Anura > Hyperoliidae > Hyperolius > Hyperolius riggenbachi. Next base: position 123,245,909 of record NC_090653.1, on the reverse strand, counting down.
GTGCATGTGTTGTCCTCCTCAATCACACTCCTGTGGCTAGGAACATTCTGCGCATGCACAGTTTGTAAAGACCTGTAACTGTGCATGCACAAAATGCTGCTGGCCAGGGAAGGGGGTCAAGGGGGTTCATGGCTGGGACAGCATGCGCTGTAGTCCACAATTCAGTCACTGACTTTTATTAGGGTGACTGCAGAACATCAGAGGGGACCCAGGGGTTACTGAGGCACCTGAAAGAATAATGGGGGGGGGGGGGGAGGGGAGAGGGGCTGAAGGAAGTTCCAGGTAGGTAAAGGTCTATCCTTCCTCCCCCCCAAATGTCCTTTAAGTGAATACATTCCTACATGCAAAACATTAGTTGTACAACACCTTCCACAAAATTCTCTTACAGAGGCTCCAACCTCTGTTTATTGCATTGCTCTCCCACCCATTGTATCAATATAGAGAAATAACTCTGGTCCTATGTGGCTTGTGAGTAGTAATAGCCACAAGTTAATACATTTGAGTTGAGGGATGAGCATGCAGATTCTACAGAATTTGTGTCACTGCAGAATCTGTGTTTTTGGCATGGTGGGAATGTCATGCAGTATTTCTGCTGTTTTACATATTTGTTTGTGACATTGCATGCAAGTGCACTGCTAATTTAATCTCTGAACTCAATTGAGTGTTGCTCACTGCTCAGCATCATTGTTAACTCAACATCAGCAAATCATGATTTAGCCATTCCCCACCTTAAAGAGGCACTGTAGTGACATACAGTAGAATGCATAAAATTGTTCAGGATAACCACTTTTACATTCATTATTCTGGTGTCAGCATCAGAAGTAAGGATGATTGAATTACATGCTACCTAATTATGTTGCCTAGGGGATTTGTTGCCTAATTGTGCTGTTCAGGGAAACATGTTGTTTAATTATTGTTCTGTAAGGTAGTAATCCATGGCAAAAGTGATCAATAGGTGCCAGGAAAAATATCCTGTTATCCATTCTGCCCCAAGTTAACAGCATTCTCAACTTTTAAAATGCCAAATGTGGTTAGTGTTCTAAGATGTCAATTGTAATGATCGCTGCTGCAGCAGCTATTACTGGAAGTATTAGTGCTGCAGCTCAGGCAGTTCTGATCTATTTCCATGCAAGTTGCATAGCTTTGTCTGTCTTTCCCTGCTGTCAGCTTGTGACTGATTATCATTCACCTGTGTGGGAATCTGCATGTCTGCTCCCATTGGATGACCTCAGTATAAAGATCTGCTTCCTGCAGGGTTTCCTTGGGTTTTCATAGCTTCAGCTTAAGCCTGCCTTGCTGTCGCTTTAGCCCCCGATCGTGTTTATTGTTATAAAGATACTTTGCTGGTCTTTGCATCATATATTGGTTCATTGCCAATATATATGCATACCAGCACGTTTATTATTTTCCTTGTTTTTGTGTTACGTTAATACATCAGTGTCGCTGATGTATACGTACACGAACTGTTTATATCCTGTGTGCAGTTAGTCAGCTTTCCAGCACGTTTTGGTAGGTTGCGCGTACCGTGACCACCCGTGCTGAGGTAGTTACCCTGCTCCTGGTTCTGTTTGTGGATTGCGTTCATCTCTGCGAAGAGATAACGAATCCTTCTGAATCCTGTTCTGTTACCGTTTGTGGATTGCGTTCATCTCTGCGAAGAGATAGCGAATCCTTCTGAGTCCTGTTCCCTGTGTTACTCCATTCCTAGTCAGCGTTCCTGCTTATGTCATATATCGGTTCATTGCCGATATATACATATGTTAGTCAGACGTAACAAATAGTTTCATTGATAGCTGTAATTGTAATACGCTAGGAAAACATACTTATTGTATATTTATCTGTGTTACGTTCTTCTATCTCAATCCTGCTATTTTCTGACTATCCTGTCCTGTCTTTGTGAGGCACGCCATCGCCGCATCGCATTGGCTGCCTCATTCCAGTCTGTCTGGTTTTGGACGCTTGCTGTCGCTAAGTAGCCGCTAGCTAGCAAGCGTTCATTCTGACTACCTGTCCTGATCTCCTCAGTTCTGGTTTATGCGCTCAGCGCTACGTTGCGCTGAGACGTTATAACGAAAGCATTGTTTGTGGCTGTCAGATCTGCACTGGCTCTGTGCGCCACAATCTCCTATTGGAGTCAGTCCTCCCCTCCACTATACTAGGGATAGCCTGTTTTCTGGTGCTAGTGTGTGTACCTCCTCCACGCCAGTTCATGCGTTGCATGCTGGCTGTGGAGAATACACCACCAAGCCTTACATTATGAAAACCTAATTACCAATCCCCATTGTGGGGGGGATTCCCAGAAAGTATGACACTGTTAATTATGGTTCCTGTTCCTTTAAAAAATTTGAAGAACTTAGCTCTGAAACAGAAAATGAGTTTTTCTCTGAATGTGCCAGGTTCCTGACCAATCCTGATCTCCAAGCGACTCCTGTTTCAACCTGGGCACTCCAACTAAGTTATATTTTGTTTAAAGGGGAATTATTCCAGTGGGCATTTGATGTTCTCAATCATTCCGATTTGAAAGATAGACCGCTGGAATTTCTAGCGTTTGTGATCCATAACTGGTTGCGCATAGATCCATTGCCTTTTCCTCTTAATGAACTCCTAGCAGCAGGCCAATCAGCTGCTCCTTCAATTGCTTGCAAGAATGAGCAGCAAGCAGAAAGTGTTACTGATAATTTTCCTGCAGCTTTGAATAAATCACCAAAAACCGCAAGGTCAAAGGCAAAACGCAAACGTTCTAAGAAACGTGTCCAATCTGCAGAATCATTATCCTTAGCGACTGAGACCTATAATGAGATTCTGCCATTAACAGATAATGAAATGCAATTGTCTTTCAGGGGAGTTAAATGGACTTATGAAACTACTAATGAACTTTCCTCCCTGGCTAGGGAAAATAAAGATTTTTGTTTAAAAGAATTATCTGAGTATGATTATGATGAGATATTACAGAGTATTGAACAAATCAACTTATTTGTGAACCAAGGGAAGTTTGCATACACTACAGTTCAACACTTGCTACAGGTATTGGAAATTCTTAAGAATAAGGAATCTGCCAATCACCTGCTAATTAACCCTATACATGTGCCTGCCACAATCATATCTGCAGACTGTGATCAGCCTAAATGTTTCGCTGTTAAGTATGCATGGGATCCTCCATTCGAGAGGGGAGAGATGGAAGCCCTGGTCTGTGAATGGAAGAATGATTCAAGTTCATTTTGTCAATTTTACAGTGCAAAAAGTGAAATGGTATTGAACGCATGCATTAACCACCCTGGCGGTAATGACGAGCCTGGCTCGTCCAGCAGAAACCTGCTGAAAGTGGTAATGACGAGCCAGGCTCGTCAATACTGCCAGGGAGATTTCCTGTTTCTCTGCGCCGCCAGCTCCACTTTTCCCTCATCAGAGGGATTCCCCAGGATGGCTGGATGCCTGTCTGCACGCTGTGGGTAGCGATCTGTGCTACCCCCAGCATGCAGAACTAGCATCCAGCCACCCTGGGGAATCCCTGTGCAGCCAGCGGGGCAGAGTATGCGCTGGCTATGCGGGCGGGTGGGGGCATCCCCCTTCTATGTGTGCGGATGGCCAAGCGGGGGCTCCCCCTTCTATGCGGGTGAGTGGGGGGATCCCCGTTCTATGTGTGCGGATGGCCGAGCGGGGGCTCCCCCTTCTAAGCCGGGGGAGGGGATCCCCCTTCTATGTGCGCGATGTCCGAGAGGGGGTTCCCCCTTCTAAGCAAGGGAATACCCCTTCTATGTGGGCGGATGTCCGGTTGGGGATCCCCCTACTTTGCGGGGATCCCCCTTCTAAGCGGCGTGCTGTGGGTGTCCCCCTCCTCCCATACGATCTCCCCCCCCGTCTGCAGCACCTTGAGGTGGGATCTACTCACCCGAAGGCTCTCTCCTGCGGCGGCTGGCTCACTTCCTCCTCCATTGCCGAAGTCCCGGTCTGTGTAGTTACAGTACGAGGCTTGGTGACGTCACCAAGCCTCGTACTGTAACTACACAGAGAACGAGACTTCGGCAATGAAGGAGGAAGTGAGCCAGCCGCCGCAGGAGAGAGTCTTCGGGTGAGTAGATCCCACCTCAAGGTGCTTCAGACAGGGGGGGGGAGATCGTATGGGAGGAGGGGGACACCCACAGCACGCCGCTTAGAAGGGGGATCCCCCCCAAAGTAGGGGGATCCCCACCCGGACATCCGCCCACATAGAAGGGGTATTCCCTTGCTTAGAAGGGGGAGCCCCCACCCGGACATCATGCACATAGAAGGGGGATTCCCCACCCCTTAGAAGGGGGATCCCCCACCCGGATATCCGCCCACATAGAAGGGGGATTCCCCCCCACCCCCTCTTAGGAGGATCCCCCACCTGAACATCCGCCCGCATAGAATAGGGATTCCCCACCCCTTAGAAGGGGGATCCCCCACCCGGATATCCGCCCACATAGAAGGGGGTTTCCCCCCCCCTTAGAAGGAGGATCCCCCACCTGAACATCCGCCCGCATAGAATAGGGATTCCCCGCCCCTTAGAAGGGGGAGCCCCCACCCGGCCATCCGCACGCATTCAAAGGGGAATCCCAACCCTTAGAATGAGGAGCCCCCACCTGGCAAGGCCATCCGCACACATAGAATGGGGATCCCCCACCCACAAACCTGGCTCCCTATACATCTGGCTCCCTATACATCTGGCTCGCTATACATCTGCCTACCTATACATCTGCCTACCTACCTATACATCTGGCTCACTATACATCTGGCTACCTATATACCTGGCTGCACATCTGACTACCTATACATCTGGCTCACTATACATCTGGCTACCTATATACCTGGCTGCACATCTGACTACCTAAAAACCTGGCTATACATCTGGCTCCCTGTATACCTGGCTATACATCTGGGTTTTATACTCACCATTGGCGTGCTGATCCCTCGTCGCAAACCTCTGATAGCTTCCCTAGTGCCTTCTTCCATGTCCCTTGGCAGATTTTTCTTCTCCCTCGGCAATGACATGTCCCCCGCCGATCGGCATTGATGACACCAGAGTCACACAACATCATCAACATCTCAATGCAAACACTTTTTTTTTTTATGGAATTCAATACAATAACCTATATTGATTTCAATATAAAAAAAACCGATTACACAAAAAAAAAAACTTGAAAATTATTTGAAATTAATTGAACCACTTTTTGCACAGAAATCCTGGGGAAATTGAACGCCAGGGTGGCTACGTCAGCCTATAACCTAATAGAAGCTGGTGTGTGTAGGTATGACTGTGTGGCTCCCTTGATTGATGTGTGGGAACTGATTTTGGATGATTTTTATGTGACTCCGAATTCGCAAATTTGGCGTTCTGACCCGCCTGCTTCAGCACCTTTGGCTGATTCAGCAGGTGATTCGGAGCTCTTTTTGTGTGAAATTGAAGTTCCTGCAATTCCACCCTGTACCATGGATAACTCAGTGTTACTTCCCAGTAAAACAGAAGCCACTGATACATTCTTAACCTTGCCCTGCGCAAATTTCTCAGCAGAGAATCCAGAGGTCCTGCTGACTTCCGAGTCCAGCCTAGCCAGTACTCATGACTCTTTGTTTAGTGAAACAGACACCAGAAAAATCTTGCCTGTCTCTGCAAACACTTCTGCAGAAATTACCTGTGTTAATAAAGTTCAACTCCTGTCTGATCCAGCAGATGCCAATAGATGCACTACATCAGTTTCCGAGTCCCAGCAATCCTGTCTAGTAAACTCAGAACCCCAGCATCTGAATTTTCCAATTTTACAAATGAATGGTGATTCAGATGCGCAAACATTGTGTCTTGATCTTCCTGTTTCTACACCTCGCTCTAGTTTCGTGAATAGCTCAGAGCATCTGCTATGTGAACCTGAAATCGCAGAATTATTACCTTGTTCAGAAAATTTTCCAATAAATTTGCCCTGTACCATGAATTGTGCAGTAGATCTCTCCAATGAAACTCAGGTCACAGAATCATTATGCTGTCCAGCAGGTGCTTCCATGGTTTTGCCCTGCAATATGGACTGTTCAGTGATCCTGTCCAGTGAAGCTGTGGTCGCAGAGTCTTATGCTTCACCCAGTACTTTGGATACTTTAAACCCTCTAGCAGAGGAGGCTGAAGCACTGCTTACCTCAGTTGGTGTTGCAGTGATATTCACTTGTCTAGCAGCTGTTTTGGAATTACAGTCTGCTCTAATAAAACTTGATGAATTTCTGCCCAGCAAAGCAGAAGCCATTGAAATATTGTCCTCGTCAGCAAGTGTGTCAGATACCTTGCCCTGTACACAGTCTGATTTAACCAATGTTGAGTCCCTCTCCAGTGTTGTAACAGCCGAGGAACTCCAGCCCTGTCCTCTGAATGTTTCAGAAGTCTTGCCCTGTAACATGGATAATTCTGATTCTCTGGTCAAAATAATAGAAATCTCAGAATTTCAGTCCGGTCTGATGAGTGTTCCTGAAACCCAGCCCTGTATCCTGAAAGATTCTGGTTCTCTGGCCGCTGTGGCAGAGGTTCCAGAGTTCCCTTCCTGTCCAGGGAATTCCTCAGTTTTGCCTAGTCCAGTGGGGGCTGCTGCAATACTGACTTGTTCTGCAGCGCCTCATGAGCTCCAATCCAGTGTATTAAATGAGTCTCTGTCCAGTCCAGAGGTAGTTGTGGAGTCCCTGTCTGGTTCAGTGCATACATCAGAAGATTTGTCCTGTCTTGTTAGTGCCCCTGAATCTGATTTGTTACTGACTTTGCTGGAATCAGCGACATCTAAGTCTGATCCAGCATTCTCGTGTAAAAGTCCAGTAGTTGCGAAGTTTAGTCATGATGATTTTTTTTTGGCCAGTCCTGGTTTTGGTCCTGTCTTGGCTGACCCTGAGGCTCACAGTTCCTTGACATGCCCAGAGGTTTCTCTTGTGCCGGTGTGCCCAGATGTTCTTTGTGTGCCAGAATGCCCAAGTGTGTCTAAGGTGTTAGCGTGCTCTGATGCTTCCTTAGTGGGAACACGTTCTGATATTGCCAGTCTGCCTGCATGCCCAGAGATGGTTCTGGTCCCTGAAAGCCCTGATATTGATGTTTGTCCTTGTGGCCCTGACTCGGGAATTGCCGTAGGTTCCATAGGGGTTCTTGATAGTTCTCCATGTGAGCCTAAGGGGCATTCTGACCTATGGGGATCTCTTTGGAGCTTCAAGGTGTTCTGGGAGGTCTCTGAGAAAACTTGTCCTGGTGCCTTGGACTGGTTCAACAGTGGGTTTTGTGTTGGTAAAGACAGTACCGGTGGGCATTGCAAAGGTTTTGGCGTTTCTGAACTGTTCCTGGAAGGCGGTGGGTATCGCTCAGGGAGTTTCGGAGGGCTTTCTTCTGGAAATCATGGTTCTGATGGGTGTCACACTGGGGCTTGTAGTACTGATGGGCATGGTTCTGTAGGTTCTGGTTCTGATGGGTCCAGTCTTGTGGGGACTGATTCTGGAATTCGGTCTTGCCGGGCTGTCCCGGTCATCATGAATTATCAGTCAGACTGTTTTGTTGGAAATTTCAGTTTTGAAAAGCGTCTGGAATCCACTTTTAAAGGCGGGGGTACTGTAATGATCGCTGCTGCAGCAGCTATTACTGGAAGTATTAGTGCTGCAGCTCAGGCAGTTCTGATCTATTTCCATGCAAGTTGCATAGCTTTGTCTGTCTTTCCCTGCTGTCAGCTTGTGACTGATTATCATTCACCTGTGTGGGAATCTGCATGTCTGCTCCCATTGGATGACCTCAGTATAAAGATCTGCTTCCTGCAGGGTTTCCTTGGGTTTTCATAGCTTCAGCTTAAGCCTGCCTTGCTGTCGCTTTAGCCCCCGATCGTGTTTATTGTTATAAAGATACTTTGCTGGTCTTTGCATCATATATTGGTTCATTGCCAATATATATGCATACCAGCACGTTTATTATTTTCCTTGTTTTTGTGTTACGTTAATACATCAGTGTCGCTGATGTATACGTACACGAACTGTTTATATCCTGTGTGCAGTTAGTCAGCTTTCCAGCACGTTTTGGTAGGTTGCGCGTACCGTGACCACCCGTGCTGAGGTAGTTACCCTGCTCCTGGTTCTGTTTGTGGATTGCGTTCATCTCTGCGAAGAGATAGCGAATCCTTCTGAGTCCTGTTCTGTTACCGTTTGTGGATTGCGTTCATCTTTGCGAAGAGATAGCGAATCCTTCTGAGTCCTGTTCCCTGTGTTACTCCATTCCTAGTCAGCGTTCCTGCTTATGTCATATATCGGTTCATTGCCGATATATACATATGTTAGTCAGACGTAACAAATAGTTTCATTGATAGCTGTAATTGTAATACGCTAGGAAAACATACTTATTGTATATTTATCTGTGTTACGTTCTTCTATCTCAATCCTGCTATTTTCTGACTATCCTGTCCTGTCTTTGTGAGGCACGCCATCGCCGCATCGCATTGGCTGCCTCATTCCAGTCTGTCTGGTTTTGGACGCTTGCTGTCGCTAAGTAGCCGCTAGGTAGCAAGCGTTCATTCTGACTACCTGTCCTGATCTCCTCAGTTCTGGTTTATGCGCTCAGCGCTACGTTGCGCTGAGACGTTATAACGAAAGCATTGTTTGTGGCTGTCAGATCTGCACTGGCTCTGTGCGCCACAATCTCCTATTGGAGTCAGTCCTCCCCTCCACTATACTAGGGATAGCCTGTTTTCTGGTGCTAGTGTGTGTACCTCCTCCACGCCAGTTCATGCGTTGCATGCTGGCTGTGGAGAATACACCACCAAGCCTTACATCAATCACTTCTGAGTACTTCTTTGTAAATTTGTTAACTGTCACTTATTGCCAATCACTGGGGTTGATGCACATCATCACAGTAATACTGCCATGCACTGACAGCGCACGGCAGTATTAGCCTTATTGTCTGGCAGCAAGTACCGCAATTTACACTAGTGCAACCCATGGCACTCAAGTAGCATGACCGTTGCTACAGTAATGCATGTTACTAATTAGCAAAACTTTTGGCAATCCGTGTTAACTTAGCAATGGGTGTGCTACTTGGCTACTGCAGGTTACGCTAATTGCAAAACTCCCGGTGCCTGCTGCCGCAAATTAGGGTAAAACTGCTGTGCACTGTCTGTGCATGGCAGTATTACCGTGATGTTGTCCATCAACCCCATTGTCAGGAGAAGTGATGATCACAGAAGACAGGTGTACAATTATAAAAGCGGTCATCATTTAAGCTGATCATCATGTTGGGCAATCAGCTATCTTCGGAAATGTGACATTCATTCTGCACAAGTACCAGCACTTTTCTTTTCCTGTTTTCCACTGTTATGAATAGGACTCTGTGTGTACTTACTCTCCAAACTGGAAAAAAAGACTGCATGGATTGTACGGTTCACATCACTTGTCACAGAGCCTAGTGGCTGATTTTTTAAAATGTAATGCAAAGAAATAGATCTGCGTTCACCTTATTAACCAATCACACCCTAGTTGTCACATCTAACTCTCAAAACAAATTTTATGAGCGTTATGATCTGATTGGTGATGATAGCTTGCTCACATTTTTCTACCTATTTTTATGAATTGCTTCCTAGCATGTATGCCTAGCCTCGTTTTAACATTATTCACTTGTAAAATCAAACTGACTCAATAACGGTGCAAAAATACATGAATTCCTATCTTCCACAAGCCTTCGCCCGAGGGCTCTCCCACAGTAAACAAATAAAATCTTGAAGTAGCAAATGCTTTTATTTATTTAACAATTATATTTATTTGTGTTTGGAAGTAGATGTTGATATATCTGCTGCTGGGGGTTCAGCAGGGCTGAGGCACCTTAAACCTGCAATATAAGCTTGTTTGCCGAAGCAGATTTGGTTGGGAGAATTTATCTGTTTTCATAAACGTTTAATGTTTTTTTTCCCCCCTCATGAATTTTCGGCGGATGCTTAATGGTCGCATCCAGGCAGCAACATCTAGCCAAGCAAAATAAAGACAAAAGTACATTTTCTGAAAATATTTCCATTTTTACAGAGCTGTTCAGCTTTTTCCAGGGAGAGAAGCAATGAAATATCTGTCAACGGCAAAAGCAGAAGAAGTAGATTTTAATTTTTAAATGTTTCGGTAATGAAAATGTTGTGCTGTGTTTGATAGTGTTGCTCAACAAGGTGATCTATTTGAGTCATTCATCAACGCGCCTTTTATGTAGGATTACAAATTGTATTCCCTCTTTCCCTTAACTAACATATGGGGGATTTAATCCAAGCGCCGCTCTTGCTATGATCACCATCAGTCATCCAAAGTTTTTTTGCTACGAGCCAGTCTTGAGGCTTTGCTATCCTGCCGAGGTAAGGAGCATCGCTGTGCCAATTATAGGCAAGACCATGCTGAAGGTGAAGTAGTCCATCATTACACCATACTAGGGGACCCCTATGGGTTGAAATGCAGCATAATTGGGGCAGCCTGTGTTAGACACTAGGAGCGTGAGCTAGTGCACTGAATGAAAAATACGGCTGCCGTGGCAAGCAATTTAAAGCACTGCTAGCTGTAGGGAACAGGGGAGATGGTTTAGAGAGAGATGCTTTAGATAAAGAGAGAGAAAAAAAAAATAGAAACTCACCTCAGCAAGGTTTAGAGGATTTTATCGCTCATAGGGGCAGTTGTGTCCTTGATATTGTCTTAGGAGGAAGAAAGACTAAACATTTAATCATGTGACAATATGTAGACAAAATGGAACAGATACAAGGATGCTTGAAAGTACTGAGCATTTTACCAACTGTTCTCTGTGAATGATGTTTGTAAAATAAAAAGAGCAGCAGTACTGCTACTACTAGTTACTTGGCTGTTTAGATGTTCAGAAAAAAAAGATTTTTTTTTTACATGAAGTTATTACTGGTCTTTTTCTTAATGTAGGAACTATAAATGGAATAATGGATGCGCAGCCATAACCAAAAAATATGGGAAAAAATGATGGGAACCTTAAAGAGAAACTCCAACCAAGAATTGAACTTTGTCCCAATCAGTAGCTGATACCCCCTTTTACATGAGAAATATAATGATTTTCACAAATAGACCATTAGGGGGCGCTGTATGACTGATTTTGTGCTGAAACCCCTTCCACAAGAAGCTCTGAGTAGCGCGGTACTCTGGCCACAATGTAACAATGTTCACAGACAGGAATTAGTTGTTTACAGCTGTCTCTCACAGCCAAAACAGCTAGGAGCAGCTACATAACCTGCCCACAGTAAAAATGTCACCATGTAATAAATGTCAGAATGTAAATCGGGGAGAGGGAAGATTTTACATTGAGCAAACACTGACTACATCATTTATACATAATTATGGTAAAAAATGAAGCACTTTTTTTACTACATTATTTTCACTGGAGTTCCTCTTTAAGTAACCAACAATCATTTACCAGCCAATGTCACAATAACATTACAACAGTGTTTACAGAGTGAATATATTCCATAAAAAGGGGTCCTGTCCTGCTGGTCCTCTGCCTCTCTAATACTTTTAGCCATAGTCCCTGAACAAGTATATGCAGATTGGGTGTTTCTGACATTATTGTCAGATCTGACACGATTAGTTACATACTTTATTCTGGTGTACTTTAGACACTACTGCAGCTAATTAGATCAGCAGGGCTGCCAGGCAACTGGCATTATTTAAAAGGAAACAAATATGGCAGCCTCTATATCACTCTCACCTCAGGTTCACTTTAAGAGAAAGATACAACTCTGGGCAAAAATCTGGAAACGTGAGGGGAGAGGGATATGGAGGTTGACATATTCATTTCCTTTTAAATAATGCAGGCTTCCTGGCTGTCCTGCTAATCCTGTGCCTCTAATAACTTTATCCATAGACTCTGAACAACCATGCAGATCAGGTGTTTCTGACTGAAGACTGACTGGATAAGCTGCATGCTTGTTACAGGTGTGAGATTCAGGCACTACTGAAGCCAGAGAGATCAGCAGGATGCCGGGCGACTGGTATTGTTTAAAAGGAAATAAATGTGGCAGGCTCCATATCCCTTTGATGTCAGGTTTCCTTTAAAGCCTGTCAAGCTCCCATAAGACATGTCTGCCTAAATGTAAGTGAAGTAGCAATATTTCTGATATTATTGCATTGACTTGCTTTTGTTCTGTCTGCCATCTGTGAAATACTGGTTGCCAATGCCAATTCCTGATTTTAATACAATACAATACAATAACATTTCTATAGCGCTTTTCTCCCATAGGACTCAAAGCGCTTAGGCTCTCTCAGATTCAGTAATTAGTAGGATGAAGTATTCACACAACAAAAGTTATATTTCTGCAAATGCCAGACTGAACAGGTGGGTTTTCAGTCTGGATTTAAACACGTCCAGGGATGGGGCTGTCCTGATCTGTTGAGGTAAGGAGTTCCAAAACGTAGGGGCAGCATGACAGAAGGCTCTGGGACCAAAAGTTTCCAAGTGGACTCTGGGTATGACTAGATTATTAGAACCTGTGGATCTGAGAATGCGGGGATTGCTACGCAGCTGTAACATATCTTTCATGTATCCAGGGCCTAGATTATTCAGGGATTTAAATGTCAGTAGGCCGATCTTGAATAGGACCCTCCATTCTATAGGTAGCCAGTGAAGGGAATGCAGGACTGGCGTTATGTGGCAGTGACGGGGTTGGTTGGTTAGCAGTCTACCAGCAGTATTCTGTATCAGCTGTAGGCGGTACAAGACCTTTTTTGGAAGGCCAGTGTAGAGAGCATTGCAGTAGTCCAGTTGGGATGTGATGAAGGCGTGGACTAAGGTTGGCAGATCTTCTGGGGGTATGAGGTGCTTGATTTTTGCAATGTTCTTCAGGTGAAAATAGGATGATTTCACCACAGCAGAGATTTGAGTTCTGAAGTTTAAATCCCCATCAATTAGAACTCCCAGGCTACGCACATGATCAGAGCTGCGTAGATCCGTGCCTCCTATTCCCAGTGGTGAAGACTGCAAGTTAAGTTGTTTTGTTATCATGCTCTGCCCTCCAATCAGAAGGACTTCAGTTTTGTCTGCATTTAGTTTCAGCCAGTTGTCATTCATCCATTGCTGTAGTTCACGTAAGCAGGCGTTTATAGTTAGAGTTGGGTCTGTCACACCAGGCTTGAAGGAAAGATATAGTTGGGTGTCGTCTGCACAGCAGTGGTATGTCAGGCCATGTTTTTGGATTAGTTCTCCCACTTGTAGCATGTAAATTGTGAAAAGCAGGGGAGAGAGGATTGAGCCCTGGGGCACCCCATACTTAACTGTTACAGGGGTGGACAGGAAGGGCCCCATAGACATTTTGTGGGTTCTGCCACTCAAGAAGGATTGGAACCACTGAAGTACTATGCCATCAATGCCGCAGTATTCCTGTAGCCTGTTTATCAAGATGTCATGGTCAACTGTGTCAAAGGCTGCAGAAAGGTCTAGCAGAATGAGGATCGAGCACTCTCCTCTGTCTCTTGCCATGAGCAGGTGGTTGCATATTTGGATGAGGGCAGTTTCAGTGCTGTGGTGTTTCCTGAAGCCAGACTGGAATGGGTCATAACTGTTAGTTCTCTTCAGTGCCGTGCCAGCTTCATGTATGTAAAAAGTAGACCACCGAGTCGGAGCTAATTCAAAAATCTTTATTTTGCTCCGTCTTACATTCATTTGTATCAAAAGTTCAAAACCTGCAAAAATGTCGTTTTAAAAGGTTTTATTGGTGAAAACAAAAAAAGGTATATTTGACTGGGGACAAGTCTGGGTGCATGGATAGGGAACTGGCTAATGGACAGAAAACAGAGAGTTGTGGTCAATGGATCATACTGAAAATGGGAGACTGTTAGCAGTGGGGTGCCACAGGGGTCTGTACTGGGTCCAGTGCTCTTCAATTCATTCATTAATGACATAGTAGATGCAGTAGTAAGCAATGTTGCTATTTTTGCAGATGATACAAAATTGTGAAGAATCATCAACTTTCAAGATAGGGACATGTTGCAACATGATCTGGATAGGATAGCTATATGGGCACATAAATGGCAGATGAAATTCAATGTTGTCTCTAGTAAGGCCACATCTGGAATATGGAATTCAGTTTTGGGCACCACATTACAGAAAAGATATTGCAGTTTTAGAGCAGGTGTAGAGACAAGCAACAAAATTGAAACGAGGAATGGAAGGTCTCACTTACCAAGAAAGTCGCCTTAGAGGGGATCTAATTAACATGTATAAATACATCAGAGGGCAATATAAAAGCTTGGCGGATGAGCTTTTTGTCCCTAGGCCTTCTCAAGGGACTAGAGGACATGATCTGCGCATGGAGGAAAAACGTTTGAGCCATTTATTTAGGAAAGGGTTCTTTACAGTAAGAGTGATTAAGATGTGGAATGCATTGTCACAGGAAGTAGTTATGGCAAATTCTATACCTGTATTTAAAGGGGGCTTAGATGCTTTCCTGGCGTTGAAAGATATCCATGGCTACAATTACTAGGTAATGCCCAGTGATGTTGATCCAGGAGTTTTATGTGATTGCCATCTGGAGTCGGGAAGGAAATTTTTCCCTCTTGGGGCTAATTGGACCATGCCTTGTAAGGGTTTTTTCGCCTTCCACTGGATCAACAGGGATATGTGAGGGAGCAGGCTGGTGTTGTACTTTGTTCTCTGGTTGAACTCGATGGACGTATGTCTTTTTTCAACCCAAATAAATATGCAACTATGTAACATGTAAACCATAGAAACCCATGCAGGGGTCAGCATGATGCCACAGAGAATAGCATACAGTTAAAGAGAAACCGTAACCAAGAACTTCATCCCAATCAGTAGCTGATACCCCCTTTCCCATGAGAAATCTTTTCCTTTTCACAAACGTATCATCAGGGGGCTCTGTATGGCTAATATTGTGGTAAAACCCCTCCCACAGTGTGATGTCAGGACCATGGTTCTGACATACTGTGGTAGCCTTGTTGCATTGTTGGAAATAACAGCTGTTTCCAACTGCCAAAAAAGCAAACGGCATCTCCTTCCACTGACATCACCTGCCAGCACTACAAATGTCACCATGTGATAAATGTCAGAACGTAAATCAGGGAGAGGAGATTTTACAATGGGCAAACACTGACTAAATCATTTTTTTATTACATTAGTTTTACTGGAGTTCCTCTTTAAATCGAATAGTCAAACAGTGAGCTAACAAACAATAATACAGGTGAACTTACATATGGCTCAAGGGTGGTACACACTACTTCCATTAAACCAAGTAATTTACCAAATTAAAAAAATCATTATGGGGGGGGGGGGGGGGGTAAAAGACAGAGAAAAGATAGAATAACAAAAAATTGTCCAGAATGTGATATTGCATTAATTCAAATTAGCATAAAAATTGTAGAAGGGAAAGCCTCAAAGCTGTACCCACCTCATTCTTTGCGTGATTCTTCCAATTTTTTAAGCGACGAGCGATCGTTTCTGCGCTCTCGCGATGTGGGTATTCGTGTGCAATTAGGCGAACAATGCTTTGCAATGCGTGGCAATAATGACCGTCACCGCAGATTGGATCTTTAAGATCCTGTCGGAACCCAACGACTCCCGCGCAAAGTTGTTGCAGATCTTCATACAATTCAATGCCAGATCAGCTCTGGGTCTGAGGTCTACCTTTTGCATTCCTGTAGTTGGCACAATGGCAATAACGACCCTCACAGAGGATCGGATCTTTGCGATCCCCGACGACACCCAACAACTCCAGCGCAATGCGCTGTGATCGTTTGAACTCTCGTTCACACCTGTCGCATGCTGGCTTGTGTTCCTGTGGGCAGAAAAATGGATCGGGGAACATCGTTTGTTCGGGAGGCTTCGCTGTGAGGTTACCCGATCCATCAACAGGTGAGTATTCAGCTTTAAAAGGAGTGTAGAACATAGGCTAGGCACATGTTATCCTTCCAGAAGATCCATATGTCCCACATTTTATGGAAATTAGGAAGTATATCTCTAATCTTGGCAAAAAAATTATCACTAAGCATTACCTTGTTCAATGTGTCAAAACCAGCTTCAGAAGAGAAATGGCACGGCCTCCGATTACCCGCAAGATGCTTACCATAAAACTTGCAAGACATTTAACCAATTTAAACACCTGCCAAAGAGCTCTCCAAGATGACAACCACCCTTGATTACAGGCATCATTCTCAAGCACACCGCTGGATCCAGCTAAGCTATCAACGGTATTATTAATGCTGTGTGCATCCCATAAACCAGGCCAAAGGCTTGCCATAAAGTTCCAATGTGGCCAATGATGGAAAAACTTGATCCAATCATAGGCTGGCAGCAACTGTTCCAGAGAATAAAGGTAGTATGGAATGTCTAGCTGATCAGCCAGGTCAGACCTGGATTACCACATGTAACTTACATGCCTTACCGTCACCTGGTGTGCAAGGATAGACCAACATCCTGGATTTCACCTGCACAGGCTACTGGGATTCATGGCTTCCACAGCTGGCTGATGTGGATGGAGAAGCTACTGAGCAGCGTGAGTAGGTCAAGCCACCAATGCGTTTCACCCTGAACTCAGCATATGGAGCTACATGTCACTGTTCATGTCGCATAAAACCAGAAGAAATTTGTGTAAAAATAAATATACTGCATTTTGTAAATTATTCGATAATAACTTCACGGTTGCTCCATTTAAACCCCTATCTTGGAATTTTGTGGATTGTTTTTGTATATGAGGGTTTGTAGGAGCCTACCATAACACTTTTTGGCTTTACATTCTGTCTGCTTTTTAAGCCTTTTACAAACTAGATGGTTCTTGGGCAAGGTGGGCAAGTGAGGCCACCCCTGCCAAGAATGTAATGTATGTACAGCTACTCTGATGCATCGCCGAGAGATCTGTAGTGACAGATCATCTCAGCCGAGCACAGAGTAAACAAATTGTTCTCCTACTTTCCTGTCCCACCCTAAGCCACTCCATTATGTGCGGTTCTATCATCCCCACTTCCCCATTATAGCAAAAGAATACATCTCTAACCTGTAGGCTAGTCATGAATTGGTACAGCACTGTTATCCATGGAATTGAGTCCTGATCTATCGAAATACTGATCTCCAGTATTTGTGTGTACATACGCACCCTAAGAATAATGTTGTAACGCCTGACTCATGAACATGTATGCTTTATTTGGCCAAATTGGCCAATTGCTTCTGACATAGTTACATAGTTACATAGTTATTTGGGTTGAAAAAAGACATACGTCCATTGAGTTCAACCAGAGCAAAGTAAAACACCAGCCTGCTCCCTCACATATCCCTGTTGATCCAGAGGAAGGCGAAAGACCCTTACAAGGCATGGTCCAATTAGCCCCAAAAGGAAAAAAAAAAGCCTTCCCGACTCCAGATGGCAATCAGATAAAATCCCTGTATCAACATCATTAGGCATTACCTAGTAATTGTAGCCATGGATGTATTTCAACGCAAGGAAAGCATCTAAGCCTCCTTTAAATGCAGGTATAGAGTTTGCCATAACGACTTCCTGTGGCAATGCATTCCACATCTTAATCACTCTTACTGTAAAGACCCTTTCCTAAATAAATGGCTAAAACGTTTTTCCTCCATGCGCAGATCATGTCCTCTAGTCCCTTGAGAAGGCCTAGGGACAAAAAGCTCATCCGCCAAGCTTTTATATTGCCCTCTGATGTATTTAAACATGTTAATTAGATCTCCTCTAAGGCATCTTTTCTCTAGACTAAATAAACCCAGTTTATCTAACCTTTCTTGGTAAGTGAGACATTCCATTCCACATATCAATTTTGTTGCTCGTCTCTGCAACTGCTCTAAAACTGCAATATCTTTCTTGTAATGTCGCGCCCAGAACTGAATTCCATATTCCAGATGTGGCCTTACTAGAGACTTAAACAGGGGCAATATTACGCTAGCATCTCGGTTTTTTATTTCCCTTTTAATGCATCCCAAAATTTTGTTAGCTTTAGCTGCAGCGGCTTGGCATTGAGTGGGATTATTTAACTTGTTGTCGATGAGTACTCCTAAGTCCTTCTCCAAGTTTGATGTCCCCAACTATATCCCATTTATTTTGTATGGTGCTAGACCATCTGATGCTGATAACCTCAGGAAGGAAAATAACAATCAGACAAGTTTTCATACTTTTAATATATTAATAAATTAATAACTGCCTCTGTGATAGTCTGCCAATGGGCCCGACTTGATAAGGCATTTTCAGAGCTATTCAAACATTTCCAGTGCGGAAATGGATTAACTCAGTTTGTCTACTTGTATGAGGATTTGCTTGGGTTATATCAGACTATGTTTGGTGTTGCTAAGACATATGTATATTGTGTGACTGCGGTTGCAAGCTGCATTCAAGAGTGTATTTTATAAGTCATGGCAGGCTGAGTTTTGAAAAGCTCTTACTCTAAGTGCCAGCATAAGACTCAATCACACAACCTTTTTTTAACGTATTAACCTTTCAGCATTCCCAATATATATCAATATGATTTATTTAATTTAAGCATTTATATAGCGCTGACATATTACGCAGCGATGTACAAAGTATACTGTCTTGTCACTAACTGTCCCTGAGTGGGGCTCACAATCTAGTCCCTACCATAGTCTTATGTCTATATCGTGTAGTACATTTATCATAGTCTAGGGCCTATTTTAGGAGGAAGCCAATTAACTTATCTGTATGTTTTTGTGATGTGGGAGGAAATTGGAGTACCCGGAGGAAACCCACACAAACACAGGGAGAACATACAAACTCCTTGCAAATGTTGACCTGGCTGGGATTCGAATCGGGGATCCAGTGCTGCAAGGCGAGAGCACTAACCACTGCGCCACTGTGCAACATAATTGCAGAAACTTTTTGAAAAACTCTAGTCAAGGTTTGCTGGATCAATTATGGGAGCACATTTACGATGTAGCTGTAAAATTGCCATATGCAGGGAGTGCACAGCAATTTTACTGGTATTTCCAGCACAATTAGCATGACGTGCATTACATAAGTAACGCTACGGTACCAAGTACTATGCACTTAGCATATTGCGCAGTATCGGGCAATGTATGTATTACCTAGGTAACACCTGTGCTAATTGTGCAATGTGTGCTATTTACTTGTTTGAAGTTCCAGTAGAATAGCTGAACTCTCCCTGCCTGCCTGTCTTTGTTCTATGACCAATTCTCTATATTGTAGTCAAAGGCCATCTTTTACATGATAAAACCTCAAGCCCTGATCTCATCTGTAATGCGTGTCACATTTTGGAGAAAATTGCAACAAGAGCATGTCTATAATGACATTTTTTTTTAACAAAGCCATCTGACTGCATTAAGGGATTTTGACTATTTAGTGAGGATAATGAAAATTAAATACTGTTTAATAATATTTTCAGTAACCATCTACAATAAATATTCATTTATGCAGCACTGGATTAAGAATATATACATTAAATTGCATTCAGATTACAAAACAACAAGAACATTATGAACACACTGTGTTTCTATTTATATCAGGGACAAGAAATTGCAAGTACAGATGTTTAGATAATAGTTTTTTTTCCTAGATAATAACCAAGAAATAAATCACAATTGACAAATTAGATCCTTTTTTCACAGCTATGTTCTATTTCTGCAATTATCTGCTGTATTTTTTATAATAATGTAATAGTTTTAACCAACCTTGCCATCATGCTTGTTCCCAGTGTGTTGTCTGTAGCCATCTCTGATGCATCTTGATGGGTACCAGGGAATTCTGTTTTACGTGAATCAATTACATCTAGCATATGTTTGATAAACTGCCTTTGCTTCATTCTGTTAGATATTCAATAAATTATTCTTTTCTCTTTCCTCAAAGGATACTTACAATTCAAACCAGGTACACTGTGTTATTCAACTGTATTATTTTACCCCACACTGAAATCTGCTTTTAATGTCCATAAGAATTGGTAAAATAAACTCACCTAAATGAAGACACAAACTTGACTTGTTTTATGGAACATTGATTTTTTTTTTACTTAAGACATATAGTAATCTGTAAAGTATATTACTTTACTCCAAGTCCACCCACGCTAAGCACACTTTTACATTTAACTTGTTATTAATATTATAATTAATTCAAAATGTCAAAAATGAAAATTAGTACTAGTCCAGATGGAAACAAAACTTAAAAAAATTAAATGTACAGCTACTGTTGTCAACATTGTTAAGTGTATTCTTGTCACATTATGCATTATGGAAGCATGAGTATTTTAAAAGCAGGCGGTGTTAAAGAGAACCCAAGGTGGGTTTGTGACATCAATATTAGGACACAGAGGCACATTCTGCATACAATGCCCAACCTCTGTGTCCTTACAGTGTGCCCCCAGTCTCCCCCCGGGCTCTGCTGTCCCCTATTATAAAAAAGCGGCAGGCTAGCGACGCGCAGATTGTCACTAGTCAGCTGTTTACCTTTTGGCTGCCACACACTGCCGCTCCCCCGCATCCTTTATAGCGCGGCTCCCCACCTCTGTCCCTTCCCTCCCGCCTCCGTAAGCTGATTGGGTCTGCCAGAACGGCAGACCCAAACAATATGGACGCACCGGGCAGCCGTCTGGATGCACTCGCCACCTCGGTGGAGATTTGCACCAGCTTGTTGAATAGTCATCAGGCCCAGATCAATGATTTGACTGGGTCTATATAAGCCCTTCAGACGGCTGTTAATGCAGTGCGATCTCCTCTTGTTACAGACTTACGCATGTCTGTGCCCGAGAAGTTTTCTGGTCACAGATCTGATTTTCGAAACTTTAAAAATTGAGTGTTATCATACTTTGAGGTTAAGGCCTAATTCGTCAGGCACTGTTGCACAGAGAATTATTTTCATTAAAACACTATTGACAGGGGACTCTCAGACCTGGGCGTATGGTCTTCAAGCTGGGGATGAGGCCCTGACTTCAGTGGAGGAATTTTTCAAAACTATGGCTATAATTTATGACGATCCGGACATTGCCTCTACCGCTGAGCGTAAGCTCAAGACTCTGCGGCAAGGCAAGGGTTCGGTGGAAATGTATGCAGCCAAGTTCAGGAAGTGGGTGGTATCGGCTAGATGGGGCTCATTTGCACTATTAGACTGTTTTTTGTCGGGATTGTCGGATGCAGTGTCTGACCTGATGTTGGGATATCCTGAACCAAAGTCTATTAATGAGGCCATTGCTTTAGCTTTTAGAGTGGAACGTCGTCTACGGTATCAGAGACAGGGTAGGGATAGTGTAAGATATTTTTCCTATGCCTCGTCTTCACCCGCCTCACCACCACCTGAACCAATGCAGATTGGTCGGTCAAAATTGTCGTGGGTCAAGCAGAGTTGCAGAAAGACTGAGCAGCTCTGCTTGTACTGTGCAGAGGAGGGTCATAAAGTGCAGAACTGTCCTAAGAAGTCGGGAAATACTGCCGCCTAGGTGTAGTCAGAGGTAATACCCTAGGCGTGCAGAATGTACCTCTTAAGGATGATCGATTGCTTCTTCCATGTACGGTTTCATGGGAGGGTCAGACAGTTGCTACCGAGGCTTTTCTTGACTCTGGCTCGGCCGCCAATTTTATTGATTACGAATTTGCTAGAAAATTGGGAATCCCTATTGTCCCGTTGAATCATAGGGTGTTTGTTACTGCAGTGGATGACTCTCCTCTGCAGAGTAAACACCCTCTGTCTCAGACTCCTGAGTTGGGGCTTACCATAGGGGTTTTACATCAAGAGAGTTTGCAGTTTTTCGTGTTGCGAATGGCGACTTCCACTATCATTCTTGGCCTGCCATGGTTACGACTTCACGCCCCTCAGATTGATTGGGCTTCTGTTCAGCTAACGAGCTGGTCGACCCACTGCTATCATCATTGTTTGGCGAAGGTAACCATGGGTAACACCAAAATTCAAGTGGAAGGTTTGCCAGGGCAGTATAAGGAATTCGCTGATGTGTTCTGCCCCAAGTCAGCAGACAAACTCCCTCCTCACCGTCCCTTTGACTGCCCTATCGATTTGAGATCTGGTTGTATGCCCCCGAGAGGTCATCTTTATAACTTGTCTGGGCCAGAGAAATTGGCAATGCAAGAATACATCCAAGAAAATTTAGCTAAAGGCTTTATTTGTCCCTCTCAATCACCCGCAGGGGCTGGTTTCTTTTTTGTAAAAAAGAAAGATGGAGGTCTCCGCCCCTGCATTGACTATCGGGGCCTAAATAAGATCACAGTGAAAAATCTTTATCCTTTGCCTTTAATTGACGATTTGTTCTTTCAGATCACTAATGCTAAAATTTTCTCGAAACTGGATTTAAGGGGCGCATACAACCTTGGGCGTATCAGGGATGGTGATGAGTGGAAGACAGCCTTTAACACACCCGACGGGCATTACGAGTACCTAGTGATGCCCTTCGGGTTGTGCAACACCCCGGCCATCTTCCAGGAACTGATTAATGAGGTGTTCAGACCGATATTGGGCAAATTTCTTTTGGTATATCTCGATGATATATTGATCTTTTCGTCTACCCTCTCAGAACATCGGAGACATGTTCAGATCGTTCTGGAGAAACTGAGACAGAATCAATTATATGCTAAACTGGAAAAGTGCATTTTCGAGGTGACTTCTGTGGCTTTCTTGGGGTACATAATATCTACCTCGGGCCTTGCTATGGATCCTGGGAAAGTCTCTGCTGTCATGGCCTGGCCGCAGCCTGTGGGTCTAAAAGCCATCCAGAGATTCCTGGGTTTTGCAAATTACTACAGGAGATTTATAAAGGGGTACTCTATGGTGGTCGCACCCCTTACTAGTCTCACCAAGAAAGGGGCCGATACTCACCACTAGTCCAAGGAGGCTCTGTCGGCCTTTACCACCCTCAAGAAACTGTTCTGTTCTGCACCAATTTTGAGACATGTTGATGTCACCTTCCCTTTCATTGTGGAGGTCGATGCCTCTGAGGTGGGGGTGGGGGCTGTGCTGTCTCAGCATTCCGGTTTGCAGGGTAAACTTCACCCATGTGCCTACTTCTCCCATAAGTTTTCTCTAGCAGAGAAAAACTACGATATAGGTAACCGAGAACTTCTGGCCATCAAGCTAGCTTTTGAGGAATGGCGACATTGGTTAGAAGGAGCAGAACATACTATCACAGTTTACACGGACCACAAGAATTTAGAGTACATAGAAAGCACCAAGAGACTCACCCCCGACAGGCCCGGTGATCACTATTCTTTTCCAGATTCACCTTTATAATTACGTATACCCCTGGCAGTAAGAACATCAAGGCTGATGCCTTATCCAGGTGTTTCGAACCCGAAACAACGCAGCCTTCGGCCCCCGAGACTATTCTGCCTCGGAGAATTGTGTTGGCAGCCACAGAGACCTGGAATGATTGGGCTGCCACACTGGCTCCTTATCAGCAGGATGTCCCAGAGGGAAAGCCTGAGGGAGTGTTGTTTGTGCCCCTGCCTTTTCGTTTGCAGCTCTTACAGTTGTTTCATTCACACAAAAATGCTGGTCATCCGGGGGCCACCAGAACACAGGACCTCCTTGCTAGGTGTGCGTGGTGGCCATCATTGGCCACGGACTGTAAGGAGTTTGTGAAAGAATGTGCTGTATGTGCTAGGAGCAAACCTTCTCGTCAGGCACCTGTTGGAACTTTGCAGCCGTTGCCGGTGCCCAGTGAGCCATGGACACATCTGTCCATGGATTTTGTGGGTGAACTCCCCAGATCTGAGGGCATGACTGTCATCTGGGTGGTGGTAGACAGATTCAACAAGATGGCCCATTTTATCCCTCTGAAGGGACTCCCCTCAGCCCAGGAGCTGGCTAGTCTCTTCATCCAGCACATCTTCCGGCTGCATGGCATTCCGGAGAATGTAGTGTCAGATAGGAGAGTCCAATTCGTTTCCAAATTCTGGAGGGAATTCTGTCATCACATGGGCATGGATCTCTCGTTTTCATCAGGCTACCACCCACAGACAAATGGCCAGACTGAGAGAGTCAATTAGTCAATGGAACAGTTTCTCAGATGTTATGTGGCTGATGCGCAAACCGACTGGGTAAAGTTTTTGCCTTTCGCAGAGTTTGCGCACAACAATCTGAAAAGTTCCTCCTCTAGCTTTTCTCCTTTTCAGGTAGTGTCCGGAAGGTCACCTAAGTTTGCTCCATTGCCAGTTGCATCTAATCCTTTCCCAGCATTGGAGGATTGGCAAAGTGCATTAAGACAGATTTGGGCAATGGTTAAAACAAATTTGGGAAAGGCATTTCAGTCCCAGAAGAAGCAAGCTGATAAAAAACGGTCCGCTGAGTGGGACTTTTCACCAGGGGATTTGGTCTGTGTGTCTACGCGGCACTTGGCACTAAAACAACTGTCACCCAAATTGGGTCCCATGCAGTGGTGCTCAGCAGAGCTCGAATATTCGAGTAGCTCGAATATTCGAGCTCTTTTTCAGCTATTCGAGCTCGGTATTCGAGCTCCGAATAGCTGCAGCTATTCGAATGGGCTATTCGAGTAAACGCGAATAGCCCATTCACTATTCGAGCTATTCGAGCAAACGGCGCTATTCGAGCTCGGGTACCGAGCTCGAATAGCACCATAGCCCAGATTGATGTCCTTAGAGCCAATCAGAGGGCTCCCAGGCCCTCTGACGGCAGCCAATCACAGAGGGGGACCCTGGCCAGCCCCTACCCTATAAATAGCGGCCGCCATGTTAGGTTTCTCCGTCCTTGCCTGAGACTTGCATAGAGAGAGAGTTGCTCCTTTGTGCTTTGGCTTAGCAAGAGCTCTATTGTGGTCATTTACCTAGCGTTTTTGCTCACATACACCTCCTATACACACCTATATTGTTGTTAGTTAGATAGACATTGTATTTTAGTTAGTAGCTTTTGTGTTACATAGACAGAGACAGCTGCTGCAGGCAAGCTTACAGCTTTAGGCCTCAGGGCCTGCCTGTGTGGGCAGCTGTTCTCTCCTGTCCTCTGTTAGTATATTTCTCTCATCTATACCAGTATTTCTGCTGTCCTTTACTACTGATTGATTCTGTATTTAGTATTGTAGTTATACTGTACTAGGACACTCACTGTCACTGTTCATAGGCTAAGGCTAAGGCTACTAGCTCCTGCGTGTGTGCACTCACTGTCTTGTACACACACACTCTATTTCCTTCTGATTACTGATTGATTATTGTAATTAGTTGTACTTACTGTTACTACTTACTCTTACTGTACTAGGAGTCTAGGACACTCAGTCACTGTTCATAGGCTACTAGCTCCTGCGTGTGTGCACTCACTCACTGTCTGTGTACTGTACACACACACTCTATTTCCTTCTGATTACTGATTGATTATTGTAATTAGTTGTACTTACTGTTACTACTTACTCTTACTGTACTATAGGAGTCTAGGACACTCAGTCACTGTTCATAGGCTACTAGCTCCTGCGTGTGTGCACTCACTGTCTGTGTACTGTACACACACACTCTATTTCCTTCTGATTACTGATTGATTATTGTAATTAGTTGTACTTACTGTTACTACTTACTCTTACTGTACTATAGGAGTCTAGGACACTCAGTCACTGTTCATAGGCTACTAGCTCCTGCGTGTGTGCACTCACTGTCTGTGTACTGTACACACACACTCTATTTCCTTCTGATTACTGATTGATTATTGTAATTAGTTGTACTTACTGTTACTACTTACTCTTACTGTACTATAGGAGTCTAGGACACTCAGTCACTGTTCATAGGCTACTAGCTCCTGCGTGTGTGCACTCACTGTCTGTGTACAACACACTCTATTTCCTTCTGAAGTTCTGATTACTGATTGATTATTGTAATTAGTTGTACTTACTGTTACTACTTACTCTTACTGTACTAGGACACTCAGTCACTGTTCATAGGCTAGCTCCTGCGTGTGTGTGCACTCACTGTCTGTGTAGTGTGTACACACTACACACACTCTATTTCCTTCTGATTACTGATTGATTATTGTAATTTCTAGTTGTACTTCCTGACTCTTACTACTTACTTACTTACTTACTGTAGTAGGGACACTCACTCAGTCACTGTTCATAGGCTAGCTCCTGCGCGTGTTTGCGCGTGCGTGCACTCACTGTCTGTAGTGTACACACACTAAATTTACTTGTGATTACTACTGATTATTGTAACTGCTAGTTGTACTTCCTGACTGTTACTACTTACTTACTGTATTAGGGACACTCACTCAGTCACTGTTCATAGGCTAGCTCCTGCGCGTGTTTGCGCGTGCGTGCACTCACTGTCTGTAGTGTACACACACTAAATTTCCTTGTGATTACTACTGATTATTGTAACTTCTAGTTGTACTTCCTGACTGTTACTACTTACTTACTGTACTAGGGACACTCACTCAGTCACCTCACCCACCAACCCACTCCATTAAAGTACCCCACTTTTAACCCGCCCTTTTAAAAAACTTTTGTCTTTACGCCCAAAACATCGAAGATGTCTGGAAGTGGCAGCCAGCGCGGTTTGGGCAAGGGGAAGGGCAGCAAGGGAATCAGGAGGAGAGGGAGCAGCATTGTGGCAGGCCGCGGCCGCGCCACCATGCACAGTTCCGCAGCAGCAGCAGCAGCGTCAGTGGCTAACATTCCTCCCATAGCCACTGGCCGTGGACGCCTTGGGCGCCGCCCAGCAGGAGCATCTGCAACTCACGCTGCAGAGACACAGCAGCAGCAGCGTGTAGCACCTGCTCCGATTTTCCTCCAGCCGGGTCGGAAACGTCCCATTGAGGAAAAGCATGCAGACACTGTGGTGCAACTCATGACGGAGGATGAGCAGCCCGCCATCAGCTCTGCATCCGAGGCCTCCACCCTCACCACCACCACCACCACCCCTGTTCGCAGCAGCCGCCCAGCAGGGTCTGGGGAGGAGGCCAGTTCACCGTCACAAGTTGGCGACCTGTCACTCAGCAGTATTTTTACCCCAGGCACCATCAGGGTATTGTCTGCTGTTGTTGGCGATTTGGAGGAGGAGATGCTGATGGGCACTTTGGGGGATGAGGGATTGGACAGCAAGACTGTGGCGACAGTCAAGCAGCCCATCCATGCATCAGGAGAGGAGTTTGGGGGGTCATCATCCCAGCAGGACATGTTTCAGGAGGGGGAGGATGATGATGACCCGGTGACAGACAGAGACTGGGTGCCACCACCTCCAGGGGATGTCGTCCTCAGCAGCTCTGAGGAGGAGGAGGAGGATGCGCTTGTGGGCCTTGCAAGGAGGCGCATCATTGCAAGCATTGGCAGCAGTAGGCAGGTCCCACAGCCTGCTGGTGTCTCAGGCTCAGCAGCAGCAGCAGCAGCATCTGCCAGTACCACCACCAGCCGCACCCAAGCCCCCCCCCCCCCCCAACCACCACAGGGAGACAGGCGGCAGCAGCGCTTCCATGCCGTAGGGGGATGTTTCTGTCACCAATCTGGCGATTTTTCACCATGCCCACTGTGTACAGCAAGTACGCCACTTGCAACCACTGTCAGCGGAAGTTGAGCAGAGGTGCAGACCCCTTAAAGTTCAGCACCAGCTCGCTCATCAACCACCTTGCTGGGAAACATTTCCACCAGCATGAGGAGTTCCAGAGGCTGAAGGCATCTGGTGCTGGCAGTGGCACCACACCCATCACTGCACAGCCTTCAGCTGCAGCAGCAGCAGCAACAGCAGCCACACGCCCTCCTGCTCCTCCAGCAGCACCAGCAGGAGTGCGGAAACGCACTGCTCCTCCCCCCTCTGCAACTCCTGCCGCCGACACTGAGACCTGTTCTGGCAGCAAGTCCTCAGTGGCCTCCTCCGCTGTGTCTGCTGATTCCCGTGCCAGCAAAAGGCCACGCCAGAGCCTTTTGAGCGAGTCCTTCCAGGGGGTGGTTAGGGCTCTGCCTCCCAGCAGAAGTCGCGTGCGGCAGCTGAACGGCTTGCTGGCACGGGCCAAGTGCTCCCAACTCCTGCCGTACACGCTCGTGCAGGAGGGGAGCGACATTCGTGCGCTGCTTGCTTGCGCAGCCCCAGACTGGCAGCTCCCCAGCAGACACTTCTTTGCCCGCAAGGCCATTCCTGCACTGCACCGCTTTGTGATGGCCAATGTGGAGCGAGGGCTGGAGCACGCGGTTGGTGAAAGGGTCCACGTCACCATGGACTCCTGGAGCAGCCGCTTCGGGACAGGCCGCTACCTGTCCTTCACTGTCCACTGGGTCAGCTTGGTGGAAGGGGGTGAGGATGGGAGAGCAGCAGCGGGCACAGCAGCAGCAGCAACACAGTGGGTGGTGCCACCCCGCAGGGTCAGGGGAACTGCAGCAGGTTCCTCCGATCCTCTGCCATCCTCCGGCACACCTGGCCAAACCCCCCGCCTCAGCAGCAGCGTGAAGGCCCGCCACTGCCAAGCGCTGCTGCACTTGGTCAGCCTTGGGAAGACCAAGCTGACGGCAACCCATGTGTTGGCCAAACTCCAGGAGCAGGAGAGGATTTGGCTGACCCCCAGAGGCCTCAGAGTCGGAGAGGTGGTGGCCGACAATGGGGCCAATCTGGTTGCCGCAATAGACAGGGGAAACCTGACCCACATCCCCTGTCTTGCCCACGTGCTGAACCTGGTGGTGCAGAAGTTCTTGCGCACCTACCAGGGGATGGGCGAACTGCTGGAAATGGCAAGGAACATTGTGCGTCACTTCCGGCGCTCGGCTGCAGCCTGTGCGAGCCTGGAAGACGTGCAAAAGGAGCTGGATCTGCCACGCCATCGGCTGATCCTTGACGTTCCGACTCGCTGGAACTCCACCCTGGCGATGTTGGAGCGTCTGGTTGAACAGAAGCACGCTGTAAACCAGTACCTTGCCCTGGCCACTGTTTCCGCCGCTCAGAGAAGGGACAAGACCAGCAACATCCCGTCCATCGTCCCCGATGATGACTGGAGGCACATGCAGCAGGTGTGCTTAGTGCTGGCTCCCTTTCTGCAGGCCACTAACATGGTGAGCAGGGACCATGCTATGGTCTGCGAGTGGGTGCCCCTGGTTTGTCTGCTGAACAGGGCCCTCGATGCTTTGCTGGAACAGGGAGCGGCAGCCTTGGACCAGCAGGAGCGGCAAGCAGCTGCACAGTCCACCCCTGAGGGGGAGGAGGAGGAGGACTTGGTGGAGGTCCCTGACCTTGCTGCTGATGAGGGGGAGCAGCACAGTGCAGCTGAGTTGGTGCGGGGGTGGAGAGAGGATGAGGCTGACGAGGCAGAGGAGGAGGATGAGGACAGCAGCACTGCCGTCGATGTGCCAGCAGACGTGGCCCGCCTCTTCCCAATGGCAGCGCACATGCTGACGTGCCTGCGCAGGGACCCCAGGGTGATCCAGATGAAGCAGAGGGAGGACATCTGGATCAGCATGATGTTGGACCCACGCCTCAAGGGGAAGTTGAGCCAGTTCCTGCCGCCTGCAGGAGGAGACCCAGCGCAACAAATAAGGAGCTTGCAGCAGGCCCTTGTTGAGCGCTTGGAGGAAGCCTTCCCCCAGCCTTCCACCCCCACTGTCCAGCAGCCAGCACAGAGGCAGCAGCAGGTGCCTGCATCCAGCAGCAAGCGCCCCACAGACCTGCTGTCTCTCAGCCACGAGCTCTACAGGACTGTAGAGGCTCCGGCAGCAGTGACTAGAGAGGAGGTGCATGCAGCAGCATCCTCCTCCGGTCACAGCCAGCGCCTGACCCGCATGGTGGCTGACTACATGGGGTCCTACAGCGGGCTTGACAGCGATGCCCCTGTTGATCCCATGGAGTATTGGGTCAAGCGCCTGGAGATCTGGAGCGAGCTGGCGCAGTACGCCCTGGAAGTGCTTTCCTGCCCCCCTTCCAGCGTGCTGTCCGAGCGCTGCTTCAGTGCAACTGGTGGTGTGGTCACCGAGAAACGCTCACGTCTGTCTCACAAGTCTGTGGACAGACTGACGTTTCTCAAGATGAACCAGGCGTGGGTGGAAGGCGAGTTCCTGGCCCCTGTTGTCGGCGAGAGGGGGACATGAACTGGCTAAGAACCATCGTTAATGTGCCTTACCACCCTTTACCACCTCCTGGCTCCTGCTCACTAAGCCAGCCTGGTTCACTTTGACTATTACGTCGCCTGCAGCCACACATTTTACACCTACAGTGGGCTGCTGTGTACTGCCCTTCTGCTGTCTGTCTGTGTTTCCCACTGCCAGGGTACACAGATTTACCTTCTGCTGCCACTCTGCCACCAGCTATTACGTCAAAAAATAGCTATATCTGTGTAATTGGTTGTAAAACCAAAACTACAAAACCATTACAAAAAAAAGGTTTAATTTTTCTGAGGTGCCCGGGTTGAAAACTGTGTTGTCCCAGTTGTGTATTGGACACGATGTGGGCTGCACGACCGCTGTCTGGGACCTCCTGTTGTGTTTATTTACGGCCTGGTATCACCGCTAGGTACCAGGGCTATTATGTCACGCTGCCTGCCTGCTGCCACACTCACACTACTCCTCCATTCCTCCTGCTGCTGCTGTCTGTCTGTGTTTCCCACTGCCAGGGTACACAGAATTACCTTCTGCTGCCAGTCTGCCACCAGCTATTACGTCAAACAATAGCTGCACACATAATTACTCCTCCATTCCTCCTGCTGCTGCTGCTGTCTGTCTGTGTTTCCCAACGCCAGGGTACACAGATTTACCTTCTGCTGCCACTCTGCCACCAGCTATTACGTCAAAAAATAGCTATATCTGTGTAATTGGTTGTAAAACCAAAACTACAAAACCATTACAAAAAAAAAGGTTTAAATTTTTCTGAGGTGCCCGGGTTGAAAACTGTGTTGTCCCAGTTGTGTATTGGACACGATGTGGGCTGCACGACCGCTGTCTGGGACCTCCTGTTGTGTTTATTTACGGCCTGGTATCACCGCTAGGTACCAGGGCTATTATGTCACGCTGCCTGCCTGCTGCCACACTCACACTACTCCTCCATTCCTCCTGCTGCTGCTGTCTGTCTGTGTTTCCCACTGCCAGGGTACACAGAATTACCTTCTGCTGCCAGTCTGCCACCAGCTATTACGTCAAACAATAGCTGCACACATAATTACTCCTCCATTCCTCCTGCTGCTGCTGCTGTCTGTCTGTGTTTCCCAACGCCAGGGTACACAGATTTACCTTCTGCTGCCACTCTGCCACCAGCTATTACGTCAAAAAATAGCTATATCTGTGTAATTGGTTGTAAAACCAAAACTACAAAACCATTACAAAAAAAAAGGTTTAATTTTTCTGAGGTGCCCGGGTTGAAAACTGTGTTGTCCCAGTTGTGTATTGCAGTGTTTCTCAACATTTTATAAGTGTGTACCCCTTTTAAAACCCTGTACTCATCGAGTACCCCCTAGCATAGTAAACATGATCACAAGTACCCCTTGACAAATATATATTTAATCGTAGTACATGATAATTGGTTCTAAACAATGTGCAAGCATTTATTATTGCTTTTAATTAGCTAAAATACTAATTTGATGTTGTTTAAATAAGAATTATAATTTTCTAAATCTCTAAATTTGTTATTCTTGGTTAAGTATATCAAGCCTGAGTACCCCCTGGACCCATCAGATGTACCCCCTGGGGTACGCGTACCGCATGTTGAGAAACTAGGGTGTATTGGACACGATGTGGGCTGCACGACCGCTGTCTGGGACCTCCTGTTGTGTTTATTTACGGCCTGGTATCACCGCTAGGTACCAGGGCTATTATGTCACGCTGCCTACCTGCTGCCACACTCACACTACTCCTCCATTCCTCCTGCTGATGCTGCTGTCTGTCTGTGTTTCCCACTGCCAGGGTACACAGAATTAGCTTCTGCTGCCACTCTGCCACCAGCTATTACGTCAAACAATAGCTGCTCACATAATTACTCCTCCATTCCTCCTGCTGCTGCTGTCTGTCTGTGTTTCCCAATGCCAGGGTACACAGATTTAGCTTCTGCTGCCACTCTGCCACCAGCTATTACGTCAAAAAATAGCTATATCTGTGTAATTGGTTGTAAAACCAAAACTACAAAACCATTACAAAAAAAAAGGTTTAATTTTTCTGAGGTGCCCGGGTTGAAAACTGTGTTGTCCCAGTTGTGTATTGGACACAATGTGGGCTGCACGACCGCTGTCTGGGACCTCCTGTTGTGTTTATTTACGGCCTGGTATCACCGCTAGGTACCAGGGCTATTATGTCACGCTGCCTACCTACTGCCACACTCACACTACTCCTCCATTCCTCCTGCTGATGCTGCTGTCTGTCTGTGTTTCCCACTGCCAGGGTACACAGAATTACCTTCTGCTGCCAGTCTGCCACCAGCTATTACGTCAAACAATAGCTGCTCACATTACTCCTCCATTCCTCCTGCTGCTGCTGCTGTCGGTCTGTGTTTCCCACTGCCAGGGTACACAGAATTACATTCTGCTGCCACTCTGCCACCAGCTATTACGTCAAACAATAGCTATATATCTGTGTAATTGGTTTTACAAACAAAACCAAAAAAACATAAAAAATAAGGTTTAATTTTTCTGAGGTGCCCGGGTTGAAAACTGTGTTGTCCCAGTTGTGTATTGGACACGATGTGGGCTGCACGACCGCTGTCTGGGACCTCCTGCCTGCTGTGTTTATTTACAGCCCTGGTATCACCGCTAGGTACCAGGGCTATTATGTCACGCTGCCTGCCTCATTGACTGCCTGCTGCCACACACTCATCCTCCTCCTCCTGCTGCTGAATTTACCTCCTGCTGTCTGTGTGTTTCCACTGCCAGGGAGCACATACAATGGCGCTTCCAACATGCGTGCGCCACCAGCTATTTGT
The DNA here is from genome assembly GCF_040937935.1 of Hyperolius riggenbachi. Lineage (NCBI taxonomy): Eukaryota > Metazoa > Chordata > Amphibia > Anura > Hyperoliidae > Hyperolius > Hyperolius riggenbachi. Next base: position 123,213,133 of record NC_090653.1, on the reverse strand, counting down.
TACGCTCAAAAATAGCTGCATTTCTTTAAAAAAAAAAATTGAAAAGAGAAATAAGTGAAGAAGAAGACGATATAGAAGAAGATGAAGAAGATGAAGAAGAAGAAGAAGAAGAAGGAGAAGAAGAAGAAGATGAAGATGATGAAGAAGAAGATGAAGAAGATGAAGAAGATGAAGAAGAAGATGAAGAAGATGAAGAAGAAGAAGATGAAGAAGATGAAGAAGATGAAGAAAAAGAAGATGAAGAAGAAGAAGATGATGATGAAGAAGATGAAGAAGATGAAGAAGAAGAAGAAGACAATATAAAAGAAGAAGAAGAAGAAGATATAGAAGAAGATATAGAAGAAGAAGATATAGAAGAAGAAGATATAGAAGAAGAAGAAGAAGATATAGAAGATAAAGAAGAAGAAGAAGAAGAAGAAGTATATACAGTACTGAACAAAATTCTGGACACAACTTCTCTTTTCACCTTTTTTTTTTTAAAGGAACATCCCCACATAATCACTTGCTGTTGTTACTTGGAAAAAAAGATGTTTCTTGGATCATTCACCCTCAAAACAAGTGTAGGAAGCTATTTAAGGCCAATTCGAATAGTCAGCTCGAATAATGAGCTCGAATACCGACTCGAATAGTGAGCTCGAAGTCCGAGGTCGAATCGAATAGTAAAATTTATTCGACTCGAATATTCGACTGACCTTGAATAATTTACTATTCGAATTCGACCAAACTCGAATTTTGAAAAGGGGTATTTGAGCACCACTAGTCCCATGTTTATTTGGCCATTCCCGGTGACCAAGAAAATTAATGCTGTCACTTATGCTGTTGATCTTCCTACCAGTATGCGAGGTGTAAGATCATTCCACGTGTCATTGCTCAAGCCGGCAGTGCAGGTGGATTCCGCTCCCCCCCCCCCCCCCTCCGTATTGATTGATGATCAATCTGAGTATGAGGTTGAAAAGATTCTGGACTCCCGGCTGGTTAAAAATTCAGTGCAGTATCTGGTACACTAGAAAGGTTATGGTGAGGAGGATAGAACTTGGGTGCCAGATTGCCGCATGCACACAGAGGATTTAAAGAAAGAGTTCCATGATCCTGGGAAGCCTGGTGGGAGGTGTCCGGAGTCCACTCCTGAGGAACTACTGTGAAGAATCGCGGAAAATCCGCCGCATGCACTGACAGCATGGCAGCTAGTTCCGCGTTCAGGCCGGCGGTTTCCGTGCGGCGACATATGTCTGATGTGGTACAGCCTTCATGTGCACACAGACTGAGGAATACGTGCGCGCGCGCGCCCCGAGAGGCAGAAGCTTTATGGGAAACAGAGAGGGATCAGCTGACCCGCGTGGTCAGCTGACCTCGCAGCAAACGGCGATTGGCTGAAGGGCAACGGGCGGCGCTGATCAGCGCTGCACTATATAAGATCTTCCCCTTCAGTCTCACGTTGTCTGCCATTGCAAATGCTCGCGTGTTATCACACAGACCATAGTCAGATCCCACAGTGTGTTAGAACCAGGAGGACCTGGGAATTCACACTGAGCCAGATTACTATTCTTAACTAGTGTTATGCTTTAGACCAGTTCCAGGGTGTAGAGACCAAGGACCTCACACCCAGACTAGGAAACTGTGTTATTACTGTGTTATGCTTTAGACCAGTTCCAGGGTGTAGAGACCAAGGACCTCACACCCAGACTAGGAAACTGTGTTATTACTGTGTTATGCTTCAGACCAGTTCCAGGGTGTAGAGACCAAGGACCTCACACCCAGCTTAGGGCCTCATTTCTATCTATTAGCAGCAGGGCATCCTGCAACTCAGCCTGGGCCCCTCTCCTAGGGGACCCTAGGCTCCAGGAGTATCTCCCACTGTCACAGAGGGTATTCCGCATTGCTTCCGACCACTGGCTCCCCAGTGGTCCATACTCAAAGTTGTATCTTTACATCATACACTCATTCATTACAGGTGTCCAGAGGTTAGCAATACCTGGATTATTGGTGATTCTGCAGATCATCCATAATCTGGTGTATATCTGTATTTTTGGTGATTCTGCAGATCACCAATAATCAGACTCTCTCTGCGTGTTGTCACCAATCGTTACATGAACATTCCCTACCTTGCCATCAGTTCCTCTCAGAAGCTCACCATTTTCTTCTGACGACAATCTCTTCCAGTTCTGACAACATTTTGTCAGAACTTAAATATATCAGTTGCTGTCAGTTATATAGCAGTTGCTGTCAGTTATAGCTGAGAGGACAACTGATGTGCCAGATAATGTCCATGTTTCCCTATGGTTCAAGTGGGTGATGTTACTGTTTAACGGTGTGCTGACCAGAAAGCTGTTATGGGGTAATGGCCATTTTTAAAATGCAGGATGGAGAATTCCATTGATCACAGTGGACAAACAGAACACAGAAGAGGAGAAAGAGATTGATGAGTAGACTATGCAGGAAGTAAGTATGACCTGTGTTTATTTTGACTTTTAATTTTCAGATTAGGTTTTCTTTAAGGAGGAAGTGTTGTAAAGATGGAGCGCAGTCTGGAGTGCTGTGTCCAGAGATGACAACCAAGGTGAGTTAACCCCTCACCCTGGCTACTAACACTTTTTATATTCACCTCAGGCCATCAAGGTTAAGGCCTGGGGTACCATATAGCATGCAGAACATTGTACTGAACTCTCTATATTAATGAAATTCAGTTTCAGGCAGTCTGCAGTGCATAGCACAATGTTTTCCAGCTTTTGTAGTTACTATGTAAAGTCCTGCAGCTTTCGAGTGTCCCCTGTGGTCTAATCCTTGGCTGACGCAGCACATACACAGCCTCTCCCCTATCCTCTCAATAGCGTGCATGTGTTTGTATGGCTGCCTGAGACACAAGATAGACTGGTTACTAATGCTTAATTTTATTACCCCAAAATCTGAAATATACTGTGTGTCAAAACATCATTAGCAATGCCAATTTTCAGGACCTGATAGATCCTTCTAAGTTATAAAGGCTGCTAACAGTAACAGGGATTCCCTTCATTGTTTGGTCTTTTCCATGTTACAGGCTTATGAAAGCTGCTATATCTTTGCACACCACTGCCTTTTTACTACATTATCAGTTTTCAATAGTGTGGACAGGGGTTAAAAACCTACTCAGGTTTCTCTTGCTGTGCTCTCACCTGGTAGAATTCCCCTCATTTCCTGTCATGTCAGGAAGTGGATGAATCTCTACAATAGGAATGGAGATAGAAACAAGTATTCTTTTTGTTTTGATGAGCAAGGACACCCCCCCGCACACCCCCACCCCCACCCCCACCCCAAACACACACACACACACACACAAACACACACACACACACACACACACACACACACGCACACACACGCACACACACACGCACACACAAATATTGCTGGTCCTTGTTTCATATTTCCCAGATTGCCTTGTTCTTGTTCATGTTATAGCCATACTATTGAATGGGGGGGGGGGGGGGGGTCACAAAGACTAGAAGTTAGGGAAACCTGTCATCACTTCATAATAAGATGTAGGAAATTTATACCAGATGGCTAATACTCATAGTATAGATACTTCATCCTACTACAATTTTTTTTTTTTTTTACAAAAATCTCAAATGCAGTGTGTAGAAAAATCACACACAAGTAACGCTTGGTCAAGTGTGAAACTCCATTACTTATCTCCCTGCCTGCTTACTGGACTCCAGATTTTTAGTAGGAAGGTAAGGGTTTGTTCACATTGCAGGCATTTTTGTTATTTTTTAAGAGCGGGCGATTTTTCAAAATCACCCTGAAAGCGCTTACACAATGATTCTGTATGAGATAGTTCACATATGAGTGGCTCGTTTGCGTTCCGCTTCGTAAAGCGGTGCTTGAGCCATTTCTGAGGCGATTTCGCCTCAATGGAAGGTATAGAAGAAACACAAAACGCTCACAAAACTGCTTTGTAGAGCCATTGCATTCGCATTTTTAAGAATAAATACATTGTATTTATTATTTTCCAGATCAAAGAGTTCACTTCCTGACTTGCATCAGGGAGTGAATTACAAAAACGCTCAGGAAAAATGCGTCGGAACCCGCTAACCACAAAAACGCCCACCAGAGTGCCGGTATGGAAAAAAATACCTCCAAAAAAGCCCACGGCGGACGGACACGTGAGCAGAATGTAATGTGAACAAGGCCTCAGAAATGCTTTTTTTTTGTCCAATGTGTGCAACTGTATTGTATTTTTTATCACAGAATACATATTGTAATCATTTGTACTCATTTAGCTTTATGCAGGTATTATTTTATTAGCTTGTTTAAATATTTATTACTGTTACATGTGCATTGGAACAGTAAAAGCGCGTTGTTCCTTGAAGACTGTGTGCGGATCCCTCTTTTGACTGTCATATGCTAATGAAGCTATTTTTGTTCTAAGTTTAGACATCCGTCCTTAGGTAAGCAATCCCTTACCTTAATTTTTAAACTGTTTTAAAATATTAAAAAAAAATGTTGGGCACCTCAAACCATATCGTGCCTACTGTTTAACCTCTTAAGGACCGCGGTCTTAAACCCCCGTAGTGACCAGACCATTTTTAACAAAATAGGCCACTTCAGCTTTAAGGGGTCGCTGCAGGGCCGCACAACTCAGCACACAAGTGATCCCTCCCCCCCTTTTCTTCCCACCAACAGAGCTCTCTGTTGGTGGGGTTTGATCGCTCCCCAGATGGTTTTTTTTGTTATATAAATATGTATTGTATTTATTTTTTTTATAAATTTGATCATTTTTTTTCCCCCCTCCCTCCCCCCGCCAGCCAATCAGCGTGATCAGCTGTCATAGGCTTCGGACTATGACAGCCGATCACTTCCCTGCCTACAGAGCCATGTCACACGGCTGTCCCCAGTACAGTGCTGCCTTAAATCACAGCACTGTACAGATTTATTAGACGGTGCTAGCGATAGCCGCTGGGAGACTGATGGAGTGGGGGACTGCCATCAGCCGTGCGGAGATGCACGCGCATTGGCACATGCGATCTCCTGAAATCCCCATTCTCAGCCATTCACTCCAATCGGCATGGAGTGGTCCTGGGGCTGCTGCCGCCTTCGCGCCAATTGGCTTGGAGCAGTCGGCAAGTAGCAGTTTCATCCATTAGATTCAGCTTCTTTCCTAGGGTCCTTTCACACTGCATCAGATGCATTGCAGAATAATTCTGCATGACAACTCACTGCCCATACAAGTCTATGGGGCTGTTCACATCTCTGCGTTGCAACAGATCGCATTAAGGCTTTGAATTATTGTCTATGTCCAGTCTCCATTGCAATTCACACACATTATAACACATAGGCAGTGCCAGGCAATTTTACTGGTACTAACCCTGGTAGAGCACCGCCTGTTAACCCATTAGCACCACACATTACCAACATAACGCGTTTGTTGCTATGGTGACACATGCTATGCTGCCCTAGATTCCTCCTGCACCACCACTCACACTAATCAAAAAGAAAACAAAAATTCAATCAAACCAACAACTAGTGTTGGGCGAACATCTAGATGTTCGGGTTCGGGGCGAACAGGCCGAACATGGCCGCGATGTTCGGGTGTTCGACCCGAACTCCGAACATAATGGAAGTCAATGGGGACCTGAACTTTTGTGCTTTGTAAAGCCTCCTTACATGCTACATACCCCAAATTTACAGGGTATGTGCACCTTGGGAGTGGGTACAAGAGGGAAAAAAATTAGCAAAAAGAGCTTATAGTTTTTGAGAAAATCGATTTTAAAGTTTCAAAGGGAAAACTGTCTTTTAAATGCGGGAAATGTCTGTTTTCTTTGCACAGGTAACATGCTTTTTGTCGGCATGCAGTCCTAAATGTAATACATATAAGAGGTTCCAGGAAAAGGGACCGGTAACGCTAACCCAGCAGCAGCACACGTGATGGAACAGGAGGAGGGTGGCGCAGGAGGAGAAGGCCACGCTTTGAGACACAACAACCCAGGCCTTGCATGAGGACAAGAAGCGTGCGGATAGCAATTTGCATTTTGTCGCCATGCAGTCATAAATGTAATACAGATGAGAGGTTCAATAAACAGGGACCGGAAACGCTAACCCATCACAGATGTTCATTGTTCATGTTACTTGGTTGGGGTCCGGGAGTGTTGCGTAGTCGTTTCCAATCCAGGATTGATTCATTTTAATTTGAGTCAGACGGTCTGCATTTTCTGTGGAGAGGCGGATACGCCGCCGATCTGTGACGATGCCTCCGGCAGCACTGAAACAGCGTTCCGACATAACGCTGGCTGCCGGGCAAGCCAGCACCTCTATTGCGTACATTGCCAGTTTGTGCCAGGTGTCTAGCTTTGATACCCAATAGTTGAAGGGTGCAGATGGATTGTTCAACACAGCTACGCCATCTGACATGTAGTCCTTGACCATCTTCTCCAGGCGATCGGTGTTGGAGGTGGATCTGCACGCTTGCTGTTCTGTGTGCTGCTGCATGGGTGTCAGAAAATTTTCCCACTCCAAGGACACTGCCGATACCATTCCCTTTTGGGCACTAGCTGCGGCTTGTGTTGTTTGCTGCCTTCCTGGTCGTCCTGGGTTTGCGGAAGTCAGTCTGTCGGCGTACAACTGGCTAGAGGAGGGGGAGGATGTCAATCTCCTCTCTAAAGTCTCCACAAGGGCCTGCTGGTATTCTTCCATTTTGACCTGTCTGGCTCTTTCTTCAAGCAGTTTTGGAACATTGTGTTTGTACCGTGGATCCAGAAGGGTATAAACCCAGTAATTGGTGTTGTCCAGAATGCGCACAATGCGTGGGTCGCGTTCAATGCAGTCCTAGGCCGAAGAGGTCATAGCCTAGGGTCACAAAACCTGTTTATTTGGGCAATTTCAATGGTGGCGAGTCTGACGTACATAAATCGCAGCAATGGCCGTTAGCAACGTCTGAATCTCACGAAATGTCTCGTGCAGGTAGAAGACATATTGTTAGACTTGGGCTCCAAAGATGGGTTCCCTACATCTCTGCAAACCAGAGTTACAGGGCTCCAAATTTGGTAAAATCCCCCATAGGCTTTCATTGGGCCTCCTATTTACAGTTCCAAAATCTCACATCTTTTCAAAGGGCAATTACTCAGCAGTGGCAAATTTTCTAGCATTGTAGGGACCCTTAGGGGGAACATGACTGGTGAGTTTCGGGCCCCTAGGCCGAAGAGGTCATAGCCTAGGGTCACAAAAACCTGTTTATTTGGGCTATTTCAATGGTAGTAATGGTGGCGTACATAAATCGCAGCAATGGCCGTTAGCAAAGTCTGAATCTCACGAAATGTCTCATGCAGGTAGAAGACATATTGTTAGACTTGGATTCCAAAGATGGGGTCCCTACATCTCTGCAAACCAGAGTTACAGGGGTCCAAAATTGGTAAAATCCCCCATAGGATTTCATTGCCTCCCTATTTCACTTTCCAAAATCTCACATCTTTTCAAAGGGCAATGGCTCAGCAGTACCAAATTTTCTAGCATTGTAGGGACCCTTAGGGGGAACATGACTGGTGAGTTTCGGGCCCCTAGGCCGAAGAGGTCATAGCCTAGGGTCACAAAAACCTGTTTATTTGGGCTATTTCAATGGTAGTGATGGTGACGTACATAAATCGCAGCAATGGCCGTTAGCAAAGTCTGAATCTCACGAAATGTCTCATGCAGGTAGAAGACATATTGTTAGACTTGGATTCCAAAGATGGGGTCCCGACATCTCTGCAAACCAGAGTTACAGGGGTCCAAAATTGGTAAAATCCCCCATAGGATTTCATTGCCTCCCTATTTCACTTTCCAAAATCTCACATCTTTTCAAAGGGCAATGGCTCAGCAGTACCAAATTTTCTAGCATTGTAGGGACCCTTAGGGGGAACATGACTGGTGAGTTTCGGGCCCCTAGGCCGAAGAGGTCATAGCCTAGGGTCACAAAAACCTGTTTATTTGGGCTATTTCAATGGTAGTGATGGTGGCGTACATAAATCTCAGCCATGGCCGTTAGCAACGTCTGAATCTCACGAAATGTCTCATGCAGGTAGAAGACATATTGTTAGACTTGGATTCCAAAGATGGGGTCCCTACATTTCTGCAAACCAGAGTTACAGGGGTCCAAAATTGGTAAAATCCCCTATAGGCTTTCATTGGGCCTCCTATTTACCGTTCCAAAATCTCACACCATTTCAAAGGGCAATGGCTCAGCAGTGGCAAAACTCACCAGTCATGATCCCCCTAAGGGTCCCTACAATGCTAGAAAATGTGGTACTGCTGAGCCATTGCCCTTTGAAAAGATGTGAGATTTTGGAAAGTGAAATAGGGAGGCAATGAAATCCTATGGGGGATTTTACCAATTTTGGACCCCTGTAACTCTGGTTTGCAGAGATTTAGGGACCCCATCTTTGGAATCCAAGTCTAACAATATGTCTTCTACCTGCATGAGACATTTCGTGAGATTCAGACGTTGCTAACGGCCATTGCTGCGATTTATGTACATCACCATCACTACCATTGAAATAGCCCAAATAAACAGGTTTTTGTGACCCTAGGCTATGACCTCTTCGGCCTAGGGGCCCGAAACTCACCAGTCATGTTCCCCCTAAGGGTCCCTACAATGCTAGAAAATTTGGTACTGCTGAGCCATTGCCCTTTGAAAAGATGTGAGATTTTGGAAAGTGAAATAGGGAGGCAATGAAATCCTATGGGGGATTTTACCAATTTTGGACCCCTGTAACTCTGGTTTGCAGAGATGTATGGAACCCATCTTTGGAATCCAAGTCTAACAATATGTCTTCTACTTGCATGAGACATTTCGTGAGATTCAGACTTTGCTAATGGCCATTGCTGCGATTTATGTACGTCACCATCACTACCATTGAAATAGCCCAAATAAACAGGTTTTTGGGACCCTAGGCTATGACCTCTTCGGCCTAGGGGCCCGAAACTCACCAGTCATGTTCCCCCTAAGGGTCCCTACAATGCTAGAAAATTTGCCACTGCTGAGTAATTGCCCTTTGAAAAGATGTGAGATTTTGGAACTGTAAATAGGAGGCCCAATGAAAGCCTATGGGGGATTTTACCAAATTTGGAGCCCTGTAACTCTGGTTTGCAGAGATGTAGGGAACCCATCTTTGGAGCCCAAGTCTAACAATATGTCTTCTACCTGCATGAGACATTTCGTGAGATTCAGACGTTGCTAACGGCCATTGCTGCGATTTATGTACGTCAGACTCGCCACCATTGAAATTGCCCAAATAAACAGGTTTTGTGACCCTAGGCTATGACCTCTTCGGCCTAGGACTGCATTGAACGCGACCCACGCATTGTGCGCATTCTGGACAACACCAATTACTGGGTTTATACCCTTCTGGATCCACGGTACAAACACAATGTTCCAAAACTGCTTGAAGAAAGAGCCAGACAGGTCAAAATGGAAGAATACCAGCAGGCCCTTGTGGAGACTTTAGAGAGGAGATTGACATCCTCCCCCTCCTCTAGCCAGTTGTACGCCGACAGACTGACTTCCGCAAACCCAGGACGACCAGGAAGGCAGCAAACAACACAAGCCGCAGCTAGTGCCCAAAAGGGAATGGTATCGGCAGTGTCCTTGGAGTGGGAAAATTTTCTGACACCCATGCAGCAGCACACAGAACAGCAAGCGTGCAGATCCACCTCCAACACCGATCGCCTGGAGAAGATGGTCAAGGACTACATGTCAGATGGCGTAGCTGTGTTGAACAATCCATCTGCACCCTTCAACTATTGGGTATCGAAGCTAGACACCTGGCGCAAACTGGCAATGTACGCAATAGAGGTGCTGGCTTGCCCGGCAGCCAGCGTTATGTCGGAAAGCTGTTTTAGTGCTGCCGGAGGCATCGTCACAGATTGGCGGCGTATCCGCCTCTCCACAGAAAATGCAGACCGTCTGACTCAAATTAAAATGAATCAATCCTGGATTGGAAACGACTACGCAACACTCCCGGACCCCAACCAAGTAACATGAACAATGAACATCTGTGATGGGTTAGCGTTTCCGGTCCCTGTTTATTGAACCTCTCATCTGTATTACATTTATGACTGCATGGCGACAAAATGCAAATTGCTATCCGCACGCTTCTTGTCCTCATGCAAGGCCTGGGTTGTTGTGTCTCAAAGCGTGGCCTTCTCCTCCTGCGCCACCCTCCTCCTGTTCCATCACGTGTGCTGCTGCTGGGTTAGCGTTACCGGTCCCTTTTCCTGGAACCTCTTATATGTATTACATTTAGGACTGCATGCCGACAAAAAGCATGTTACCTGTGCAAAGAAAACAGACATTTCCCGCATTTAAAAGACAGTTTTCCCTTTGAAACTTTAAAATCGATTTTCTCAAAAACTATAAGCTCTTTTTGCTAATTTTTTTTCCTCTTGTACCCACTCCCAAGGTGCACATACCCTGTAAATTTGGGGTATGTAGCATATAAGGAGGCTTTACAAAGCACGAAAGTTCGGGTCCCTATTGACTTCCATTATGTTCGGAGTTCGGCCATGTTCGGCCCGAACCCGAACATCTAGATGTTCGCCCAACACTACACGTGACCCGTTCGGCCAATCACAGCGATAGCCGAACGTTCGGGTAACGTTCGGCCATGCGCTCTTAGTTCGGCCATATGGCCGAACAGTTTGGCCGAACACCATCAGGTGTTCGGCCGAACCCGAACATCACCCGAACAGGGTGATGTTCTGCAGAACCCGAACAGTGGCGAACACTGTTCGCCCAACACTACCAACAACCTGCATGTAAGGAGCCAGTCAATTATTTACAAAAAGCAAAAATTGATTAATGTCATTAGGATGAGTTCTTGTATTCTAAACTTTTAATTTTCCTAATGAACATTCTGTAAATTATAGTAATACAGCTAAGCAGTTAAGACAATGAGCAAAAAGCACAGTTTAGCTGCACCTTTTCTCAAAGCAGAAATGTACCCTTTTTACAAATCCTTTAATCCTTGTTTTCCTGGGCAAATAAATATTCTTGCTGGCAACATACCGTATTCAAAAAAGCTCACCTAATATAATTTCTTTGGCAAAACAGAGAAGTGTTTTATGTTTTCCTTCCAACAACTTCTCCATTCTGTTATTATAGCTCTCCTGACATAAAACATGAAGTTAGAGGAAGTTTAAATTCATGAGCTTCATGCTGTGACCTTAGCATGGGACGCATTCCAGTTCCAAGAGCCTTTCTCTAGGTTTGCTTCGAGAAGCTTGCACAATCTCCAAAAACAGGAAGCCACGCCTTAATTTCCAAGAGGAAAAGGTCACTATTGGGTACTCGGAAACTTTGATTCAAGTCCTAAGCAAGTTTTTTCTTTTTTTTTTTTTTGTCACCAGTTCACCACATCGTTAATCTAATATGGGAAAAAAAGTGTTGTTGCCAATTCATCACACTGTTAATCTAATAAGTCAAACTAAGACATAAAATGGAGAGTTAGTTTTCTAATGCACTTTAAATATCCAGTCCCACTAACTAGATAGGCGTGATCAAGTATTTTAACAACAAAGATAGATGGATGGAAAGCAACCACATATCATCGTCAAAATTTGAAATTTGCAAATACAAAAAGGGTGTCTTTTATTTTGTACAATGAGACATATTTGGATTTACCAAACATCAAACCTAAATAGGTAGATGCGTTCAATTTTCCTACTGATCTTCAGGCATAAGCTTCCCACAGAACAGCAAGCTGAAGGTTTTGAAGAATTCCTAATTGGTTCGACTACTTTGAAAATGTGTGAGTTAATCCTGGGGTTTTCACATTTAAAATGGTATGTGTGTTTTATTTCCTGTATACGTTTGTAGAAATGAGAGAGGGGCACTAATGTACCCCTCCACAGTACCAATTACACATGGGGTGGGCAGACATTTGGGTGTCCTACTACATATGGAGATAGTTACCCAATTGTGGAGATGAGCGTCTAGTCTGTAGCCTAGGACAAGGGTGGTCTGTGTATGGGAGGAGGGGGGCAACCTTACCATCTCCCTTTAGCAGAGTATCATCCAAAAATGATGGAACAAGTGGGATGGTATTGCTCAGATGGTAGGTTCCACGCTGATGTGCTTCAAATTCCTTGGAAAAATCCAGGATGCATGGGTTCAAGGAGTTTAAAGCGCTTGTTAGGGCAGACCTCATGCTGTTCATTTTTCAAATGTCTATTTAAATGTGTACTGTCACTTTTAAAAGTTTCACTAGTTTACTGAGGAAAAAACTTCTGTAGACTGAAGTATGTGACAGTTAATGAGCTAAAAACCACCACAATCCTACCTTCTGCCAGGTGTACAAATGTTTAGGTGTGATAAGTTTAGGTATGATAAGTTTAGGCGTGATAACTATATCACCAATTCGATTATATCACCATATCGATTCCAGTCCGGAGTGGGAGCCTGAGAACCGATTACCACCACCACACATCCAAGTAAGGACCCATTTGCTGTATAAGTAATTTACCTGCCCTGACCGTGCATTGCAGACTAGGCATCTGTGGTCAGATGGACCTTTGACCCAGCGCAAGACGAACCAAATCGAAAGCATTTGCCAAGAATGTGTTATGCAGGGCAACTCTGCCATTCATTCAACTGTGTGAAGCTTTCGATGGTACTTTCTCAGGACCATGGTGACCACGGGTAATGGCCGGGGAATCCTGGTTTGATTCCGGTCCGGAGTGGGGGCCTGAGAAACTGCTACCACCACACATTCAAGGAAGGCAGCAGGCAGGGCATTCAAGTCCCGAGGTAGTGACAAAAAATAACAACACAGGAGGACGTTCGAGGCCCTGCTGTATATGAGACTAATCAACCTTAATACCTTTAACAAGAATCTGTTATGGAGGGCAATTCTGCCATCCATTCAAGTGAAAGGTATGCACTGACTGCCAAGTATAATGCAATGTGCAGTCACAGATGCAGTGAAAGGTATGCAGTGACTGCAAACAGCTGTTTGTGTAGTGCTGGACTGGTGCGCACCATGATGAGTGCAGGTGATGGCGGCTTTCCAGCCCATATGGTCGCTGGGCTGAGGTAGCTGAATGACAGAACAGTGACTGTCCAGCTGATCAAATTTAGTCTGTCCACAATGAAGCAACAACCTTATCATCGTGGGTGTGCCCCCTCCCCCGACACACTCATATAGCCGTTGGTCATTGCTTCATTGTGATACGCAAGCCCCTTCACCACGGCAAGGTAATGATCATGAAGGGGGATTGGCACATGTACATGCCTTTTGTTTTGTTGTTGCAGCCAGTAAAATTAGGCAGACATGTACACGCACCAGAAAAATTATTATAGCGGCCGCTGCTAGCAGCGGCCTTAAAAATTCAGGAATCCACCTGGAGTCCTGGACCCTGTTGGTGGTGGCGGAGAAGGCAGTCAACCGGCCTGCGGGCAGAGATGCTGTGTGGGGAGTGACTTAGTCTTGGGGCAGGCAGTCACACGGCGTGCAGGCAGAGATGCTGTGTGTGGGGACTGACTTAGACCTTGGGCAGGCCTGAGCGTGCTTTGCAGACCAGACATCCGTGGTCAGATGGACCCTTTACCCAACGCTGTGTGCCAGAGATGTCACCACTACAACATCACGGTGCAGTTTAGGTATCGCCTTTTTTGAGAAAAAAATTGCAGCCTGGTATCTTCCACTGTGGTGTGTGGCTTTGATTTGTGTGCTGCTTTTCCTCAGGTGGTTATCCCATTGCAGTTTGTGCTTTGTAATCATATGCCTTCGTAAGGTAGTTGTCCCTACGTTGGTCTTGGTCTTTCCACGGCTCAATTTTCAGTGGCAGAGAGTACAGATGGCATTGCTCTCATCTGAGGCAGACACACAAAAACATTTCCACACCACTGAGCCCTGGAGTGATGGCACTTTGGTGGTGGCGGTCGACTGTGTTTTAATTGGGGTGCCAGAATCAGAGCAAGAGGAGGACTATATGTCACGCTTCCGTGCGGAAGCTGAGAAAGATGAGGTGTTCTGTGTTAAATAGTCAACTATGTCCTAACAATATTGGGGGTTAATGGCACGCATTCTTCTGAACACTGTACTTTGGTCAAGGGTCGCACGAAATCACGACAGCGTGACCCCGAACAGACCTGCCAGGTGGCCTGCCTCTGCCTTTTGTTTTGTCCATATTGGGGGGGGATGAAGTGAAAGGTATGCACTGACTTGACTAATGCACTGTATAATCCAATGTGCAGTCACACAGGTGCAGTTAACAGGTATGCATGGAGTGGTATATCACACTGCGTGCACTCACGTAGGTAGGTGGGTACACTGAAAGCAAGGTAGGTATATGCAGTGATGGGTATTACAAATGTGCACCTGTCACACACATGTACGGTGAACAGGTACAGTGACTGGTGGTATTGAATATCACACTGCGCATGCTCACATAGGTAGGAGGGTGCACTGAAGTGAACAACAGGTAGGTATATGCAATGATGGGTATTATAATTTGCACCTGTCACACACAGACAAGTACCGGACAGGCACAGTGACACTGCGTGCGCTCACGTAGGTGGGTGGGTGCACTGTGAACAACAGGTATGTATATGCAGTAATGGGTATAACAATGTGCACCTGTCACACATGGGCAGGTACCGGACAGGCATAGTGATACAGCGTGTGCTCATGTAGGTAGGTGGGTGCACTGTGAACAACACGTAGGTATATGCAGTGATGGGTATTATAATGTGCACCTGTCACACACAGACAGGTACCGGTCAGGCACAGTGACACTGCGTGCGCTCACGTAGGTAGGTGGGTGCACTGTGAACAGGTATGTATATGCAGTGATGGGTATTATAATGTGCACCTGGCACAATAGTTATTATACCACCAAGGGGCCAAAGGCCAGCTGCAACTGACTGACAGGGCTATAATGCAAGTGGGCCACACAAAAAAAAAATAGATCACAAGAACAAGATTAGCTCTGAAAAGAGCTGTTGTGGGGTGCTTTTTTAGCAATAAGAATCAGCAAGGAGCAAGCTAACAAGCCTACCAGAGCCTAACTAAGCTTTCCCTATGAGAGTCTGCAGCAGCTTTCCCTTCTCTAATTAATGCAGGCACACGAGTGAGTCCAATGCCTGACACTGCCTGCCTTTTATAAGGGGGAGGGGGCTCCAGGAGGGAGTGTAGCCTGATTGGCTACAATGTGCCTGCTGACTGTGATGTAGAGGGTCATGATGCACTATGGGGGCGAATCGAACCTCCAGAAAAGTTTGCGGGTCTCCGCAAACGCGAGCCACCGAAGTTTGCCAGGAACCGTTCGCCGGCGAACCGTGCAGTGGAGGTCTTTGTTGTCTCAGTCGCATGGGCAGATGTACATAACCCCCCTTCTGAAAATATGTGATAGGTGATTGTGTTTTATAACCCAATTTTAGCTGGTTATTTATTAAAGGTTACATTTAAAGAAATTATATTACCCTTTTTTGGGGGGAAAGGCGTATACAGAGAGGACTCCCCAAATGATTGTAAGTGATATTTTAGCCCCAACATGTTACGCAGCACTGATATGTGCCCACAGGAGTATTCCTGGCTAATTAGGGTATCCAATCTTGCACATGCCACAGTTTTTTTTTCAATTTGTCCTTGTGTTTTAAACTTTATAAAATAGCAATAAATGGACATTTACTTCAAAAACTAGTTCTTTCTTTCTTTCTTTCTTTCTTTCTTTCTTTCTTTCTTTCTTTCTTTCTTTCTTTCTTTCTTTCTTTCTTTCTTTCTTTCTTTCTTTCTTTCTTTCTTATATACAGTTTCCTGAAGTAGTTACTTTTTCTTTTACAAAACCTACCATACAGGTATATCCAAGTAGATGAACTCTCACATATAACTACTGTACTGTACAGTATGCTTATACTGATGGAGCTGACAAGTAAACAAACCTGAGCTAACTGGTGGGATTTCACATTGCTTAACAACTGAGAGCTATTGAGCAGTTAAATGAGTATTGTTATAGTATTTTGAAATTCACTGGGTAATTCAAAACTGATTACAACTGGAATTATTTTAATTTAAGCATTAAACTTTTTGATGGTGTTGGTGATTTCAGTGTTCTCAGCTTCAAACTGATTCAATTATTCTGCATGGGTAACGCCAGGGAATGTTAGAATTGACACAGTCATTATTTTTTACTCCATTTGTCCCAAACACATATCTATTCCATTTTTTGCCTGCTGTACAGCATAGTACAGTGCCAGTGTATAACTTTTATGTGAATGAGACCTAAAGGATTCCAAATGCGTGAACAACCACCTGATAAGAGGGAGTTAAAAAAATTGTGATGCCCCACAGTTAACATAATTAAATTGTAGGGACCCCGGTGGCAGTTTTAATAGGGTTGCACTGTATTTGTGAAATTCAGCATTAAGAAATGCTGTAAGTAGTTAGTTTAGCGTTGGACTACCAGTGCAGAACTCTGTTTTATAAACAGCTTGCTGTTGAGTTCTCCTGGGGAGTAGATCTTAACAAGGGCATTTAAAGAGTTTAAAGTGTTTTTTCCTTCGTGGACTATGGTTTCAAAATCCTTACAAAAATGAAAGGAATAGTCAAAAAGAATAACACAGTAAGTAATCAAGGAGGATATGTTTTTACTTTGTGTAACAATATTCAAACAAAATCTGTTTTCATTCCCATTGGAAATCTTCAAGTAAAATAAAATCTTATTTTCAACAAGTAATGCATGAACTTCAAGCCTTAGTAGGTAGTGTCAGAGATGGATTAAGATGTAACAGTGCCCTAGGCAAGGTAATAGATTTTGGGCCCCCTTGTGGTACTTTTGGTAAGCTGAATTAGAGAGAGGTCGAAGAAGATTGCAGGTGGGCCCCTTGATGCCCACTGGGCCCCAAGCACCTGCCTAGGTTGCCTTGTGGATAATCCTGCTCTGGGTAGTGTAGATAGATAGGAGCTATGTGAGTCACAGAATATTCTTCTCTTAAGTTTTAACATTTCAGTAGCCAGATAAACTGGGAAACTATGCATAGACTTTTCACATCCTATCAATAAAATACCCTTTAAGCCACCAGCAAGCAAGAAAATACTTTTAAAATAATTTTAACACTATTTTTTTTACCTACTTTTGGTACTTTTTCAATTGCAAAGTGCTGAAAAGTCATTTAAACAGAAGATAAAAAATGATCTCCTAGGAGAAACTGTAGGAGAAAAAGTGGATTGCATCAGGCCACAGAGTCTCAAAAAGGCTAAAGTACAACTCCAATTCCAGTGAACTGAGAGGACTACAGCTATCCCCCAAGACAGACAACCTTAGAATGTTTTTTTATTTTATTACCTTTTATTTTACTATGGGAATTCTTAATGCCCTATTATTTTTCTTTGTTAGAAATTATATTAAATACATTTAGACTAACTAACCTGCTCTGAGCACCGATTCCGCCTCTGGGCGCTACCATAGAAATATAGTGTGTTTGTGCACCTTTGTATTAATTGCCATAGCAAGCCAATGTGATGGAGAGAACAAGTTTAAACTAATGCTGTTTTTTCCAGGTCCTGTCCCTGCCTAGGTTTGCTGCTACATAAATTGCAGTCCTGAATGCAGAAAAATCTAGGTACAAAAGGGCTTGGAGCAGGGGTGTAAATAGAAATCACTGCCGCCCCCTCCCCCTGTAAAACTTTGGATGCGGCCATTCCGTCTTCTCATCTGCCCCCTCCCCCACAATTGTCATCTGCATCCCCCATCTCCTTACCCCAACAATTGTTGTATGCAACCCCCCCCCCCCCCCACACACACACACACACAATTGTCAACAGTGAGCATGGCAGAAAGGGGAGGGTGCACAGATTTGAAGTTAACATTGCCATACACAATACAAAAAGGTTGATTCCTGTTTATGTTTATTCATTAAAATTTGTCTTTTTTTTTTTTACATTCCCAAATTCCAGCGCATTTGCTTAGTAGGAGGAGTACAGAGTATATGTAATTCATGATGTCACAAATGTTGGGCAGTGGAAATGGCACATAGTTATTCAAAAAATTGTGCAGGCTGATTGGCTGCAGTGAGAAAATAAGGAAGGTGAGGTAGAAGAGCAAGGTGAATGAGTGACTATGGCTCATATGCAATTAACTTTTTTCTCCTAGATGATATTTTCAAAATGGTCGATAAAATTCATTTTAAACAACCAGCAATCAGAATCTTTTATTTTGCCAAGCACGACAGGGGTCGTTCCCGGAATTGGGCTTGGTGTACACAGGGCTAAAAGCAGCAATACAGTACAATACAACAATACAGTACAATACAACAGGGCTACAAGCAGCCAGCAATACAGTACAGTACAACTATACAATACAATACAATAAAATACACAAAAACGGAAAATACAATATAGTGCACTAAGTATATAACAAGAGTAACATTATTACATGGACTACCTCAAATAAAGATTGCCACTGGTTGTACAGGATGCATCGGTGCAATCAAATTCTATCAAGAACTGGCTTGTAGGGAGGAATGATTCATTGGGAGATGGGGGGAGTTTGAGAGTTCAGAGAGTTGACAGATGAGGGGAAGAAGCTGTTCCTGTGCCTTGAGGTTCTGGTGGCGATGGACCGAAACCTTTGGCCTGAACGGAGCTGTTTGAAGACACGAAAGCCAGAATGTGAGGGGCCATTGGCTTGTATTTGAAGTGGTCCAGAGGGGGGAGTGGTTTCCAAATTATCCTTTCCGCTCCCCTCTGATCCCCTCCGCAAGCAAGAAAATACTCAAAATAATTTTGATAGTACTTTTTAACCTACTTTTCTTTACTTTTGCACTCAGTTGCAAAGTGCTAAAAACTTATTTTAAATAGAAGATAAAAAATTCCTAGGAGGAAACTTAGGAGAAAAAGTTAATTGCATATGGGCCTATATGTACTAATTTGGCTTCATTTGAAGAAAAAAAAGATGGAACTTATGCAAAATAAATTTATTGTGGTTGGGTAGTACTATAACCAGTTCGGCCTATCTGGACGAGCTTCCTCGTCCAGATAGGCACTGCTGCTTCTGCCGCATGGTGCGCGCAATCAGGCGCACACACCCGCCGCCCGCCGCTAGCCCCCCGATCAGTGAATGGGAATATAATTCCCATTCACTGATCTAATTTCCTCGCAGAAAAACCGACGCTTTCTAGTGAGAGAGCGCGGTATTTCTGCCCCCCAGGAAACTTCTCCGTGTACTTTAGTTCCTGGATGCGAATTGTTCGCATCCAGGACTTTTTTTTACTGTGGCCATCTTGTGGCCAAATAGTAAACTGCACCCACATACATTTTTAATAAAACAATTCTTTTATTTTACATTTAAAATTAGGAGTTTCCCTCCCACACCAAAAAGTAGCCACATACATATTTTATTAAAAAATAAATAAAAAAATACAATAAAAAAAAAAAAAAACAACATAAATAGTTACCCAAGGGTCTGAACTTTTTAAATATGCATGTCAAGAGAGTATGTTACTATATTATTTAAAATTATAAGCTTATAAATAGTGATGGACGCAAATTGAAAAAATGCACCTTTATTTCTAAATGAAATATCGGCACTATAATTTGTGATAGGGACATCGTTTAAACGGTGTAATAACCGGGACAGATGGGCAAATAAAATACATGAGTTTTAATTACGGTAGCTTATATTAATTTCAAACTATAATGGCCAAAAACTGAGAAATAAGGATTTTTTTCAATTTCTTTCTTAATCTTCCTGTTAAAATGGATTTAGAAAAAAATAATTCTTAGCAAAATGTAGCACCCAAAGAAAGCCTAATTAGTGGCGGAAAAAACAAGATATAGATCAATTCATTGTGATAAGTAGCAATAAAGTTATAGGCGAATGAATGGGAGGTGAATGTTGCTCGGAGCATGAGATTTTCGGCACTGCGGTGCTGAACCGGATAATTATGTAAAATGTGAAATATGGACTTTACAAAGACTGAAGATTTTGTCATGTACGGTACATAGTGTCAGTAAAACAAGCCCAAAGTCTGCTTTTCTTGATGGAGTCATATGGGGGAATATTAAAGACTCTTGGAACTTCTGTATCTATATCAATAAAATGTGGCACAAAAAAAACTCTAAACATTAATCAAACCTACAAAAGCAATTTTGAAGTGCAAAAAAGCACAATGGTCATGTTACGCCCATTCTAAACCCCCAGAAGATAGTTTTCATCTTCTGTTTTAAATATCTTTTTAGGACTGCAATTGAAAATGTACCAAAAAAGTAGATGAAAAAGTACTGTCAAAACTATTCTAAACATTTTCTTGCTTGCTGGTGTCTGCACCAAAAAGAAATTTTGTTGATAGGATACGAAATGTGGAGTGTGTGTGTGTGTGGGGGGGACATGGGTGGGGAGTTGGTGGATTATTTATAGGGATTCTCACCATAAATACAGTACCTGCTATGCAATTTCAGACTTAAATAAGCTACATACCTACAAGTTTTCCTCTGCCACCCAATTTTACTTAAAGCGGTATAAAACTCTGACATAATATTCAATAAAACATGTTTTCCTACTTTTTATATGCCATACGGTTATCATATTTGCTTTTGTGCATAAGTATTATTATTCATTTAGAAATTACAAGTTCCCAAAGTAAAATTTTTTTTTGCTCTGAGAGCTGCCTTCACGTTTTTTTTTATAACTGGTTTATTCATCTTGTAATTGTAACGATTGGGGAATTATTTCCGTGGTCAGCGCACAGAACACGCGCTGACACTACGGAAATCCTCCACAAGCGTGTAATTTGAGAGAACCCAGCTATGGTGCTATGCACCTGTAGAGGGAGATTCCCACCGGCAGATGGAGCTGTGGAGTGCAGACAAACACAGCCTCCGCACGGCCACAGATGCCAGATGGGTATTGAATGAGTTGAAGCAATGCAGGGCAAGATAGCCCTTAAAGAGAGAGATCACAGAGACAGAATGTATGTGTGTCCACCAATCTAGTCGCCACCTAGCGACGGTGAACACACAACAACGGAACCGAAGTGGGAACGCAATCGCAAGAGTGGCGATTGCCAACAGTGACACAAGACTGAGCAGGACAGAGCACGAGAGTAGCAAGAAAGGCACAGCAAGCAACAACAATCAGAACATCAAAGAAAATAAACGCTAGCTAAACGCAAACACCGCACTCATTCAAAACAGCAAACGCGTTTAAGACACGATCATCATGAGTTAGGCACCCAGTGATAAGCGTGCCACCCTAACTAACCAATGAAACACAAAGATAAAAATAGAGAACGCGAAAGCTTGCTAAACGGTTACCTCACCGAGCCTACAGAAAGTGTTCGTATCAGACAAGACAGACAGATGGGGCTACCAGTAGCAACCGCTGCTCTGGCTAGCACCTCTAGGCAGAATACAGAAGGAACCACCGCTGCTACTGCTAGAGCGGATGCGATCCAGACAGATGGGGCTACCAGTAGCAACCACTGCTCTGGTTAGCACCCCTAAGGCAGAATACAGAAGGAAGCACTGCCACTACCACTAGGGCGAATGCAATACAGACAGATGGAGCAGCCAGTAGCAACCGCAGCTCTGGCCTACAGTCCCAGACAGACAGAACGATTTCCTGTCGACCGCCGCTGGCGACAAGACAATCAACACAGAGAGACAGAACAAGGCAATACAAATAATACAACCTGACTGCACTAGAAGGGATGCCTAGTGCAGTCCCAAGGAATTACTCTAAGGTAATCTTAGCAAATGATAGCAAGGCTGATACTCCAGGAGAGTTTTGCAGGAACAAACCATCATGACCAGCAAGGAATTCTGGGAGCAAAAGGTATTTATACTGCAAGCCATCAAAGGAGGCAGCTAAACAATTTGCATGACAAGTATATGCACATTCCTCACCAGCAGAGCAACTCTGAAAGTTGCAAAGCGAAGACAGGTCTCTTTTCCAGAGACCTGCAACACTAACCTAAAGAATGGACACCCTAAAGAGACCTAAAGAATGGACAAACAGCTGTCTGCCCATGCAGACAGCTGAGCAGATTATTACAGTAATGTCCTAGAAATGCTTTCTGAGTGTCTGTCTGTGTTCAGGAGTGTCTGCACAGTTAGAGAAGTGTTTACATTCCTCACTTGATACAATTAAAGGGGCACTACAGCAAAAAACTGAAAATTTAAAATGTGTGCAAACATATACAAATAAGAAGTACATTTTTTTCCAGAGTAAAATGAGCCATAAATTACTTTTCTCCTATGTTGCTGTCACTTGAAGTAGGTAGTAGAAATATGTCAGAAGTGACAGGTTTTGGACTAGTCCATCTCTTCATAGGGGATTCTCAGGGATATATTTATTTTCAAAAGCACTTAGTGAATGGCAGTTGCTCTGTCCAACTGCCAAAAAACTGTGTAGCAAGCAGGGAAGCTGGTCAGCATCATTGTTTAAATCCTTTTTCGGGAATCTTTATAAAGAATAAAAGCCTTGCTGAGAATCCCCTATGAAGAGATGGACTAGTCCAAAACCTGTCACTTTTGTCAGATTTCTACTGCCTACTGTAAGTGACAGCATTATAGGAGAAAAGTAATTTATGGCTCATTTTACTCTGGAAAAAATGTACTTCTTATTTGTATATGTTTGCACATATTTTAAATTTTACAGTTTTTCGCTGTAGTGCCCCTTTAAGTAAACACAAGATAATGTTATCTCCAGTTCGGATGCTTCCAGCTTTCCCTGCAGGGAGCTTGTAAGTCCTGTGTTTAAAGGGGAACTGAAGAGAGAGGTATATGGAGGCTGTCATGTTTATTTCCTTTTAGACAATACCAGTTGCCTGGCAGCCCTGCTGATCCTCTGCCTCTAATACTATTAGCCATAGCCCCTGAACAAGCATGCAGCAGATCAGGTGTTTCAGTGGTTCAGACTTATAAGTCTGATCTGATAAGACTAGCTGCATGCTTGTTTCTGGTTTTCATCAGATACTACTGCAGAGAAATAGACCAGCAGGGCTGCCAGGCAACTGGTATTGATTAAAAGGAAATAAACAGGACAGCCTCCATATACCTCTCTCTTCAGTTCCCCTTTAACTAACTGAATGCTGTTCTATTAAAAAAAATGGTGGTAGTATATAATATGCTGTAAATAATCTGGGTTTCATTCCGTTTTAACTGGAAATGTAGTGTATCTAGCATTTTTAAAATTTTGATTTAATGCATTTATTTATATTTGTTTAATGTGTGGAATTAAATATTTCACACTAAATGACAGTATTCTCAATACTGAAAACATATACTAAAATTGTTTATGTTCAGTAGAACTTCAAAAATTCCATTCCTTGAAATGTTAGAGTTCTGCTTTAACATAATCAAGAAATTACAATAATGTTTATAAACTAAGTTTATAAAAAAAAGTAGTTTTTTTTTTATGTGTGTTTATGCTACCGTATGCTTTTATTTGACTAAGCTGTGCTCTTTGATGCACAAATCTTCTTCAACTATAAAACGTAAACTGTTTGTATATCAGCTAATGTATTTTTCTTCTGTTTTCCTCTTCTGCAGCTATTCTTTTTGTTCATAGCTACCTGTAAGACAAAAATGAAAACTAGGAAAAGAATAATCAGAAAAAATAAATGTAGGCTATGTATGACTAGATTGTGAGACAATATACTCTGTACAGCGCTGCGCAAAATGTCGGTGCTATATAAATACTTACATAAATAAATAAATCTCACCACGAGCCACAACTGCCTGCACTTGAATGTTGAATGCTTGGCATTCATCTAAAGCCTCAAGGGGAAAGATGTTCTGATGGGAAGTGGGAAAATATTCACAATATTTTAATTTGACTGCATTGCAACATTATAGTGTTTGCCAAAGTCAAACTTCACACTAGACTAAATGTTAGATTTAGAAATTCAAAATCACAATGAAACCAGCAGATATATATGGCATGAATATATAGTAAAAGATATGAGAAGACTAAGGCCTCTTTCACAGTGGGACTTTGCGTTTGATGCAACGTTAAGGTCGCATAACGTGCCCCTGATGCAGTTGGCTGATGGTGTAATGGTTAAGGGCTCTGCCTCTGACACAGGAGACCAGGGTTCGAATCTCGGCTCTGCCTGTTCAGTAAGCCAGCACTAATTCAGTAGAAGACCTTTGGCAAGTCTCCCTTACACTGCTACTGCCAATAGAGCGCGCCCTAGTGGCTGCTGCTCTGCTCTGGCGCTTTGAGTCCGCAAGGAGAAAAGCGCAATATAAATGTTATTTGTCTTGTCTTATTTGTCTTGTCATTGAAAGACCATAACTTGGACGTTATGGTACATTCTTTAGCCCTGCGTTTGATGCGCCGTTTTCGTTGCACAGTGATGGAACGAAAATGGCGCATGCGTTACCTTTTAAAAAAAAAAACCTTACTGAGCATGTGTAACACACATAACACAGCAAACGTATTGCTAAGCGCACATCATGCAGCACTTTCTTAATATTGCTACATGTTACACACAACGCAACGTGTGCACTGTGAATGTCGCACAGACTTTGTATTGCTGTGCGTTAGTCTGCGTTATAAAATTTTCTAACGTGCGACTTTAACGTCGCACTGTGAAAGTGGCCTAAAGGATTGGTTGTAAATAATCTCTGTTGATGAGCACTATCAATTACATACAATTATAAAATCAGTTGTCCAATTGGATTTTTGTCGAACCAAAATTTGGATTTTCTTGTTGGTTGTGATAGATAGGAAGCAAAGATTGGTTTGTTGATGGTGTAGTGAACGATTTCACTTCCGATCAGAATTTCTGATCGCTCAAATGATTTTTCACTAGAAATTGGATTGTTAGTGGCCACCTTTAGGTTACATACCCACGTCATGATTTTTCAAGTGTTTGTTCCCATGACCAGATATATATATTTTTTGCAATAAACGATTGTTTCTGCGATCTTGCGATGGGGGTATGTGTACGCAATTAAGAGAATGATGTTTTGTGAAGTGTGGAGATTACGATCGTCATAGCAGATCAGATCTTTAAGATCTTCAACGACTCCCGTGCAAAGTGCCGCAATCTCTCATTCGCACCCATCGTATTGTTGTTGTGTGTTTCCCACGGGAAGGCAGATGGACTCATTTGTCGAGTCATGCCACTGAGGCAGTGGTGGGCCGAAATTTTGCATATGAGAAATTTTGCATCGAAATTCGCATTTATGTATCGTAATCGTAATGCGAAATTTCAGGGAAAATCTTAATTAATTTTGTATGTAATTAATTAAGCGCATAATTTTGCGCAATTTTGCGCAGACTTTGGCAGTTATTATTTAGTATTTATATAGCACCGACATCTTCCGCAGCACTGTACAGTGCATACATATAGTTTTGTCACTAATTGTCCCTCGGAGGAGCTCACAATCTAGTCCCTACCATAGTCATATGTTTATATCATGTATGTATTGTAGTCTAGGGCCAATTTAGGGGAAGCCAATTAACTTATCTGTATGTTTTTGGGATGTGGGAGGAAACCGGAGTGCACGGAGGAAACCCACACAGACACGGGGAGAGCATACAAACACCTTGCAGATGTTGACCGGGGACCCAGCGCTGCAAGGCGAGAGCACTAACCACTGCGCCACTGTGCTGCCGGTTAATAGCATAGCCCCCACAGATGCTACTGCTACGAAAATTGGTAAATATGTTAAGGAGAATATTGTGTAGAAGTCAAAAAAAATAATTTTTCAAAAATACATTGTAGTGTTTGAGAAAATCGATTTTAAATATGCAAAGAAAAATGGTTTTCAAACTGTCATTTTTTAGTTTAAAAACCATTTTTTCTTTGCATTTTTAAAATCGATGTTCTCAAACACTACAAGGACTTTTGGTAAAAAAATGTTTGGCTTATACCCTTAAGGGCCTGTACACACTGCTGCGCTTTTCAAATCGCATGCGCTTTTTAATCGCAAGGTCTTTTGAAAAATAATGAAAATCGTGGAGACCTGTACACACTCGTGCGATGCGCTTTTCCTATTCTCATGAAGGCTTGCGATTTAAAAATCGCATGCGATTTTAAAAGCGCAGCAGTGTGTACAGGCCCTTATTCTCTTTAACATATGTAGCAATTTTGGTGGACCTACCATGTACAGGGGCTTTGCTAAACACTACTGCCAAAGTGGGCACGGAATTACGCAACAATTACACAAAATTGTAGCCGAAATTACGAATCACTATATGGAATCAATTGACTTTACAAATCGTAATTACGTATGAGCGTAAATGCAAAAATGTATGCAAAATTTTGCGTAATGGTGATTAGCTCATTACGATCATCACTGCACTGAGGGTTTCCCGATCCATCTTCCAGTTAGTATAGGCCTTTAGACGTTAGACTACATTTGCTCAAGATTTTGAGATTTAGCAGGTTTCCCATGTTTTCTTGCTAACTGTCTTACCCATCCCTAGTGCATACCTACACTTTTCCACACACAAGGTGCTAAGTTCTACCTTAGAAGTACTGTGCACCCATTCATGGACATTATTCCATGCTTTGTTTTCCCAAAAAGTTTTTTTTAATACGCATAATAAACAATCGAAGAACAGTATCAGCATGAACTCAGCATACTTGAGAAGATGATTATACAATACACACATTGAAGAACAGTAGAAATTAAACCCATTTCCTAAAGTAAGCAGGCATACAGTATTTTCAAAATACAGACTTAGATAAGGAGGGTAAAGCCACTATTGTATATATCAGCTTTAAGCAACATACTGTATATAACAAAACAATGCATAAAATAATGTCTGAAGTTCACCATGTTGCCCAAGAAAAGGAGTAAAACGTGGGTGCATGTCATATCAGCGCTGCTCAGTTCGGCGCGGGGAAAGCAGAATGATGGCTCTCCCTGCTGCTGCTAAACTCCCAGGCAGCGTTAAATACTATTCCCCCTCTGAGTTGTCGCAACTCGGAGGGAGATGTAATTCGGGGTCTGGCAGCCGCCAGAGCCCCAAATTACCGCTACGCGGGGTGCTCATCATAGCATTGCTGCTATGACGGTGCCCAGAAATCAGCTGATTTGTGAAAACGTCATAGGGCATCCCTAAATGGCACCTATTGTACAAAAATGTCATATGTGAAAACGTAGAAAGTCTGCAGAAGATTCACTTGCAAAATGAAGAAGAGAATGAAAAAATATAGGGCAGAAAGAAGAAGGGCAAGTATTCCATGCTGTTCATTACATCATTACACGCTACTGCAATCTCCAGCTGCAGAAGCAGAAAATGTCTGGTACAAAGTATGGCAATACTGTTTGGACCTGATTAACTATAGGCGGAGAACAGTGAATAATAGGGATGGTCAATGAAATCCAAATTATTACAAGTTGATTGAGTAAATTCTATATTCCCATTTATACAGCTTGAAAAAGACAAATAAAATACCGCACAGATAGAATTGGTAATGGTCAGGTCCATTTTCAAGGTGCAAAATAAGCATACAGAATTTGCATAATTCTGTATCAACCAAAACAGGTTTGTTTTTAGGAGCGGGCGAACCGGGTGACTGCCCGAGGCATAATTCCTGGTAGAATTCTTGGAAGGCAGTAAAACTGCCTTTAATGTACTGCAGCTGTGCTGGCCGTGGCCACCCCTTTGATGTAATTGTTTCTGTAGCTCCTCCCCCTTTGCATTACTGGCGGTGGCTCTTTTAACTCCACCCTTTTTGCTGTACTGACTATGTAGTAGTATAGTGAAGGTACTTAGGAGGAGGAGGAACACGTAAGGGCTCCTTTCAACTACATAAATGGACCGTCCGTAATTGTGCAGCGATCATGTTTCTTTCCCATTTCCACTGCCGTGATTTCACTGCGATTCATTGGGTGTATAGTGGGATTGCAGTGTGAGCGGGAATTGCCCAATCATGGGTAAAATTGAGTCTTATAGTCCAAAAAATACAGTATATCCTGCCATTTATATCCATTCATAAAATTAAAACTTCATCAAAACGTTTGCAGTCATAGGGCTCGATTCACAAAGAGGTGCTAATCCAGTTGGAGACTTTAGGGCCCTGATTCACAAAGCGGTGCTAACAGTTAGCACGCTGGTGAAAAGCCCTTTATCATGCCTAAACTCAGTTTAGGCATGATAAGTTTAGGTGTGATAAGTTTAGGTGTGATAAGTTTAGGCATGATAAGTTTAGGTGTGATAAGTTTAGGCGTGATAAGTTTAAGCACCAACTGGGTTAGCACCGCAGTGCACAGCTGATCTAAAGTTTTGCGCTAGCAAAGTCTGGTGCACTTCGCATAGAGTTTAATGGCACTGCTTTGCGTGCGGGACTTTGCACGCGATCTAAACTTATCTAAACTTATCTTGCCTAAACTTATCATGCCTAAACTTATTATGCCTAAACTGGCTTATCATCAGCGTGGTGCAATGGTTATCACACCTAAAGGGACTCGATTCACAAAGCGGTGCTAACCCAGTTAGAGACTTTAGGCGTGATAACCATTGGACCACGCTGGTGAAAAGCCAGTTTAGGAGTGATAAGTTTAGGTGTGATAAGTTTAGGTGTGATAAGTTTAGGCGTGATAAGTTTAGATAAGTTTAGATCGCGCGCAAAGTCCCGCACGCAAAGCAGCGCCATTAAACTCTATGCGAAGTGCACCAGACTTTGCTAGCGCAAAACTTTGATCAGCTGTGCACTGCGGTGCTAACGCAGTTGGTGCTTAAACTTATCATGCCTAAACTTATCACACCTAAACTTATCATGCCTAAACTTATCACACCTAAACTTATCACACCTAAACTTATCATGCCTAAACTGAGTTTAGGCATGATAAAGGGGTTTTCACCAGGGTGCTAACTGTTAGCACCTCTTTGTGAATCAGGCCCAAAGTCTCTAACTAGGTTAGCACCGCTTTGTGAATCGAGCCCAAGGTGTGATAACCATTGCACCATGCTGGTGAAAAGCCAGTTTACGCGTGATAAGTTTAGGCGTGATAAGTTTAGGCGTGATAAGTTTAGGCGTGATAAGTTTAGATCGCGCGCAAAGTTCCGCACGCAAAGCAGCACCATTAAACTCTATGCGAAGTGCACCAGACTTTGCTAGCGCAAAACTTTTGATAAGCTGTGCACTGCGGTGCTAACCCAGTTGGGGCCTGATTCACAAAGCGGTGATAACTCAGTTATCACGCCTAAAAGACTTTAGGCGTGATAACCTTTGCACTAGCAAAGTTATCACCGCTTTGTGCTATAATTCGCGCGAAGCTCCCGCGCGCAAAGTCCCATAGGGTTTAATGGGTGCTTCGCGCAAAGCACGGTGCGCTGTGCGCGAAAAACTTTGCGCGCGGGAGTTTGCGCGAATTCCTTCAGATCACGCCTAAGTTTAGGCGTGATAAAGGGCTTTTCACAGGCGTGCAAACACTTTGCACCGCTTTGTGAATCAGGCCCATGGTGCTTAAACTTATCACGCCTAAACTTATCACACCTAAACTTATCATGCCTAAACTTATCATGCCTAAACTGAGTTTAGGCGTGATAAAAGGCGGCTTTTCACCAGCGTGCTAACTGTTAGCACCACTTTGTGAATCAGGCCCATAGTCTCCCATCATCTTTATCAGATGTAAAAGCATATCTGAATTATTGCTTACAGCATCCTTCGTCTACAGTGTAATAACTGACAAGTATTTTATAGAACTGATGTATTGAAAGAGGATTATTCTTCTGAAAACAAAGGGTTTTTTTCTATAGTTTTGATTAAACCAAAAACAATGTGCCATCTCTGTCCCCTGTACCTCTTCTGTGCCCCCCTGTGCCTCCAGTGTCCCCCTCTGTGTCACATCTGCACCTGTACCTGTTTATCCAAGTTTAACCACTTCACCACTGAGGGGTTTTACCCCTTGAGCACCAGAGCAATTTTCACCTTTCAGCGCTCCTTCCCTTCATTCGTCTATAACTTTATCATTACTTTTCACAATTAAATGAACTATATCTTGTTTTTTTCGCCACCAATTAGGCTTTCTTTAGGTGGGACATTATGCCAAGAATTATTTTATTCTAAATATGTTTTAATGGGAAAATAGGAAAAATGTGGGAAACAATTCATTATTTTTCAGTTTTCGGCCATTATAGTTTTTAAATAATGCATGCTACTGTAATTAAAACCCATGAAATGTATTTGCCCATTTGTCCTGGTTATAAAACTGTTTAAATTATGTGCCTATCACAATGTTTGACACCAATATTTTATTTGGAAATAAAGGTGCATTTTTTTCAGTTTTGCGTCCATCCCTAATTACAAGCCCATAGTTTATAAAGTAACAGTGTTGTACCCTCCTGACATAAATATTTAAAAAGTTCAGTCCCTAATGTAACTATGTAAAAATTTTAAAAAAATTTTAATCACAAAAAAAAAAAAAAAAAAAAATGGGGAGTGTGGGAGGTAATGAGTTAATTTTTTGTGTATAAGTAATGTATTTGTATGTGAAAAATGCTTTAGGGTGTAGTTTTACTATTTGGCCACAAGATGGCAACAGTAACTTTTTGTTTAATGCGACCTCCAAGCGTCCTTCTGGACGCTTGGAGGAAGTACTAGGAGGCTGGGAATGTTTTTTTTTTCACAATGATCGGGCTGCTTAGCGGAGAAGCAGCGGATCATTGCGGGGCTTAGATCAACGAACGAGAATGGATTTTCCCGTTCATTGATCTCCAGGCGAGCGGCCGGCGGCGTGTTTACGAGCGGGAGTGCACGCTAGAGCGAGCGGGAGCACGGGCAGCGGCGGGAGCGTGGAAAGTACGGATTTCTCCGTCCCTGGGGCTTAAAGGATGGAAAAAGGGATGGACAAATTCGTATGGGTGGGGGTAAAGTGGTTAAAAGCATTTGTTCTTTGAATTTTTTAAAATCGATTTTCTCAAAACGTCCATCTTGAATTTTTTTTTTACTTGTTACTTGTACTTGGATACACAGAATCCATGCCATTCATATCGGCGGGTCGTTTGTAAGTCGGGCGTTCGTAAGTTGGGTACTACCTGTATATGTATAATTTATATACAGCATATAGCAGTGACATGTACCCTTGTCACTAACTATCCCTCAAAAGAGATGACAATCAAATCCCTACCACAGTTACAGTATAATCTTAGCACCTTTCCATAATCAACTGCCAATCTGGGTATAAACCAATTAACTTACCCCTATGTTTTTGGGATGCCTGCAGAAACCCGAGTGAAACCCTGTACACATTAAAAGAACATACAATCTCCATGCAGATAGTGTCCTGACCAAGATTTAAACCTGGGATGTAGCACTGCAAGGCGAGAATGCTTTCCACTGTATTACTATATTACTGTCCTGCCTTTTTTTTCTTTACTAGTTTATATGACATCATCAGTGCTGAGTGGAGGTTTAACTTGAAGCAAGTCTGAAGCAAGCTAAAAGAAAGTCAGATACTCACCGCTGGAGAGGGAAGGCTCTGGATCTCATAGAGCCTTTGTGAACATCTCATGGTATCCTCATTCCCCCAATGTCCCTTGTTCAACTTCTTTAACCTGCGGGAGTCCTTGGAAGGTTTGAGGAAGCCTGTGCCTGTGAGTGCTTCCAAAGCTTCATACTGGGCATGTGCAAGTGCTTGCTCACGCATGTGCAGAACAGATCCGCCCATCATGGGAAGCACTTTAAGTTTGTTGAATAACTGCAACGGGGGTGACAGTGCTGGGCTGAGGACACAGAGAGAGGATCAGGAAGGCTCTATACAAAGCCTTTCCTCTTCATAGCTGAGTATCTGTATAACCGCACCCCCCAACAGTGCAATAGGCTAAAAGGTTTCTTTTTTTTTATAGATATACATATGCACAGAGGGAGATGCTTGGCAGTTAGAAACAGCCGTTATTTCCCACAATACATTAAAGGGGTTCTTTCGCGAAAAAAGTAGGCAGTTAAAAAATGTGACAGATGACAGGTTTTGGGCCAGTCCATCTTTTTAAGGGGGATTCTCAGGGCTTTCTTTGTTTTCAACAGCATTTCCTGAACAACAGTTGCAAAATCTAACTGACATAATAGTGTGCAAATGAGTAGGGAGGCCGGTTGGTATCTTGCTATTTTGGTAGTTAAACTGCTGTTCAGGAAATGCTGTTGAAAACAAAGAAAGCCCTGAGAATCCCCCTTAAAAAGATGGACTGGCCCAAAACCTGACATCTGTCACATTTTTTAACTGCCTACTCGCGAAAGAACCCCTTTAAGGCTCTAAGGGCTCTTTCACACTAGAGGCTGCGGTAGAAAAGGCTGAAAGTCAGCCTTTTACTTAACGCCAATACACAGCGTTTTCAAAGCGTTTTGAAAGCGTTTTACAGCTCATATGAAAATGTCTTTTTTTTTCTATAAAAATAAGTGAACAAGTCAGCTGTAAAACGCTTTGAAAAAGCTTTGAAAACGCTTTGAAAACGCTGAAGTTGGCGTTTTCCATTGACTATCATTGAAACGCCAACAGCCAACTTTGGCTGTAAACAGCCCTGAAAAAGCTCCTGGGAGCGTTGAAACGCAACGCTCCAAAACGCAGAGTTAGATGTGAAAGGTAAAATGAAAGTCTATGGACTTTCATTTTACCTTAGAAAACGCCAACTTCGGCTGTGGCGTTAATACGCCGAAAAAGTCCTCTGGTGTGAAAGGGCCCTTACAGTAAGATGTCAGGACCTAGATCCTGACATCACACTGTGGGAGGGGTTTTACCATAATATCAGCCATGCAGAGCCCCCTGATGATCTATTCAAGAAAATGCAAAGATTTCTCATGGGAAAAGGGGTATCAGCTACTCATTGGGATGAAATTCAATCCTAGGTAAGAGTTCCTCGTTAAAGAATAATACCGTTTATACAGTAAAGCACTTAGTACCACATTTCTGTCGGTCACTGGATAAACTGAACTTCACATGTACCACAGCTGTACAGCAGTGCAGCACATCTGGGTTAACAGAATAAGAAAACTGTAAATTCATTTCATAGTTTTCCAAGCAATTTCATATGATCTTGACCTTACATGAATCCACTTGATGGTTCCTGTATACTTCAGTCCAACACAGCTGCAGTTTCTGCATTTAATCCAATCTTAGTTGGTTTGGGCAATTATACTGATTGCAATGAATATGCTACTGAATAACAGTCACCTTACATTCTCTACAGTAACCAAAGGAGCTTAATCTCAATACAACTATATCAGCCGAAGTGGGAACTATGGGCTTAAAAAAAATCCACAAATAATACATATTCAATCAATCTGTCTTTTTTTCTTTTCGGATGTAGGATAGATAAACTAGCGGAAACAGTAGCCTGCAAATTGTGTGTCTGAACCAGAAAATATCATTCCATGTGTGCATAGTTGAACCTTTTAGCAGCCAAATAAAGTAAATCTCTGAATTTACCTGCCCCTGAGGAAGTGTGCTTTCCCCAGACGGCAGGCTCAACAGGGCATGTAGAGGCAGAATAGGTGTGGCAGCAGGGAGCTCAAATAATACAATAATAATACAATACAATAACATTTCTATAGCGCTTTTCTCCCATAGGACTCAAAGCGCTTAGGCTCTCTCAGATTCAGTAATTGGTAGTAGGATAAAGTATTCACACAACAAAAGTTATATTTCTGCAAATGCCAAACTGAACAGGTGGGTTTTCAGTCTGGATTTAAACACGTCCAGGGATGGAGCTGTCCTGATCTGTTGAGGTAAGAAGTTCCAAAACGTAGGGGCAGCATGACAGAAGGCTCTGGGACCAAAAGTTTACAGGTGGACTCTGGGTATGACTAGATTATTAGAACCTGTAGATCTGAGAATGTGGGGATTGCTACGCAGCTGCAACATTTCTTTCATGTATCCAGGGCCCAGATTATTCAGTGATTTAAATGTCAGTAGGCCGATCTTGAATAGGACCCTCCATTCTATAGGTAGCCAGTGAAGGGAGTGCAGGACTGGTGTTATGTGACAGTAACGGGGTTGGTTGGTTAGCAGTCGGGCAGCAGTATTCTGTATCAGCTGTAGGCGGTACAAGTCCTTTTTTGGAAGGTCAGTGTACCTGTCCCGGAGGCTAGATCATCTTCTCCTTCCCCCACTGCGGTAACAACGTACTCCTGGCAGGTCTCCTCGGTTCCGATAACATGGTATGACGTGATCGGGATCCAGGAGACCATGTCAGTGTTAAAGCGCCATCCAGTGGTGGAAGAGGGGTTACTTGGCCTTGTTTTTTGGATCATTGTCATTTTGGAATGTCCAAGTACGTCCCATGCTCAGCTTCCTGGGCGATTAGTGTAAACTTTCCTCCAGTATTTTTAGATGACCTACTACTTTCATATTGCGATCAATTATGAACACATTTCATGTGCCTTTGTAGCTCACACATCCCCAAAACATCAGCGATCTACCACCATGTTTCACAGTAGGCATGGTGCACCTTTTATCATAGGTCTTGTTGACTCCTCTCCAAATGTAGCATTTAAGGACAAAAAGTTCAATTGTAATATCATCACTCCAAATGGATTTGTGCCAGAAGGTTTGAGTGCTGTTTTGTTTGGCATATTGTCAGTGGGATAGTTTGTGAAATTTGCGAAGTAATGCTTTTCTTCTGGCAACTTGAGCAATCTTTATTCAAGTTCCACCTTATTGTACATCTTGAAACTGCCACACCACGCTTTTTCAGAGAGTCCTGTATTTCACCTGAGGTTATTTGTGTTTTTTTCCTTCCATCCCAAACAATTATTCTGTCAGCTGAGGTTGAAATTTTAGTTGGTCTAGCTGACCGTGGTTTGCTTTTAAGAGAACCCATCATTTTAATGACCATTAAAACTAGTTTGTGTCAAGTTGTGTGCATGTTATCAGGCCAAATCACGAGGGTATTTAAGCTTTTGATGAGGGCAATTTGGGTAGTTTGTGAAGTGATTATGATTTAAAAAGATAAAACACAGTCGAATGACAATAAATGACTGAAGCCAACTCCTAACCTTAATTGAAAGAAACATTATTTATGTTTTCATTCATATTCTATGAAAAATGGTTAAGAAATACATTTTGCCATGGTATGTAAACTTATTCAGGTGTGTGATTCAGACATTACTGATGCCAGAAAGACCAGCAGAACTTTCAGACAACTGGTATTGTTGAAAGGAAATAAATATGGCAGCCTCCATAACCCTCTCAGTTCAGGAGTACTAAAGTATGTGCTGAGGTAATAGATTCGCTCAACACATTAGGTGGGATTGGGTATAAATCCAAGGGAGGCGATTGGACCTTGAATGAGTTGACTGTCAGTCTCTGTATTTTCTTTTTCTCTCCAGAGGACAGTTCAATAGTTCACTGGCCTTTTCTGTAAAATCATTTAGAATGCTGTGTAGTGTGTAAACTGCAAATATTAGAGAATGATGCAATGTTATAAAAAAAAACACTATACAACTGAAAATAAAATATGAGAATATTTTCTTTTTGTACTAATGTTCTAGTAATTATCTGTACTACACAACCAATTTATAATATATCATAATTTTTTTCCCTCCCTTCAGTGTCTCTTTAAAGTAAAACTGAAGTGAAAAAAGTCAGATACTTAGATATGGAGGGGAAAGGCCCCTTTTGAGCCTTCCCTGTCCCCTCTCCTTCCCCTTGTTCCAGTGCTGTCACACTCACTAGAGTTATTCAACCAACAGGCAAAATACATCTCCATGAGCCCACAGAGTGTGCACCACTCGCGCATGCACAGTACAGAGCCACCTGTCTACAGGAGCTCCCGGAGACATGAGTGGAGCATGGCATAATTTCTGCTCATCACTAGTCACAGTGCTGGAACCAGAGCATCGAGGGAGCAACAAAAAGACTTTTAAGGATCTAGAGCCTTCCCTCTCCATAGGTATATGACTTTTTTTGGACTACAGATATGCTTTAACAAAAGTGACCTTTTTTCTGTTGTGATAATCAAAAGAGAGATTGAGTAATGTATGTGACACGCTTATACTGTATGTGTCTTATATGTGATAGTTTTATTTGTACTGACAGTAACTACCTTTGTGACCAGAAACTTTCACAAGACAATAATCAATAAGTGCTGTAAATTGAAGGTAGTAATTATTAGCATAGAGAGGCAATACACAAATAGTAAAGACTAAGAAAAAAAATAAACATATGGGATGAAATACTGGAAACTCTGTGTTTTAGGATTTAAACCCCAAGATGAACCGAAATAATGTCTTGCATCTCAAGGTCAAATCCCGGGCATTTAAAGATATACTGATGACAGGTGGGAAAATTGCCTATCTCTGTTCTACGAACAATCTTACATATATCTTTTATATCTTTCATATAACTCTATTTTACAAGGACAGGTTTTTTTCTGTTCACTGGATAAGTTCAGCTCTGTTTAGCTTTGCTTAGCTTTGTGTAGGCAGCATGTACTCCCCCCTTGGAAATGATGTGTGAGTCGGATGTTATGATTCCAACATCTGCACGGAGGAGTCACACAGAAAGTCCGGGACCAGGAATGATGAGTGCCAGGAATGTCAAAATAGAAACTTTCTTATTGACACGGACAAAGGCAGCATTGTAAGTATTATCTCATATTTTGCAGTTCATGAATTATAACATTTTATTAGACATTCACTGTTTTAGTATTATTTTTTTCTATGCTAGGAGTGAATAAAAACAGTTTTCACTCATAACAAAACAGATTCAGAGGATCAATATGCTTTCTGTGAGGAAAAAAAAAATACTATTTATGGAGTCCACATGGTGCTGGAACAAAATGAAAAATCAAAGGACAATGCCACCTAGGGTGGTGGTCTGATGGCATAGATGTAGGTGAGTGGATGAATGCAAGTGTTGCTTATTGTGCAGTACATCACAATAGATCGGGATGTTAAATGACCAGGCTCAGGTCTGCTGGACTTATCTGTAAGCCATCATCTTTTTTTCTATTTGTGACTGTAGGTTTTCTTGGACAGCAAATGAGTCTTTCCACAAAGCTGAAGTCCAATCATTAGTGTAACGATCGGTGAAGCACAGAGAGGGTCTGATTACCGGTGATCTGCAGTATCACTGGGAATACAGATGTATACCAGATTATACGTGATCTGCAGTATCACCGATAATCCGATATACCAGCTAACCTCTGTTCACCTGAGTAGAGTGTAGTGTTTGGTGTAACAGTAACACTTAGAGGACTAGGCCTCAGTGCAGCAAGGAGTACTGCACAGATTCCTTCCGCAGACCTGAGCTCTCCAAGATTGGAGGAGTCAGACTGACAGTAGGAAGGATTGTCTGAGAGTGACACTCAGGAGGAAATGCCACTAACAGGACGGGGAACCGCCTCCAATAGTGAGGTCGGTTCTCGAGGTCGGACAAGCCAGGTCGTAACACACGGACTGATAAAGTACAGATACAGTAGGCAGAGGCGGAGTCTAGGTACAGGCAGGGTTCGGCAACAGTTATCAGAAATATCGAGGTACAAGATCAGGAGGCAGAAACAGAGTCTAAGGTTGAGCCGGGGTTCGGCAACAGAGTATCAGAATGGCAAGGTACAAGATCAGAGTTCAGGAGGATAGTCAAACAGGCAAAGGGTCATAACAGATAATCACAATCAAACTAGTACTTTAAGCTATCAACAGAATCTAGCTTAGTGTAGGATTACAGCTCCAGCTGGTCCCGGCACACTAACGGATCTGACTACGGATCTGGGTGCTCCCACATATGTGATCGCACGCCAGACAAAGAGCAAGTGAACAGCCAGTGGTATATATTCACAAGGACCTTTCCAGGACCTCCCTAATTGCTGGACCAATGAGAGTGGTGGAAAATGTCAGCTGACCCGCCTGGTCAGCTGACTCCCTTCTGGCTGTTATTTAAGCTCTGCCTCTGTGCGCGCGCGCGTGTCATTCTGAATCTAGGTGGACTATCAGTCCCAGCCACACCAGTACTGTCTTGTAATGTATCCAGTTCCAATGTGGATTCCGGACAACTCTTACCAGGTTTCTCTGGATGTAAAGCGTGAAATTCCCTTCTTAACTCATCCGCATGCATGCGAGTCCCCGGTACCCATTGTCTCTCCTCAATGCCGTACCCCTTCCAATGCACTAGATATTGTACCGAGTTCTGAACAATGCGTGAGTCCAATATTTTTTCTACATCGTACTCAGGTTGGTCCTCCACCATCACCGGAGGAGGAGGAGTCGGACCCACATGAACCGCAGGTTTGAGTAGGGACACATGAAACGACCTTACGCCCCGCATGCTGGCAGGAAGACCAATGGCGTAAGTGACGTTATTAATTCTTTTGGTCACTGGAAATGGACCCACAAACCTGGGACCCAGTTTGGCAGAAGGCTGCTTCAGGGTCAAGTGACGTGTGGACGCCCAGACTAAATCCCCTGGCTGAAACTTCCATTCCACGGACCGTCTCTTGTCTGCTTGACCCTTCTGACTCTGGAACGCCTTCTGCAAGTTCCCCTTAACAACTCCCCAATTGTCCCTGAGTGACCTCTACCAATCCTCTAGTGCTGGAAATGGAGAAGAGACAACTGGAAAAGGGGAGAATTTGGGTGACCTCCCTGTGACAATTTGGAATGGAGAGAACCCAGATAAGGAATTCTTCAAATTATTTTGTGCGAATTCCGCGAAGGGCAAAAATTTCACCCAGTCACTCTGTGCCTCCGCAACGTAACATCTTAGGAATTGCTCCAAAGACTGGTTGATACGTTCCGTCTGCCCATTAGTCTGTGGGTGGTAGCCTGACGAGAAAGACAATTTCATGCCCATTTGGTGGCAAAATGCCCTCCAGAATCCAGACACAAATTGGACTCCCCTATCCGACACAATGTCTTCCGGAATGTCATGCAGCCGGAAGACGTGAATGATGAACAACTCGGCCAATTCCTGAGCCGAGGGGAGTCCTTCCAGGGGCACAAAATGGGCCATTTTGCTAAAACGGTCGACTACCACCCAAATGACCGACATTCCTTCAGACCTGGGCAATTCTCCCACAAAATCCATGGACAAGTGGGTCCATGGCTCACTCGGGGTGGGCAAAGGCTGCAGCCTACCTACAGATGCCAGCCGGGAGGGTTTACTCTTGGCACAGACCGCACACTCCCTGACATACTCCTTGCAATCTGTTGCCAAAGAAGGCCACCAAGCACACCTGGCAATCAGATCCTGCGTTCTGGCAGCTCCAGGATGACCAGCATTCTTATGGGCGTGAAAGAGATGCAGGACTTGTAAACGAAAGGGCAGTGGGATAAACATGACCCCTTCGGGTTTTCCCTCAGGAACATCCTGCTGAAAGGGGCCCAAACCCTCCGTCCAATCCTCCCAAGTTTCCGTGGCGGCTAACACTAGTTTCCGTGGGATGATGGACTCAGGAGCGGGCGGCTGTGCTGTCTCTGGTTCAAAACACCTGGAGAGGGCATCTGCCTTGACGTTTTTGCTGCCTGGGGTGTACGTGATTATAAACCTAAACCTCGTAAAAAATAAAGACCATCGGGCCTGACGGGGACTTAGCCTCTTCGCCCCCTCGATGTATTCCAAGTTCTTGTGGTCGGTGTAAACTGTGATCGTGTGTTCTGCCCCCTCTAACCAGTGGCGCCATTCCTCAAACGCCAATTTAATGGCCAGAAGTTCCCGGTTGCCTATATCGTAATTTTTTTCTGCAGGTGAGAACCTACGGGAAAAGTAAGCGCACGGGTGTAATCTGCCCTGCAAGCCAGACCGTTGAGACAGCACCGCCCCCACCCCAACTTCTGAGGCATCAACCTCCACGATAAAGGGAAAGGACGTGTCCACATGCCTCAAAATTGGTGCTGAGCAAAATAATTTCTTCAAAAGAGAAAATGCTGCCACGGCTTCAGGGGACCAGTGGTTGGTATCCGCCCCTTTTTTCGTGAGACTGGTAAGGGGGGCAACTAACGTGGAGTACCCCTTAATGAACCTCCTGTAATAGTTTGCAAAACCTAAAAATCTTTGAAGGGCCTTTAACCCCACTGGCTGTGGCCACTCCAACACAGCTGTAACCTTGGCAGGATCCATTGAAAGGCCCGAGGTGGAAATTACGTACCCAAGGAACGTGACAGTGGTCACCTCGAAAATACACTTTTCCACCTTAGCATAGAGCATATTTTGTCTTAATTTGTTCAAGACAAACTTCACGTGGACCCTGTGCTCGGAGAGGTTATTGGAGTAGATTAGTATATCATCAAGGTATACCAGCACGAATCTACCCAATACCTCCCGGAATACCTCATTGATTAATTCTTGGAAGACGGCTGGCACATTGCACAACCCGAAGGGCATCACTAAGTACTCGTAATGCCCGTCGGGTGTGTTGAAGGCCGTCTTCCACTCAACGCCCTCTCTAATGCGGATTAGGTTGTATGCCCCCCTCAGATCCAACTTAGAGAAGATTTTTGCGGCTGTGACCTGCGTAAATAAATCGTCTATCAAGGGTAACGGATAGCGATTTTTCACCGTGATTTTATTGAGGCCCCGATAATCAATACAAGGTCGAAGACCCCCGTCTTTCTTCTTACCGAAAAGGAAACCGGCCCCAGCAGGCGACCGGGAGGGCCGGATGAACCCCTTGGCCAAGTTATCACGAATGTATTCCTGCATAGCCATCTTCTCTGGACCGGACAAGTTATACAGGTGACCCCTAGGGGGCATAAAACCAGCACGGAGATCAATGGGGCAATCGAACGGGCGATGAGGAGGTAATTGATCAGCAGACTTGGGACAAAATACATCAGAGAACTCAGAATACTCTTCGGGAACACCCTCCACACAAATTTTGGTCTGACCCAATGTCACCTTCCCTAAACACTGTTGGTGACAATGATCGGACCATGTGGTTACCTGACCCGTAGCCCAGTCTATTTGTGGAGAATGGACTTGTAACCACGGCATGCCTAGAATGATAGTGGAGGTTGACATACGCAATACAAAAAACTGTAGTTGTTCCCCATGCAGTACCCCTAACGTGACTTTCACCTGCGGGGTCTGTGACAGGGGACGTTTCCGTTGCAGAGGGGAACCGTCTACTGCCGTGACCTAAATGGGGGCTCTCACTGGAGTGAGAGGAATACCCAACTCCTGAGCAAATTCAAGGTTCATAAAATTAGCCGCTGAGCCAGAATCAATAAAAGCCTCAGTGGCTACAGACTTATTCTCCCATGTAATCGTACAGGGGAGAAGCAATTTTTTCTCTTTTTGGGGTGAGAAAGGTGTGCCTAGGGTGTCACCCCCCACTACTCCTAGGCAGACTCGTTTTCCGGCTTGTTAGGGCAGTTTCGCACTCTATGCCCCGCTTCTGCACAGTACAGGCACAATTGTTCAGCTATTCTCTGCCTTTGCTCCACCTGGGTCAGTTTTGATCGACCAATCTGCATTGGCTCGGGTGGAGGCAGGGCCGGAAAGGAAGAGACAGGCGGAGATGTCGTTACTAAGGGTGCAGCGGAAGGTGCAGCATAAGATGTCACCCTGACACGGTGACTGCCCCTAGTCTGCCTCTGATGGCGTAGCCGACGGTCGACTCGAATGGCTGATGAGATGGCCTCATCGACTGTCTTGGGCTCGGGTAAGGTTAACATTAGGTCGGAGACCTCCTCCGACAACCCAGACAGGAAGTAATCCATCAGGGCATAGGTGTCAAATCTGGCGGTAACTGACCACCTACGAAATTCTGCCGCGTAATCCTCGACCGAGCCTCTGCCTTGCCGCAAAAGTTTGAGCTTCTGCTCAGAGGTTGCAGCTAGGTCAGGGTCGTCGTATATCACTGCCATGGCCTTAAAAAATTCCTCTACCGAGGTCAGAGCTGTGTCTGTGGGAGGCAGGTTGTATGCCCAGGACTGGGAGTCACCAGTTAACAACGTTTTAATAAAAATGACCCGTTGGGTCTCAGTCCCCGAGGATCAGGGTCTCAACTCGAAATATGATAACACTCTACTCTTATAATTCCGGAAGTCACACTTGTGGCCGGGAAATTTGTCTGGTACGGGCATACGTATGTCATCACTAGGAGGGGATCGCACCGAATCAACTGACGTCTGAAGGGTTTGCACAGAGCCTGTTAGGGCATCGATTATGGATGGTATCCACCGAAGTGGCAAGCACAGTCAGAGGGTCAGCACGTGCGTCCATCTGTTATTTGGTCTGGTGTTTTGTAACGATCGGTGAAGCACAGAGAGGGTCCGATTACCGGTGATCTGCAGTATCACTGGGAATACAGATGTATACCAGATTATACGTGATCTGCAGTATCACCGATAATCCGATATACCAGCTAACCTCTGTTCACCTGAGTAGAGTGTAGTGTTTGGTGTAACAGTAACACTTAGAGGACTAGGCCTCAGTGCAGCAAGGAGTACTGCACGGATTCCTTCCGCAGACCTGAGCTCTCCAAGACAGGAGGAGTCAGACTGACAGTAGGAAGGATTGTCTGAGAGTGACACTCAGGAGGAAATGCCACTAACAGGACGGGGAACCGCCTCCAATAGTGAGGTCAGTTCTCGAGGTCGGACAAGCCAGGTCGTAACACACAGACAGATAAAGTACAGATACAGTAGGCAGAGGCGGAGTCTAGGTACAGGCAGGGTTCGGCAACAGGTATCAGAAATATCGAGGTACAAGATCAGGAGGCAGAAACAGAGTCTAAGGACGAGCCGGGGTTCGGCAACAGAGTATCAGAATGGCAAGGTACAAGATCAGAGTTCAGGAGGATAGTCAAACAGGCAAAGGGTCATAACAGATAATCACAATCAAACTAGTACTTTAAGCTATCAACAGAATCTAGCTTAGTGTAGGATTACAGCTCCAGCTGGTCCCGGTACACTAACGGATCTGACTACGGATCTGGGTGCTCCCACATATGTGATCGCACGCCAGACAAAGAGCAAGTGAACAGCCAGTGGTATATATACACAAGGACCTTTCCAGGACCTCCCTAATTGCTGGACCAATGAGAGTGGTGGAAAATGTCAGCTGACCCGCCTGGTCAGCTGACTCCCTTCTGGCTGTTATTTAAGCTCTGCCTCTGTGCGCGCGCGCGTGTCATTCTGAATCTAGGTGGACTATCAGTCCCAGCCACACCAGTACTGTCTTGCAATGTATCCAGTTCCAATGTGGATTCCGCCGCTCCCAATGCGGATTCTGCCGTTCCCAATGCGGATTCCGCCGCCCTGCCTCTGCGACATGCGGCGGTTTTTCCGCGTTGTGACGCCATGCTGGACGCGGAAACAGCCGCCTCACGTTGAGGGACGGCGGCTTTTCCGCATTTCTTCACAATTAGCTTTTTTCTTTAAGATAAGATAAGGCCTGTACCCACTACTCAATTTTACCATCAGGTTTTTTTGAGCGATGAATGATCTTTCTGCAATCTCATGACATTGGTACAGGTGCATGAACACGTGAAAAAAGTTTAGCTGCCTGCTGCAATAACGACCATCACGGCGGATCGGATCTTTAAAGCTGACCTGAACTCAAAACTTCCTCTCTGCTCTAAAAGCTATGTAACAGTATAATAACCTTCAAAGAAAAACATTTATTTGTCACAGCTAATACAAATCCTGCAATAAATCTGCACTGTATCTACTTTCTGCTTTCATGGAAGCAGACATATTGTTAACATCCTGTGCTTTCAAATTAGTCTCTTGCCGTGCCAGTCAGCTGCCACAGCTGAGGGATCAAGTTACAACTTGTGATTAGACACAGATGAGGTGGAATTAGAATGGCTTAACTCTCTAAATTCATACAGGGTGTATTTCTCTATGTTTTCCTTCTGTCCTGTGCAAGAGTTCGGGTTCACTTTAAGACCTCCGTGCAAAGTTCTGCGACCGCTTGACTTCCTATTTGTGCTCGTTGTGTGCTGTTATGTGACATTGCGCGTACCTGCCAGCTGAAAGATGGATTGTGGAATGCTTGTCATAAGGTCGCTGGATCCATTTTCCTCTGTTGGGTGGTAAGTATTTAGCTATAGATTCCTATAGTATATAGTTTCTCCTCAACTTATTATTATTACTAAAATGGTTTGAACTAGGAAAATCTCAGGTGTAGTGATGCAACACAAACTTCTAATAATCTCCATCTTACTATCTCCATGTAATACTGTATGTATTGTTAAAGTGTAACTGTCGGGCATAAAATCAAAAATCAATTCTTTATTTTTATCTGCTAAACAAGTAATAGGGATACTAACCAGGCAATCCAAAAGTTAAAATCTCTGTTACTTTTCTTGTTTATAAATGATCATCCCCCAGTTTACCTGACTCTTATTTGGTACGTTGCCGCACAAAGGAAGTTGCAGGGCATGCTGGGTTGTCTTTTTTTGCTTCTTTATTTCCCCTCAGACTTAACTAATGTACAGAAGCAAAAAAGGACAACCCAGCATGCCCTGCAACTTCCTTTTGTGGCAACGTACCAAATAAGAGTCAGGTAAACTGGGGAATGGTCATTTATAAACAAGAAAAGTAATAGAGATTTTATCTTTCGGATTGCCTGATTAGCATCCTTATTACTTGTTTACCAGATAAAAATAAAGAATTGATTTTAGATTTTATGCCCGACAGTTACACTTTAAACGTGTGGACAGGGCACAGGCAAAAATCTTTCCAACAAGTCAGAAATTGGTTCAATGCAAGAATTGAAATGCAATAGGGCTTCCTTCGTATGACTGTATCCTCCACCAATACTGCTGCAATGTCACCCACAGTGCAATCTGACTCACCGATTGAAGTTGCTACGATCACAGTACCAAAACCAGCCTGTGGGGCATTACATAGGCTCACCTCGCCTTTTCTGGCAAGTTCAGCACTCCTCTGTGTTTACAAGGCTCTTGCTTTCACAGCTCACCTCAGAAAATGAAGCAAAAAGCTCCTCATTGCGCAAT
Source organism: Hyperolius riggenbachi (assembly GCF_040937935.1). Classification (NCBI taxonomy): domain Eukaryota; kingdom Metazoa; phylum Chordata; class Amphibia; order Anura; family Hyperoliidae; genus Hyperolius; species Hyperolius riggenbachi. The sequence goes on along the minus strand of NC_090653.1, from coordinate 123,168,325 downwards.
ACAGTTTAAAATCAGTAAAACTGCCACGTTGTGTCTCCCATGGTGCGTCCATTCCGTCTAATCCTTCCAGCGTGTCGCTCCACCGCTCATCACCTGCGTGCGCTCCGGCGTTGAGAATGCCCACTCATGTTAACTCCTCCCTATCGATTTCATCATGACAATGACTCATCAGGGGATCGACGGGAAAATGGGCCTGATATATTGCCAGTAATAGAATATTGGTATTACTGATATTCTACTATAACCTGTTATAGATAGTAGAATATCAGCAGTGTTACTGATATTCTACTATTGCCTATCTTATCCTATTTTTTCTCTAACCTACTCTGCATCTAAGCCTAACACTAACGTACAGCTTACCTATGTCTAATGCTAACCTCCTCCTTCTATGCCTATTGCCTAACACTAATTCCCCCACTTAACACTAATACCACCACTAACTATTGTCCCAAGACTCCCCACTGTTAAATCTCAATATAGAAGTATTGCGGCCAGATAGCTACTATTTAGATGGTACAGATGCTATACATAAGTATTGTGGTCAAATAGGCTTCAATTCACTAAGCCTTACCAAATGGATTGATGACTTGTTGGTAATTTACTGCATTCGGTAAAATAAAAACTAAGTTCACGAAAGGTTACAGAAAGATTTTTCTGAATGCGGTAAATAATTTCTGTAAATGTGAGGTAGATGTGGAAAACATCAAGTTCACTAAGGAAAAGGTATGTGCCGAAAATAGTTTTCACCAGCCTATACCTGTCGGTAAATGCTGTTTGAAACAGAGAGAAGGTAAAGATGGAGCCCTTTGAACTACGTCTGCTTCAAATTTAAAGAATTAAAAAGAGAAGTGATTCTCCACCCCTGATCAACCTCGATTTTCCATTCTGTCTGATCGATACTTTTGTTCATTTTTTGGTCAAAATCAATAAAAATTCAATCAATTCAATTAATTAAAGTCCATTAAATAAAAACAAATATTACTCACAGTTGAAAGGGAAATCACAATTTCATTCCACGTTTTACCGTAAAATCTGTAATTTACCTAATGTCTCTGCATGGTTTTCACGTTGTTTAAGGGAAACTTTTTAAATTCCTTCTGTATGCAGTAAAGAAAGTCTTACTTAGTGTTGGGCGAACACCTGGATGTTCGGGTTCGGGCCGAACAGGCCGAACATGGGCCAGATGTTCGGCATGTTCGGCCCGAACGCCGAACTCAATGGGAGTCAATGGGACCCCCGAACATGCCCATTTTGGGGGCCCTATGGGGTCGCAGGCATAAGGGGGGAGCATGCCCCGGTCGCGGGGGGGGTCGGAAATTCCCCCCACCCCCTCCGCTAGCGCTCCCCCCTCTGCCCGCTTCCCCATACAAAAAGTTTAAATCAAGTTCAATAGTACCTGGGCTGGTGGCATTGGCTGGCAGTGGAGTGAGGAGGAGGAGGAGTCCGAATAGCAGAGTGACGTTGAGGCCGGGCAGCGGGCGGTTCAGCGCTAGTACCCTTGTGGTACTTCCGCCCTTTCTCTGACCTCACGTCCTCTGCGTGATGACGCATACGAGAGTACGCGTGATGCGTACCCTCGTATGCAGAGGACGTGAGGTCAGAGAAAGGGCGGAAGTACCACAAGGGTACTAGCGCTGAACCGCCCGCTGCCCGGCCTCAACGTCACTCTGCTACTCGGACTCCTCCTCCTCCTCACTCCACTGCCAGCCAATGCCACCAGCCCAGGTACACTACTATTGAACTTGATTTAAACTTTTTTTATGGGGAAGCGGGCAGAGGGGGGAGCGCTAGCGGAGGGGGTGGGGGGAATTTCCGACCCCCCCCGCGATCGGGGCATGCTCCCCCCTTATGCCTGCGACCCCATAGGGGGGCCGTATTGCGGCCTGTTCGGCCGAACAGGGCCCTGTTCGCCCGAACAGGGGCCCTGTTCGGCCCTGTTCGGGGGCATACAGAAGTTCGGGGCGAACCCGAACTTAAAAGGCCGAACACCATCAGGTGTTCGGCCGAACTCGAACATCACCCGAACAGGGTGATGTTCTGCAGAACCCGAACAGTGGCGAACACTGTTCGCCCAACACTAGTCTTACTGAACCCTGGAAAAAAAATTTTCCAGAAAATGATGGTCTTTCTGAAAAAAAAGGTACTATGTAACTGACCCCTATTTTACGCAGAAAGAATACTGTGCAAGGCAGATAAAACAAACTACTATTCTCATCTACTCTGCTTGCCCAACCATCTGCCTTGTCTTACCACATACACTGCAAAGACCACATACTGTAGGTGTGCGGGATCCACCTTCCTACACTGTTTTTCTATTGCCCATAGCACATGGAACAGCTGTAATTCTGTTGTTATATACCATGGGACTGATGCTTTTTGTTGTGATATTTAAGTATTATTTTTGTTTCATGCTTTCAAAACTGTTGTGGTTAGAGTCTTATTAACCCCTTCCCGACCATCTAACGCTGCTAGGCGTTGGGAAGGTGGCTCCCCCAGGCAGGGTTGCCATCAGAATTTTCTGGGCCCCATACTTGGCAAATCTGCAGGGCCCCCCTCACGCCAAATAACAATCTGATAGGTAGATTATCGCTGCAGATGTAGTGATAGGCAGATTGTGTGGGGGTGTAGCCACGGTATGAGGGGTAGAGTCAAAGTAGCTTTCCTGTCGCCCATAACACCCTCCTCCCTGCATTGATGCGTGTTCGCCGATCACGCAGCAGGAACGAGGGAGATAATCACACAACTCCCGGTATGCCAGAATAATTGCCAGCAGAGGCTCGAGTGGCACTGCCACTGTTTGGGCCCCAGACCCTTCCTGGGCCCCATACTATTGTCCCTCTTGTACCCCCCTGATGGCTGCTCTGCCCCCAGGACTGCCTAATGCCGATCTGCATCTAGTCCTGGGGAGGAGACTAGCGGGATTGCGTGCACGGATGTGCCCGCATCCCCGCTTGAGTGATGGAGCTCTGCTCCTTCAACAGTCTGCCAGAGGCGATCGTTGCTGGCAGACTGTAAAAACCAGAAACGGCAATTTGTTCTGCTTGTACATCGCTGCAATCTACCACAGCGCTGTACCGGGGCAACCCTGTCACTTGGCTGTCCCCTGGAGTGGCTCACTACGCTATCCCCTCTCATAGGCTAATGCCTATGAGAGAGGATCGCCCTGATTGGCTCTCCTGGGGAGGGAGGGAAAATTTAAAAAAAATACAAATTTTTATTAAAAATAAAAGAACAGAGCCCACCAACAGAAATCTCTGTTCGTTGGCAGAAAAGGGGGGCAGACTCATTTGGCTGCTAAGTTGTATGGCCTTGCATCATTCTGTTACAGCTGCAGTGTGCTGAATTGTAAAAAAAAATAGCCTGGTCACTGGTGGGGTGTAAGCCTGTGGTCCACATCTGGTTAAGGCAAGTAATTTTACACACAGCACTAGTGTGTCAAACATGACCAGTCTGCAGTGCAGTTACTTTACAGAAAACAGCAGGATCCAAAGCCAGGCACACACAGGTATCTATGTTGTGACAGACACTGGTCAATACAGTTTCAGTAGTCACAAAATATTGCTCACCTAGCACCCCATCTTCACACCTATAGACATGGGGACTGGGAACCAGAACCAAATGTCACCCAGTCCTTATTTCACCTTAAAGCAACATGTACAGGCATACTATGCCTTGAAAAACCCCACATATATAAGCTGATAAATACTTGTTCTACTTACATAACAGATATATCTTCATCTTAATTCCCTCTGACTGAAGCCAATCCTGATGTCATTTTCATCCTTAATTTTTTTTCCTCCTAGAAACTACACTGTCATAGCTAGCTTGCTTTGTAAACACATGTGAGCACTGCATAGATCAGATTTCAGCAGCTCACTGAATTGCCCTTAGCCAATCAGTGAGGAGCATGAATGTGGGAGGGGTGATGTCAAGCTTCATTCTCATTGGCAATGGCAAAAATTGAGCATGGCTGACTGAGATAAGATTTATTATATCAGACACATTTCTGAATAGATTGGAATGCTTGCAATGCACGTTAAGGTTTCAGGCTGCATATTAAACACAGAACAGTGGGTAAATGAAATTTGATTTTGTGGCTGACAATCCATCATTAATATTCAATCCTGCTTGACCTAAACTGTCTTCCTACTTTACATACTAGCCTACAATGATCAATGAACTAATGATGCATACTATTGCATGTAAAAAATACATAAGCTAGCTGTGATAACAGAATTATGTTTACTCTTGAAAGCAAGATGAAGTATTTTGTGCAACAACAAAAATACATCTGAGGTAGCAGTTTCCCCTGTGTAAGTGATTCGATTTTTGCTGAGATACAGCAAGAGGTAAAAGATATAGTGGGTATTTGCTCATCAGGGAATAAAAAGCACAACATTTTCTTTCTTACTTCTGAGTGATAAAGTACATTAGAAGGCGGCAGGTTATCCACTCACGTTCTGTTTTCTGTTTCAGATCTCCACATGCGATTTATTGCTGCGCTCACACTCTCCGCTGACTTGTTCAACTTTGTCACTTATTTCAGCTCATGATGATGAGATGTTATAAATGTTTTCAGTGTACTGGAAAGTGGCACTTAGAAACAGTTTACTGAATAAGACCCATGGGGCAGATGGGAAGTTTTTCCTTCACAGCTGATTTCTTTGTGAAGTTGATTTGCTGTGGCTGAAGGTCAGTCCTGTATTTGTGGAAAGGCCACACAAATACCATTCGGGGGTAAACTGATTCTAAGGGGACCAACAATCTGCCTCAAATTGCCACTGATCACACCTGTGATAGATGGATGAAAACAAACAGTGTTTGCAATGATATGTATTATAAAGGAAGTGAAACACGGTGTTCTGATCTAGCGAGGCTCTTTGCCATCCTCAAAGACTGCATTTATTTTATTTTGATACTTTGAAATTGTACATAAACCCATTTACGTAACCTAGTTTAAACAAATAATAACATTGAGTGCACATTAATAGCATATGTCTAAAATACTCAGGACAAATTCTGTGAGCAGTGCCTAGTAGGGATGGTCAGTAAGATGCAAATAATTTCAAATTGATGCAACATTTAGCAAATTTTGTATGCAAATGTATGCAGCTTGAAAATGAACCGATCAATTCCTGCTGAGGTAAAATAGATTGGTCCATTTTCAAGTTGCACAAATTTGTATATGAAATCCTGCATAAAATCAAAATGATTTGCATCTCACTGACCATCCCTAGTGCCTAGACACTGAAACTGGACGTGAGGAGAATCTCCACACAAGGAAAACAGTATAAAAAGCCTTTTTTTGTTTTGTTTTTGATTTTAGAAGGGACCAAACAAGGTAGTCCCTTTTTTTTTAAAGCTTTGGTGTAACGATTGTGGAACTTCGTCCGTGATCAGCGCACAACGCGTGCGCTGATATGGCGGAAACCTTCCACAAGCGTATGATTGCAGGAACCCAGCAAAAGGGGCTACGCACCCGTAGAGGGAAATTCCTGTCGGCAGATGGCGTTGTGGAGTGCAGAGAAACCAATCCTCTGTACCTCCACAAATGCCAGACAGGAATTGTACGAAGCACAGAACGCAATCGCAAGAGAAGCGATTGCGAATGAGAACGAGCAAAGGGACAGGTTGTATGTGTGTGCACCAAACTAGTCGTCAACCCGCGACGGTGCACACACCACAGCAGATAAGAAGTAGGAACGCGATCGCGAGAGGTGCGATCGCCAGACGTGACACAAGGTTATAGCAAGGCAGAGCACGAGAGTAGCAAAGGCACAGCAAATCATACAATGAGGAGATACGGAAAATAACAAACGCTAGCTAAACGCGAACACCGCACTCATTCGCAACAGTGCACGCGTTTATGCGCGGTCTCCACGTGATAAGCACAATAGAGACAAGCACGCCTAACTAACCATCGACAGACAAACATGAAACAGAGGACGCGAATGCTTGCTTAACGGTTACCTCACCGAGCCTCCAACAAGCGTTCGTAGCAGACAAGACAGACACACGAAAACAGGGACAAGCGAGAGATAGGTTCCACAGCACTAGCGAAAGTGGCTAGCGTGATCCAGGAAGACAGAACAGAAGGATCCACAGCACTAGCGCAGGATGCCAGTGTGATCCAGGTAGACAGAACAGAAGGATCCACAGCACTAGAGTGAAGCGAGTGCGATCCAGGCAGACAGAACAGAGTAGCAGACCAGAAGGATCCACAGCACTAGCGCAAGGCGAGTGCGATCCAGGAAGGCAGAACAGAAGGATCCACAGCACTAACGCAAGGCGAGTGTGATCCAGGAAGACAGAACAGAAGGATCCACAGCACTAGCGCAGGATGCTAGTGTGATCCAGGTACAGATCAGAAGGGGCTACCAGTAACAACCGCTGTTCCGGTTAGCACCCAGACACACAGAACGATTTCCTGTCGACCACCGCTGGGACAGGACAATCGCAACAGACAAACAAAACAGATAAGCAATCCTAACTGCACTAAGGAAACATGCCCAGTGCAGTTTCCAGGGATTACTCTAAGCTGATCTTCAAACAAAGAGCAAGGCTGACACTTCTCCAGGAGTGTTACACAGTCAAAATCCTTATGACCAGCCAAGCATTGTGGGAAACACATAGTACTTATAGTACACGCCTCCAATGAATGTGGCCAGGCAATTTGCATGACAACGTATGCAAATTCCTCAGCAAGCACAAGCTGCAAAACTGACAGAAGCTCTCCTTTCCAGAGTCCTGCAGCATGCAAACCTAAACAATGGTCAAAAGGCTGCCTGCCTGCGCAGGCAGCTGAGCAAATCATTACAATATCCCCCCCCCCCATCAGGACTGTGGATACCAGAGAAGAAGCCATCGACACCCTCCAGACAATACCCACCACCTTCCAAGGAGTGTCCGAAAATACCAAATCTGCCACAAAACCTGTTCGAAGTGTCTCTTTCAAAACAAAAGCCGCTGTTGATCGTATTCAGGGTACCAAGCAAAACTTCTCTCGGAATCTCCCAGAACGCCTTGAAGCTCCACAGAGATTCCAAGAAGCCAGAACGCTCACCAGGCTCACATGGAGAGCTACCAAGCACCCCCATGGAACTTATGACAGCTCCAGATTCAGAATTAGCAGGACACTCATCAAGATCAGGACTTTCAGGGACCACTTCTGGGCATGCAAGCAGGCAGGCTAAATCAGAACATGTCTCCACCGAGGAAGCATCTGAGTACGCTGGTAACCGAGGAACACTTGGGCTTTCTGGGTCACAGAGCACACTGGGGTACACCAGCACAGGAGAAACCTCAGGACATGTCGGGGAACTGCCAACCTCAGAGTCCGGCATGACCAGACCAAAACCAGGACTGGGCAGAAAATCATCACGAGTAGAGGTCACAGGTACTGGTATTTCAAAAGAAGACTTGGTCTCAGGCTTAGAGATCTCAATGACTGTAATGGTATCTGACAGAAATTCATCATTGACTACCCATGACTGAAGCTCCACCAGAGCTGAAAAGGTAGCCAGCAAGGCAGCAATGCCTACGGAAGAGGGCAACACCTCAGAAGGACTTGGGGGGCAGGAGACATCTCCTACAAGTTCTGCACCCTTTGGGAGGAACTCGGAGACCTCCAGAACATCAAACAAGACCTCAGGAACATCATTTTTCAAGTTTTTTGAGAAGGATTCTGAACTGTCCATGTTACAGGGCTGAACATTATATATCTCCTGCAGGCAGGGCAGATGTCCCAGGAATGGGTACACCATAACCTGAGACTGAACTTCATCATAATTAGCGGGATGTACAGGAATATTTACTGGAACACACACTGACTCCCTAACTTCATTCTCACTGTACTTAAAATTCTGTGTGGCAGTCAAACTAGCTTGTAACTCCAAAACTGCAGAAAAACAGGTGAGTATAGTGGCAATACCTAGACGAGCCTCTAGGGACACTGCAGGGGATTCTAAGCAAGGCCACATTGCCTCATCCAGAGTACAGGGTGCAGAATCAGCCCTTCCCTCAGAGCAAGAAAGGGGCTCACAAACGTCAGTGTGAAAGGAAAACATGTTTTCATTCATGGTACAGGGCAGGTTCAGAGAAAGCGTCTCTGAATAAGGCAAAGAAGGTTCAGCATCAGATTCGCAAAACTGAAGCGCTGTCTCACTCTTAGATTCGGCTAACAATGTCGAATCCGAGGAATCAGAATGCAAAACCTGCGAATCAAAATTCACTTTAGGTTGTGAAACTGACCCTTCCATAGCGCAAACCTCCGCGATCTGCGGAGCAGACTGCAAGGCATCTAGGACCGAAACACTGGAGCAACTGTCATCAGGCAAAGGGCCCCTACAGGTGTGAACAGGGTGAGACAGAGACTCATTTGCAGAAGAAATAGCGACATCAACAGGATAAACTTTATTAGGCATATTAATTTTACTTTTGACGCTGCATAGTTGAGAAATTTTCCCCATAGCAGGGTCACAGACGGAAGATCTCAAAGATCTGTTTCTAAATGAAAAAGGATCCCACACATCCTTGAGGAAACCGGCAGACTCATGCCGATCACAATCTGCAGGAACATCCGAGAAACAGGCATCAGATCACACAGATTCAAACTGCACACTGTCAGGAGAGAATCCTTCAGGATTCGCACAGGAATCAACCACAGCGGCACACTCATTCATTTCAGATTGCACAAAGTCAAGACTCTCATGCTTTACCCCAGAAAGGCAGGAGCAATCATCCGACAACGATGTCTCTTTATTGGAATCAATTGGTTGGTGTGTGTGCAACTCATCCAAAATCGTTTGCCATACATAGATCACCAGATCCACATCATCCTTGTCACATTCATCGGAATCAATCAGAAGGTACATAGAATCGAGACAATCATTCAAGATATCCTTGCTTTTTGCGATGTAAAAATCGCAAAAGGCTTTCCAATCAAAATCGAATTCCTCCAGCAAGGCCCCAACATCCCAGGAAGCAAATGGAGGTTCAAACAAGCCAGTATCTAGATAATCTCCATATGGGTGGAGATCAGGAACAAGAACAGATTTTTTAACTGCTTTAATATAGTGTGCGATCCTAGTAGGATCCACATAAGCTTTGGATTGGGGCAACGAAACCTGAGACTGAGAAGTCTCTCTGAAATCATCACATTCAAGTGCTTTCCCTACTTCAGAGTTTACAGAACTAATTTCTTTATTTGTAGTTGCTATGGGCAACAGATCTTTCCGCTGGGAAGTCTTCCTAGATCTTTTACGTTTAGACTTAGCAGCTCTGGATGGCTGCTTTTTGGATGAAAGAGTAGATGGAACAGCTGATTGAGCTGCTGACAACAACTCATTAAGGGGGTATGGTAATTGAGGTAATCTAAGCCAATTGTGAATTAAAAAGGCCAAGAATTCCAGGGGTCTTTGACTCAGGGTGGTATGATCTAACACATCATAAGCCCACATTGACATTTCGCCCCCCAACAGAATGTAGACCATTTGGGGGGCCCAGGTAGACACTGGGGTGCATTGGAATTCAGTTTAGTGACAAAAACTCGTCTGCTGATTCAGGTTCAAGATTTTTAAATCTCTTAAAGGTACAAGAGCCATATTCGACAAAATCGTACAAATCGGAAATTCCGTCTACACTGGGGTTTTGGGTTGGGCTGGTCATACTGTAACGATTGTGGAACTTCCTCCGTGATCAGCGCACAACGCGTGCGCTGATACGGCGGAAATCCTCCACAAGCGTATGATTGCAGGAACCCAGCAAAAGGTGCTACGCACCCGTAGAGGGAAATTCCTGTCGGCAGATGGCGCTGGGGAGTGCAGAGGAACCAATCCTCTGTACCTCCACAAATGCCAGACAGGAATTGTACGAAGTGCAGAATGCAATCGCAAGCACAAGCTGCAAAACTGACAGAAGCTCTCCTTTCCAGAGTCCTGCAGCATGCAAACCTAAACAATGGTCAAAAAGCTGCCTGCCTGCACAGGCAGCTGAGCAAATCATTACATTTGGCTTTCTCTGCTGTTTCTTTACTGGGGAGATCTCCCTAGCTTCCTTTCCTAGTAGGCATTACTCAGATAACAGCTGCTGGAATAGCAAGCATCAAGGAAAAAATGAAAGACTGTCTGCATATTTTTGAATGGCGCAATAAAACAAAAAACAAAAACTGGGTACTCCTTCATCTGGCGGCAAATATTTTCCAACTATTGTATTTAAGGCGAGGTTGCTTTATACTCAGACTGTCAGTCAATAATCTGACTTCCTGCCCTGTGTCTAGCCCTAATATCCACCCCTCTCTTGTATTTAACACCACTGGTAACCCCATCTTGATTCAGAAACCCCGATTTTTTTGTGTGCTCCTCTACATATTTACAGAAAAACTGTTTTGTTCTAGGTGCCTACCTTAGTCCAAAATTGAAAACCGCAAAATCCACTAGCAGTGGCAATCCACTAGTTAAATGAATGTTAACAGTTTACAGAAGTAAAGTTATATACAAAACACCTTTTCATGGTTTTCACACTTTGCTAAAGCTTGTATTTAGGTTTGATTTGGTATGCTAAGAAGAGGCTTATCTTTCTTACAGGTTTAGCACTGCTCATAAACTGATGCTCCTGCCTGAACCTTGCCTATTGCTGGTGGACCTTGAGATCTTCAGACATGCCTTGGCTATGGTGGAGTCCCTGGTAGTGAAATGGTGAGTGATTATAGTGCACTCTAATTGCCCTGCTAATGTAGCGATCAGAAAAGCACCCTGACTTGTTAATGTGCATTGGTGTCTTCCTAAAACCCAATACTAATTTTCCATTAGTGACGAGATGTTATTTACTAAAACCACCAGGACTATCAGACTCTTTTCTTTGCTACTAATGTTATATTAATTATTTGTACTACACATACACAAATTTATTATATCATAAGTTTTTTTCCCCCCTTGTGTCACTTAAATTTGCGATCTCTCGATATAGTGTAAAGTAAAAGGTCTGTACTTCCAAAGTAACGGAATAACTGTTTATTTTTAGCTGCTTGATACAAATTCAACATTTCAGGGCAACAATGTACCTCCTTATCAAGGTAAGCAAAAAAAAAAAAACATGGGCACTTGGCTACAGCCAGGAGCCAGCTCAGTGTGCACAGCAAGGCAGCAGCCTATGGAGCGTTTATCCAGAAACCACAGTCTGAGCACCCAATGACTTTATTGGTTACGGTGTACAGATTGCATCATCTCCACCCTACCTACTTTACTTTAATATTGTGTGGGTCCAATCACTATGATGAGTAGATAATCCTGCGTTCTACAGATCAAGAGCTTTGACTGGGTGCATCAGCCACATATGGCTCCACTGAATTTCTCTATTTTTCATCGGCATACCCAGTGTATAAAAAGGGAGGCTAAGTAAAACATTTTTTAAGGATTTTTGTTTTTACAAAATCACAACATCCTCAAGCAGTACAGGAAGGCTGACAGCACATCCAACCCCCCCCCCCCACCTTCCTTCCATGCAAACCATTCAGGTCCATTGTTAAAGAAAATAAGGTCTATCTCCATATCCAGTGACCAGGTGGGTGTAGAGGCATTAACTGGTCTTTCATTAAAGTAAAATGTAACAAAAAGGGAAAAACTGTTAAGGACTAAATACAGTGGTTTCATACCATTTATTAAACTCCACAAATTACCTTTTCATCTATTTACCATGGCGGGGGCAGCCATATGGTACCTCTTCATGACATCCCAATACTTTACCCTCACCTACGCTGCTGCATTGAAAGAGATAGGAGGAGGAGCAAAATGCTTGCCAGTTTCCTCATCATCATAGGCCTGCATTGGGAATAAGGGGTTAATAAGGCTTATAGTTTCAAACTTTTTTGTTAACACTAAAAAAAATACTTTTTAGTTCTCACAGATGTTTTATAAACATTCTCCCGGACACAAATGTCATATAAAGGGTTTCTGAAACATTCCCGGCATACTATAATATTCACCAGCAGGCATCGCCAGCAGCACAATGACAGTTATGAATTATATATTACATTCCCATTTGCCATCACTAGTTGTGTGCGTACATATTATTTTGTTATTAAATTTCTGCTCACTACTTTTTGGTGATCACAGGTGATCATATTAACTCAGGTCTAGAATGCAATGCATTTTTTTTTTTGCATGTGGAAATTCAAAACTTCAATCAACATAGTGGTCAGCATTAGAAGTAAGTGGGCAAGAGACTCCTCAAGCAACAGGAAAGTACACATCTAGTAACACAGCAGGCATTCGGGACACCCGAGGTATGGAAAAAAGATGCCTCTTTCACCCGTCTGGCCCACCCTTGTATCCTATCACCAAACCGCCTCCTATGCCTCTCAGATCATGCTCCTGAGGACTGCAGTGAAGTGTCATGGGCATGAGCAGAGAAGGAGGTAATATTATACGAGTGTGGGCCAGATGGAAGAAAGAGGCATGTTGCGCTACCGTTCTGATAGTCTTAGAGACAGGGATAGCGGACCAATCCAAGCAGGCTTTATATACAACAACCAGCCAATTGCCGGTAAGGTACATCGCTTGCCGTGATTGGTTAGTTGTTGTATACCGGGTACCACATACAGTAGAGCACCATAATCTGTACCTGTTTATACAGTATAGCACCAGTACATACAGTACTAGTATACAAATGTCCAAGAGTCGAGAGGGGTAGTCTTATTGGGCGAGTATATCCCAAAATGTATATTTTAACTGGAAAACTTGGGGGTCATCTTGTATGCCCAGTCATCTTATATGCCGGAATATATGGTATGTTTTTTTTTCTGAGATAGTATGGCTGACAGCTCCTCTTTAACACTAAATATCAACAAAAAGTACTCCAAAATTGCATGTATAGATTTATTTTTTTAAGGTGACACTGAAGCGAAAAAAAAATATTATATAATGAATTTTCTTATATTTCTATTTTCAGATATATTGCTTTTTTATATAACATTGCATAATTCTGTCATGTTTGCAATTACAAGTAGAGATGGCCCGACCGGTTCGGCTGTGAACTTATTCGCGCGAACTTCGTTGGTTCGCATTCGCGGTGAACCACGAACTATATGTGGGTTCGACCTGCCCCTTATGCTACATCATTAGGGTCAACTTTGACCCTCTACATCACAGTCAGCAGACACAGGGTAGCCAATCAGGCTACACTCCCTCCTGGAGCCCCCCCCCCCCACCATATAAAAGGCAGGCAGCGTCAGCCTTTTCACTCACTCGTGTGGATGCAGTAATTATAGAAGGGAGAGAACCTGCTGCTGACATAGGGAAAGCTTAGTTAGGCTTGTTAGGTTGCTCCTTCTTGCTGATACTTATTGCTAAAAAGCACTCCTCATCCTCAACAGCTCTTTTGAGAGCTAATGTTGTTCTTGTGGTCTATTATTTTTTGTGTGTCCCACAGACACTTGTGTTGCATATACAGCCCTGTCAGTCAGTCGCAGCTGCTAGACCTTGTCCCCTTGGTAATTCCTACTGTGCCACTGCCAGGCCCAGCACATTCAGTGACTACCTGTGTGTGTGACAGCTACACATTTGTAATACCAATCGATGCATACCCACCTTTTCAGTACACCTATCCACCTACCTACCTACCTATGTGAGCGCACGCAGTGTTATATACCACCAGTTGCTGCACCTGTTGACGGTACCTGTGTGTGTGACAGCTGCACATTTGTAATACCAATCACTGCATACCCACCTGTTCAGTGCACCTACCTACCTACCTACGTGAGCGCACACAGTGTTATATACCAGTCAGTCACTGCACCTGTTGACGGTAACTGTGTGTGTGACAGCTGCACATTTGTAATACCAATCACTGCATACCCACCTGTTCAGTGCACCTACCTACCTACAAGAACACATGCAGTGTCATATACCACCAGTCACTGCACCTGTTGACAGTACCTGTGTGTGTGTGTGTGTGTGTGTGTGTGTGTGTGTGTGTGTGTGTGTGTGTGTGTGTGTGTGTGTGTGTGTGTGTGTGTGTGTGTGTGTGTGTGTGTGTGTGTGTGACAGCTGCACATTTGTAATACTAGTCATTGCATAATTGTTCACAGTACCTGTGTGACTGCACGCTGTGTAATATACCAGTCCGTGCATACCTGTTAACTGCACCTGTGTGACAGCTGCACATTGTATTGTAATACCAGTCACTGCATACCTTTCACTGCACCTGTGTGACTGCACATTGTATTAGTCAAGTCAGTGCATACCTTTCACTTAACACCCCCCGATATGGACAAAACACCAGGCAGAGGCAGACCCAGTGGCAGACCCAGCGGCAGGCCACCCAGCAGGTCTATTCGAGGTCATGCTGACGTGATTTTGTGTGGCCCTGGCCCAAAGTATAGTGCTCAGAAGATGGCATGTCCCATCAACTCCCAAGATTATCAGGACGTGGTTGACTATTTAACACAGAACACCTCAACTTCTGCAGCTACCAGCACTACTACAATCACCACATCCACTGCATTTAACACTTCGCAGGAGTTATTTGGTGGGGAATTCACTGATTCACAGCCATTATTGTTACAACAAGATGAAGGCGCTAAGCAAGTTACACCACCTCATATGTCTGAGTTAGGCGACACTATGGACGTAAGGTGTGAGGAGTAGGATGATGAAGTACCTGCTGTTGGTGCAGTTTATGAGGTGTCTGAGGCAAGCAAAGCTGGGGAGGAGGATTATGATGATTATGATGATACGGATGTCACGTGGGTTCCCAATAGAGGAGATGAACAGGGGGACAGTTCAGATGGGGAGTCAGAGAGGAGTAGGAGGAGACAAGTTCCTGAAAGAAGCAGGGGGAGCTCGTTCTCAGAAACAGCTGGTGGCAGTGTCCAGCGCCATATATCGCCACCTATGGACAGCCAGCCAAAATGCCCTTCAACGTCAGCTGCTGACGCCACCATAGTGCCATCACCCCTGGGCTGAACGGTGTGGAAATTTTTTTGTGTGTCTGCCTCAGATCAGAGCAATGCCATCTGTTCTCTCTGCCACCAAAAATTGAGCCGTGGAAAGGCCAACAGTCGCGTAGGGACAACTGCCTTACGAAGCCACATGAAGAAAAGGCGCAAACTGCAATGGGAAGACCACCTGAGGAAAAGAAGCACACAAAAGAAAAGCCACCTTCCTTCTCCTCTTCCTCCTTCAGGTGCATCATCTTCTGCCGCTTTCTCCCTTGCACCTTCACCATCACAGCCACCCTCCTCCACTCCGCCTCTCACCTTGTGCGGTGTCTGACAGCTGGCTTGGCGGAACTGTTAGCTTGCCAGCTGTTACCATACCAGCTGGTGGACTCTGAGGCCTTCCGAAAATTTGCGGCCATTGGGACACCGCAGTGGAATATACCAGGCCGCAATGATTTCTCAAAAAAGGCGATACCCAACCTGTACCATGAAGTTGAAAGGCAAGTGGTGTCATCTCTGGCACACAGCGTTGGGTCATAGGTCCATCTGACCATGGATGCCTGGTCTGCCAAGCATGGTCAACCTGGTGACTGCTGGCAAGCAGGGAGTATGTGACACCTCCACGGCTTGCAGGCAGGCCTGCTGCCACCTCCTATCCTTCTCCTCCTACTCCTCCTGCTACATCCTCTTCGCTGTCATCTTCCTCTTTGGCTGAGTGGCAGTTCAACTTTACTGGTGCTGATATCTCCTCTCCAGCTACACAGCCCCAGCTCCCCAGGGTCTATGCTGCATGCCAGGTACGATGGTGTCATGCCATCTTAGACATGTCTTGCCTCAAAGCGGAGAGTCACACTAGAGCAGCTCTCCTGGCTGCTCTGAACAAACAGGTAGATCAGTGGCTGACCCTGCACCAACTGTAGATCGTCAATGTGGTGTGTGACAATGGCAGCAATCTCATTTCGGCTTTGAATTTGGGAAGGTTGACACATGAACCCTGCATGGCACATGTGCTGAATCTCATTCTTCAGAGATTTGTGTGTAAGTACCCAGGCTTACAGGACGTCCTGAAGCAGTCTAGGAAGGTGTGTGGGCATTTCAGGTGGTCTTACACGGCCATGGCATGCTTTACCGATATTCAGCGGAGAAACAAATTGCCGGTGAGATGCTTGATTTGAGATAGCCCGACTCGCTGGAATTCAACGCTCCTGATGTTCAACCGCCTGCTACAACAGGAGAAAGCCGTCAAACAGTATCTCTACAACTACAGCCAAAGGACATGCTCTGGGGAGATGGGGAAGTTCTGGCCGAAGTACTGGGCACTCATGCAAAATGCCTGCAGGCTCATGCGGCCGTTTGAGGAGGTGACAAACCTGGTGAGTCGCAGTGAAAGCGCCACCAGCGACTTGATCCCATATGCTTTTTTCCTGGAGCGTGCTGTGCGTAGAGTGGTGGATCAAGCTTTGGAGGAGCGTGAACAGGAACAGGAACAAGAGGAAGAGTTGTGGGATCAATTCTCAGCAGAAGCTGATGATTCCTCAACACCTGCAGCAGCACAGAGGGTGGAGGAGGAGGAGGAAGAGTCGTGTGGGGAAGAGGAGTCAGATGATGAGAAATATGACGAGAACAGAGGCGCCCAAAGAATAAAAACAGTACTTAAAAGGTTTAAAAAATGCTTAGGAGGCAGTGGTGGACTTACCTCCAGCAAGCAGACTTGCTGGAGGTAAGTCCACCACTGCCTCCTAAGCATTTTTTAAACCTTTTAAGTACTGTTTTTATTCTTTGGGCGCCTCTGTTCTCATCATATTGAATATCCACCCTTGGTTGAGGGGGATACCCCATCTTTCTTCCTATCTACAGAGAGCGACTTCTTATTCCTGAGTGAGGACAGGCTAATCTCCTCACCTGCTTATATAGTGGTTACCTGGAGGTAACCCGTGTTTGTGAGTATATTATTGTACTCTCCTTTAATTTTTCCCATCACCTTAACCTACTATACTATATTTTGGCTCTCGGTTCTTCTCTTTACAGATGATGAGAAAGGTGTTTTTTGGAGGAGGATGAGGTGGAAGAACAACCGCAGCAGGTGTCGCAGGGGGCTTGTTGCTGCTCAACATTCCCGTGGTATTGTTCATGGCTGGGGGGAGGAGGAGAACTTAGCTGACATCACTGAGGAAGAGCAAGAGGAGATGGATAGTATGTCTGCATCCAACTTTGTGCAGATGGCATCTTTCATGCTGTCCAGCCTGTTGACGGACCCACGTATGAAAAAACTCAAGGGGAATGAGCTGTACTGGGTGGCCACACTACTAGACCCTCGGTATAGGCACAAAGTGGCGGAGGTGTTTTCAAATCAACAGAAGGCAGAAAGGATGCAGCACTTGCAGAAGAAGCTGGCAACTATGCTTTACAGTGCAGTTAAAAATCTAAAAAAGATAAACTGAGCGCTCCATAGTGTAAAACCAAAATTAAAGTTTAATATGTGCAAGTAGATTCTACTTACAGGAATGAAGTTAAAATGACACATATATAGTAGTAAAGAGACACGTCCTCCCTCCGGTGGCATGGGCACCACCAGGCTGTGGCCAGCAGCGAAGCGTCTGTTCGGCGGGAAAGTCCTCTGACTACCGGGGGGCATGGCCTCTGTCTCAGCATGCCTCTAGCATGATGACGCGTTTCAGCATCACTGCCTTCGTCATATCACGCTAGGGCACTGGACACGTTCAGTTAAAAATGCTCACTACCGCCCTCAGAGAATCACGTGATTGCAGCGGAGCGGGACGCATCAGATGCGGAAGTTATTATGCATGACGTGATCACGGCAGGGCGGAGTTGGGCGCATCCAATGCGGAAGTCATTACGCAGTGTATCCCAGTTGCCATAGTAGCGGCGAAGTGGGCGCGTCAATGCGGAGGTTGTTACGCAACCCAACCATTGCTATGTGACGCTTCCTAGTTGCCATAGTACTGGTAAATAAGGCTGTAATTACAAAAGCTGGCTGTTACGCTTAATGTCTGCCTCTGGATACAAATTTCTGGGACTGCAAACAAACTCGTGGAAGCCATTTAATAGTAGTGGCTTAAACCTCAAATATTGTCTACTCCTGGATTCTGAAAAAAATCCTTCTAGGGAGATATGAAATTATTTATTAAAATGTATTTATAATTTGTTCTAAAACACTTTTATATATAAATAGTGGAAATGAAAAATTAATAGAATAAATTAAGTATAATATAAAACATATATATGTGTATGATCATGATGCAAGATATATGTGTGGAATACATTTATGGGGGGGGGGGGGTGGAAAATGGAGAGGAAAGGGGGGGGGGTTGTTATGAAAAGGTGTAACGGTGATGTGTGGTGTCATGTTAGTTCCTGGGGAAAGTTTGGGCATGGTGAGGTGCGAAAATTGGTAGATACGGTGCTGGACAACGGTCTGGGGCACCCACACTCTAAACTATACAGAAATACGGGAAAAGTTATGGACCCACAATAATTATAACACAAGACAAATGTTAACCAGCAAATGCGAATGAATAACACATATACAGCAGTACATGCACCTGGAGGGAAAACCCATTATAATGTACTCTAAACAAGAATCTACAAAATTAATATGTGTAACGGAAATATTTAACATGATAACATGTAATGTTCAAAATAACTACCATATATCTTGTTACTCACCACTCTTCTATGGACTCTATGGGTGTATAGTGTGTTTAAGGGTGAAATCACAGCACAACGGAATAAAGGTGTCACTGCCAGTAATCCTCCTCCTCCCATGTCCATGCAGGCAAGGACAGGATGCTGCTAGCAGCGGCCGCTATAATAATTTTTCTGGTGCGTGTACATGCCTGCCTAATTTTTCTGGCTGCACTGCAGCTGCAACAACAAAACAAAAGGCATGTACATGTTCCAATTCCCCTTCGTGATCATTACCTTGCCGAAGTGAAGGGGCTTGTGTATCACAATGAAGCAATGACTGGCGGCTATATGAGTGCCTCGGGGGGGGGGGTGTAACACCCAAGATAATAAGGTCGTTGCTTCATTGTGGACAGACTAAATTCGATCAGCTGGACAGTCACTGTGGTTCTGTCATTGAGCTACCTCAGTCCGGCGACCATATGGACTTAAAAAACCGCCACGGCCTGCACTCTCGCCATGATGCGCACCAGTCCAGCACGGCCTTCACTACACAGCTGTGTGCGGTGCGTTACACAGTGAGTTTGGCCTTTCAGTGTGAAGCAGTACTCTGATGATTACACTCCCTGATTAATGTATACACATGCAAGTTGTTTTAAAGCACTTTAGGCCTCCAATTTAGCATGCAATGTGATTTCTGTCCTTAAAACGCTGCTGTGCGTCAAATCCAAATTTTTCCCCCGGACTTTTGGCGTGTATCCCACTCCGTCATGCAAAAACTCAGATGTTAGACCCCTTGAAACATCTTTTCCATCACTTTTGTGGCCAGCATAAATGTTTCTAGTTTTCAAAGTTCGCCTCCCCATTGAAGTCTATTGCGGTTCGCAAAAGTTTGTGCAAACCGCACTTTTTGCGGAGGTTCGCCACCCGAAAATCGGAGGTTTAAGCCATCTCTAATTACAAGTCACACTCTGTATTCTAAACTATAAAACAAGCAGAGCTAATGGCCCTTTGAACTTCCCTGCAGTAAAATCTTATCTAAATTTGTCTGTTTCTTTGATGAATAAATGCTCTAGAAAACAGCACTTAGCCGACCAAAGTTTGGTCGGAGAGCTCCGAGAAGTTTCTCAACTCTTCCTGTACTGGAAACAATATTAGATATAATTTTTGTGCTACTAATTCTCTTTTTCTTCGCTGTCCTACACATACAATTCATCATATCATCCATTTATTTTCGCTTCAGTGTCACTTTAAGAGATATAATCAATTATCACCTAATAAAGACATATACCTACAAGCAGATTTCTGTCTGTGTGCAATAATCTTTCAGGCAGTATTCATAACAAGTCCTTAAAATCATATTTTAAAACTGTACAGTTTGTTACAACAATCATCTGGAACTTAACTGACAGCACAGTGGAGAAAAAAATGAAGCCACATAGGATACTCCAACTAATTAAAAACTCCAAATGAGGCTTTGAAATCTCTGTTTCCTCACCAGGTAAATTTTTTCCCTGACAGTTTTGAAACACAATTCTTTCTTGTGCACAAGAGGAATGAAACACAGAACTGATTGTCACTGGATGTAATTGACTGTCATGTCGTCAGAGTGGTTTGATGCAATGGGGATGTGATAGGCCACTGCAGGTGCACTTGCTAGCTTATGGGTTCATCAATCTTACCCAGTCAGCTTGGCATTCAATAGAAATGGACTGGACTGAATCAATGTGGCCTGTACAACAATTCGACTTACAGGCCAAGCACTGACTGGCTGAGAGATGTGATTATATTAATAATTTGTTCTACTTGCAAAAAAAAATCTATTTGTCTATGCGATCAGTGCTGTATGTTGCTACAGATGCATCTGTAGATGAAAGTTCCCAAAATGATTCAGAAAATGTGATTCAATATGAATTGATTAAATGTGCATTGAAATAGCATATAGTGGGGGACATTTTCACAAAACAAAACAAAAATTAGCATTGTGAAATCAATGAAGATTTTTAAATAAACTTTCTATTTGTCTTATTAAATATATTTTGTAAGATACTGTAGATGTTTGCAGCACTGATTCTGTTATCCATAACTGGAAAGCAATGACATTGCATTTACAAATAGCTATAAATGTAACTCACAGCGGAATGTATGATAATGGCTAGAGGAGTAATCTATCCAAAGAGTTGGATCAGGGAGGCATAGTTGCAGAAGTGTTACAAATCTTTTTACCCATAGACATATTTGTTGGGATTTCCAGCCTTTTGCTGACTTAATATGGCTGACTCCCCCTCACCCCATTGATAGAAGTGGTCATGACGACATACTGCATTATGCATGTATTACAGCAGCATTACGCTGTAGTAAAAGAGTTTGAGTAACAAACCAGGCTGCATGCAGTCTAGGCTTAATGTCCAAAACATGGACAACATTTAACTTTGAAAACTAACGCAACTTGTTCCTTCAGTTCAGAAGTGGTAAAGAGGCGCCCAATTTCTATAAAATATTCTAAAATCAATAAAATAACAGAAATGAGGTGGCTTACCTCACAGACGACAACTCACTTTGATAAGGAAGTTTAATTGGAGATTTAGCACAGGCAACGCGTTTCGTGGGACCAAGCCCACTTCCTCAGGCCAAATAAAGTGCCATTGTGGTCTAACAACCGCATTTGGGGTGCCTCAAATGCGGTTGTTAGACCACAACGGCACTTTATCATTTTTGTTTAGGTTTAAACACTCCACTTGCTTGAAGTGGTCGGTTGCCCCGTGTGCAACCCACCTTTGTGAGTACCCCTTTTTTAGAAGTTTTTTTTTGAGCAAATATTTATTGAGACATACTGCACCATTTGGGCTCCAATTGTCTTTGTGTTTTTTCCCCTCCAGTACTGTTCCTTCACACACACACACACACACACACACACACACACACACACACACACACACACACACACACACACACACACGCAACTACATTTTCTATAAATGTTCTGTGTCTGTGTCTTTAATTCACTAGCCCTTGACCAGTATGCACCATGCTGACCCAGGTAAGGTTTAGAAAGGGGTCAGACTTGGAGGATCTGTAGACGGTTTCAATCCCTGCATGCAAAATAGCACCAGATGTGACAGACCATGTTAATCCTGGTCCCCCGCATGGGGAAAAAACGTGATGCTTGCAGTATTACGGGCAGCACAGTGGCATAGTGGTTAGCGCTCGTGCCTTGCAGCGCTGGGTCCCTGGTTCGAATCCCAGCCAGGGCACTATCTGCAAGGAGTTTGTATGTTCTCCCCGTGTCTGCTTGGGTTTCCTCCGGGCACTCCAGTTTCCTCCCACATCCCACAAACATAAAGATAAGTTAATTGGCTACCCTAAAAATTGGCCCTAGACTACAATACACTACATGATATAGACATATGACAATGGTAGGGATTAGATTGTGAGCTCCTTGAGGGACAGTTAGTGACAAGACAATATACAGTGGCTTGCAAAAGTATTCGGTCCCCTTGAAGTTTTCCACATTTTGTCACATTACTGCCACAAACATGCATCAATTTTATTGGAATTCCACATGAAAGACCAATACAAAGTGGTGTACACGTGAGAAGTGGAACGAAATTCATACATGATTCCAAACATTTTTTACAAATAAAAAACTGCAAAGTGAGGTGTGCGTAATTATTCAGCCCCCTGAGTCAATACTTTGTAGAATCACCTTTTGCTGCAATTACAGCTGCCAGTCTTTTAGGGTATGTCTCTACCAGCTTTGCACATCTAGAGACTGAAATCCTTGCCCATTTTTCTTTGCAAAACAGCTCCAGCTCAGTCAGATTAGATGGACAGCATTTGTAAACAGCAGTTTTCAGATCTTGCCACAGATTCTTAATTGGATTTAGATCTGGACTTTGACTGGGCCATTCTACCACATGGATATGTTTTGTTTTAAACCATTCCATTGTTGCCCTGGCTTTAAGTTTAGGGTCGTTGTCCTG
This sequence comes from Hyperolius riggenbachi, assembly GCF_040937935.1. NCBI lineage: Eukaryota > Metazoa > Chordata > Amphibia > Anura > Hyperoliidae > Hyperolius > Hyperolius riggenbachi. The sequence goes on along the minus strand of NC_090653.1, from coordinate 123,145,762 downwards.
CTGAAAGGTGAACCTTCGCCCTAGTCTCAAGTCTTTTGCAGACTCCAAGAGGTTTTCTTCCAAGAATGCCCTGTATTTGGCTCCACCCATCTTCCTATCAACTCTGACCAGTTTCCCTGTCCCTACTGAAGAGAAGCACCACGAGAGCATGATGCTGCCACCACCATATTTGACAGTAAGGATGGTGTGTTCAGAGTGATGTGCAGAGTTAGTTTTCCGCCACACATAGCATTTTGCATTTTGTCCAAAAAGTTCCATTTTGGTCTCATCTGACCAGAGCACCTTCTTCCACGTGTTTGCTGTGTCCCCCACATGGCTTGTGGCAAACTGCAAACGGGACTTTGTATGCTTTTCTGTTAACAATGGCTTTCTTCTTGCCACTCTTCCATAAAAGCCAACTTTGTACAGTGCATGACTAATAGTTGTCCTATGGACAGATTCCCCCACCTTAGCTTTAGATCTCTGCAGCTCGTCCAGAGTCACCATGGGCCTCTTGACTGCATTTCTGATCATCGCTTTCCTTGTTCGGCCTGTGAGTTTAGGTGGACGGCTTTGTCTTGGTAGGTTTACAGTTGTGCCATACTCCTTCCATTTCTGCATGATCACTTGAACAGCGCTTCGTGGGATGTTCAAGGCTTTGGAAATCTTTTTGTAACCTAAGCCTGCTTTAAATCTCTCAATAACTTTGTCCCTGGCCTGTCTGGTGTGTTCTTTGGACTTCATGGTGTTGTTGCTCCCAATTTTCTCTAAGACAACCTCTGAGGCCGTCACAGAGCAGCTTTATTTGTACTGACATTAGATTACACACAGGTACACTCTATTTAGTCATTAGCACTCATCATGCAATGTCTATGGGCAACTTACTGCACTCAGACCAATAGAATAATTACGCACACCCCACTTTACAGTTATTTATTTGTAAAAAATGTTTGGAATCATGTATGATTTTCGTTCCACTTCTCACGTGTACACCACTTTGTATTGGTCTTTCACGTGGATTTCCAATAAAATTGATTCATGTTTGTGGCAGTAATGTGACAAAATGTGGAAAACTTCAAGGGGGCCGAATACTTTTGCAAGCCACTGCATATATATACTGTACAGCGCTGCGTAAGATGTTGGCGCTATATAAATACGAAATAATAAAAATAAAAAAATAATATTATATTGTGTGTGATTCATATTACCCACAGTCAGCAGACAGCGCAAAGAAAATGCACATTCAGACGCAAAAAAAATGTCCATCCACATACCGACTGTGAACCTGCCCTGGAAAATATTTGACATCTAGCAGCAGATTTTTTTTTTTTTAAATCCAGTCCTTGTAAATTGTATCACTTTCATACTCCAATGTTCTTAAACCTTTGTGAATGAATCCTGTTGCAACTGTACATAAGTTAAAATGATTAAACACAGTTTTCATTTAGGTTCACGGTAAGCTCTGTGTACCTCTGCTTTTTATACATGAATATGTGTTCTTATGTTTGCGATAAACTTTAATTTACATACTTAGGGATCAAATTGAATGTGCATTAGTTGCTGCTCCTCTGTTTTTCCTTTTCATTAGATCTTTAGTGGATAGTGCTAATGTTACATGACCTCATGTTGATTATCCACTGGCCACATTGCTATAAATCACTGGCATTATGGGATGTGAATGTAGATGAATGACCACAAAACATGGCTTTTTACACTGCTGCTCTATTAACATTACAATTTACCAGGAGAGCTCCTGACATCGGGTGATATGTGGCTGTGATCAAAGCTAAGAACTGTTTCATATGTTTTTACAGCAGACTTAATTCACTCTTTCATTGTCAATAAATCTTTATACGAAACCCAATATGTCCAGGGTATTGGTAGCAGTACCTTGCAAAGATTAATGTCCAGAGGACTGAAAATAGCTCCATTTACCAAGAGATAACTACAGGAACTGTGTGGGTATATTCGGTTATGTACTGCCGGTTATAAGGGGAGGCTGTGCTAATAGTTAATACTGACACTGGGCTCAGAACACTGTATTAAAGGACTTATGATTCAAAACTAAGTAGCTTCGTGTGCAGCTTATGAATCATCTTGACGCAGATCCAAGGATCATAATTGCAGACAATGCCAAGAAGCAATGATTTCACACCTACTGACATATTTACTTTATAATGGCAGTGTATTTTTTTGCCTATATTTCGTTCCTTTTAGGATCACTAGGGATATATTATGTGCAATTGTATGTTTTACATGCTATTTTGCTTCTTACATTTCAAATACTGTATACTATGTTTGCAAATCGTTCATTTCAAAATCTGGAACACAGTGGTTTAGATTTTGAAATTTGGATACAGGTGGAATAGCGATACCACCAAAGCAGCCCATGTATCTTACAGGGACTTAGATATAGATGGAATGCAAAGTATCATAAGCTTTTCATTGTCAGGTATCACAGGACAGAAGGGCTGCTTGGAGGCGAACAGATACATCTTAGTACAATGTAATATAATGACTAGAGATGGCCCGAACCTCCTATTTAGGTCCGCAAACCGTGTTTGTGAACCTCCGCAAGCGAACGCTTGCGAACCGCAATAGACTTCAATGGGAAGGCAAACTTTGAAAACTAGAAACATTTATGCTGGCCACAAAAGTGATGGAAAAGATGTTTCAAGGGGTCTAACATCTGAGTTTTTGCATGGATGAGTGGGATAGATGCCAAAAGTCCCGGGGAAAAATCTGGATTTGACGCAAAGCAGTGTTTTAAGGGCAGAAATCACATTGCATGCTAAATTGCAGGCCTAAAGTGCTTTAAAATATCTTGCATGTGTATATATCAATCAGGGAGTGTAATTAGTGTACTGCTTCACACCGACACACCAAACTCACTGTGTAACGCACCGCAAACAGCTGTTTGTGTAGTGATGGCCGAGCTGGACTGGTGCACACCATGGCGAGAGTGCAGGCCGTGGCGGTTTTCAAGCCCATATGGTCGCCAGGCTGAGGTAGCTCAATGATAGAACAACAGTGACTGTCCAGCTGATCGAATTTGGTCTGTCCACAATGAAGCATCGACCTTATTATCTTGGGTGTGCCCCCCCCCCCCCGAGACACTCATATAGCCGGCGGTCATTGCTTCATTGTGATACGCAACCCCCTTTACGGTGGCAAGGTAACGATCACGAAGGGGAATTGGCACATGTACATGCCTTTTGTTTTGTTGTTGCAGCTGCAGTGCAGCCAGGAAAATTAGGCAGGCATGTACACGCACCAGAAAAATTATTATAGCGGCTGCTACTAGCAGCGGCCTTAAAAATTCAGGAATCCGCCTGGAGTCTTGGACCCTGTTGGTGGTGGCGGAGAAGGCAGTCAAGCGGCATGCAGGCAGAGATACTGTGTGGGGACCGACTTAGTCTTGGGGCAGGCAGTCACATGGTGTGCAGGCAGAGATTCTGTGTGTGGGGACTGACTTAGTCTTCGGGCGGGCAGTAGCTCTCCGGGATCCATGCCTCATTCATTTTGATAAAGGTGAGGTACTGAACACTTTGTGACTTAGGCGACTTCTCTTCTCAGTGACAATGCCTCCAGCTGCGCTGAAGGTCCTTTCTGACAGGAACCTTGAGGCAGGGCAAGACAGAAGTTGGATGGCAAATTGGGACAGCTCTGGCCACAGGTCAAGCCTGCGCACCCAGTAGTCCATCGCTGCTCATACTGTCGATGGTTCTTTCTCTACCATTGTTAAAGAAAACGTATGGCTGAGGAGTCAGGGTTTGATTCCGGTCCAGAGTTGGAGCCTGAGAAACGGCTACCACCACACATCCAAGGAAGGCAGCAGGCATGGCATGCAAGTCCTGAGGTAGTGACAAAATATAACAATACAGGAGGACTTTCGAGGCCCTGCTGTAAATGAGACAAATCAATTTTAAATCCTTTAACGAGAATCTGTTATGGAGGGCAAGTCTGCCATCCATTCAAGTGAAAGGTATGCATTGACTGCCAGGGATAATACAATGTGCAGTCACAGATGCAGTGAAAGGTATGCAGTGACTTGTATTACAATGCAATGTGCAGCTGTCACACAGGTGCAGTTAACAGGTATGCTCGGAGTGGTATATTACACAGCGTGCGGTCACACAGGTACTGTGAACAATTATGCAATGACTGATATTACAAATGTGCAGCTGTCACACAGGTACCGGAAAGGCACAGTGACACTGCGTGTGTTTACGTAGGTAGGTGGGTGCACTGAAGTGAACAACAGGTAGGTATTTGTAGTGATGGGTATTACAATGTGCACCTGTCACACACAGACATGTACCAGACGGGCACAGTGACACTGCGTGCGCTCACGTAGGTAGGTAGGTGCACTGTGAACAACAGGTAGTTATATGCAGTGATTGGGTATTACAAATCTGCACCTGGCACAGTACTAATTACCACCAATGGGCCAAAGGCCAGCTGCGACTGACTGACAGGGCTGTATATAATGCAAGTGGGCCACAAAAAAAAAAAAAAAAAAAAGAATAGATCACAAGAACAAGATTAGCTCTCAAAAGAGCTGTTGAGGGGTGCTTTTTTAGCAATGAAAATCAGCAAGGAGCAAGCTAACAAGCCTACAAGAGCCTAACTAAGCTTTCCCTATGAGAGCTCTCCCTTCTCTAATTACTGCGGGCACACGAGTGAGTCCAATGCCTAATGCTGTCTGCCTTTTATAAGGGGGGGGGGGGCTCCATGAGGGAGTGTAGCCTGATTGGGTACATTGTGCCTGCTGACTGTGATGTAGAGGGTCAAAGTTGACCCTAATGATGCACTATGGGGCAAATCGAACTTCCGGAAAAGCTCCCGGTTCTCCGCGAACGCGAACCACGGAAGTTCGCCGGGAACCGTTCGCCGGCGAACCGTTCGGGCCATCTCCAACAATGAACCCAAAATAAATGACATGGTTTACAGTTTATCCTTAACTTTTTTTTTGTCAACTCTACCCACATCTGTCTTTGTATTGTAAATAGCTGTTTATTGGTGTCAAGGAAGGCTTGTTGTACTGCTATTTATAAAAGTAGAATAAGTGTTAGCTCTTCAGTTCTAATTCATCTTGGTGGTCTGAACACTATTTCTAAACAACCCAAAAATTGTATTGCATGCACTTGTGCACTGTCCTGGAAATTGCAGGAACACAGTGATTATCACTTCCATCATGGTGTCCCTTTTCCATTGTGGCGATTGTGTCTTTTTTATCATAAGCAGAATCATACTGCCTGCTGCAGTTTTCCTGCAATGGCTCTTAGATAGTAGTCTATGGGAGTACACAGACATCACATAACAAGTGTGGTACTATATTATTTTTGTGCAATTTCCCTATCAGGTGTTATGCCTCACCCCTTTGTCTCCGGAGAATCCCAATCACACTGCACATAATGACAATCACACAAAAAATTGTGATGCAACACATGGGAAACCATATATAGAAATCAGAATTGCAGAGAAATTGCAATCGCAATTTGCAGTGAAAGTGGTCTCTTAGTGCTGTTAAGTACGAAAGGACTACTCTCTGCATTTTCAGCTGAGAGTACTAGAAGTTACAACAGAAGGAGTTAGGTATCATTACCATAGCTCCTAACTGTCCCTCTTTCAGAGGGACAGTCCCTCTTTGGGAAAAAAAATCCCTCTGTCCCTCTTTCTTCCTAACTTGTCCCTCTTTCTTCCTAATTTGTCCCTCTTTCTTCCTAATGTGTCCCTCTTTCAGGGCGGATATACAGATTTATGTAAATATATGTGTTTTTCTACTGAAAAATGTGTTATATTGACTCACTTTATTTTCAAATGTCAATGTAAAGGAAAATAAACCAGACCTGTGTGGTTTGAATTATAAAACAACATACAGTATTTTTTTTTACAACATCTTTATAGTATGCATGACTAGGGGTGTGTTGGAGGCCTGATTAGGGGTGTGGCTAGAGTGTGGCTTAAGTGTCTCTCCTGATCTCAAAAAGTTGGGAGGTATGGGTAAGGGTATCACAGAACATCAGTTTTAAATATCTGCTATTCGAAGTATGTAAATAAACTATTTTTGTTGCTTGAACCAGCGACTTTTGTGTCTGCTTTGGAGGGGTAAGTCCACCGCTACCTACTTCATAAATGTTTTAAGAAAATTGTTTTTACTCTTTTGGCGCCTCTTTACTACTGAATACAGTTGAATCCACCCCTGGTGGAGGGGTAGATTTTCTCCAAATCTACAGAGAGCGACTTCTTAATCCAGAATGGGGACAGGTCAAATCTCCCCACCTGCCTTCATAGTGGTTACCTGGACAGTAACCCTTGTTTGTGAGTGTAACTAATTTATACTTTCTCTCCATATTCATAACTTCAGTACAAACTACACTATGCTGGGCTCTCGGTGTCTCCCCTTATATCTTTGTATAAGAAGTGATTGAATTCACCCTTGTCTTTCTTATTGTAGGGGGTATACATAAAAGTAGGTGGACAGTTCAGCTCAGGACATGCACAGTTGGAAATCATAACACGTGCTTATTCTATTTGCTGTGTTATTTAAAACCTCTTTTCTCTATTTTACTAACACAAGTTGTTCTTTACGCACATAATATAGCTTTTACGGTTGACATTTGTTTTTCATCTGTAGTTCTATTTATTATTTAGCACATTATTCCAAATGTATTGCTGGCTGAAATTTGTTTTTCATCTGTAGTTCTATTCATTATTTAGGGCATTATTCCAATAGTGTTGCTACTAAAACAACTGCATTTTTTAGATATGTATGTGGATAAATATAAGCTGGTCTTTTCATATCCATCTATTTTACAAGCTTCTGGTTAATAGATAGTTTATATTTCAATCAGTAATACTGGTTACACCTTATTGTCTTTGCTTATTTAAATATCTACCCAACCATCTGTTCTCAAGAGTTCTAGATATAACAGCTGTTGATCTGTCTCACCTCCAAAGTGATTATACTTGCAATCGTACTGAAAGATTTAGCCCTTCAAATGTGATGCATATAAAATATGCTTTGTACATGCAAATTATTACAAAGCTTTGTACCAGCACAGTGGGTCGCATGACCCGGGATGAGTGATATTTTTGCAGACGTTAAGGTATGGCTATCGAGTGGTTTGTGAAACTTGCATAATGCGAGTAAAGACCTTTTACACTAAAGTAGAACCTGCTAATGATTTAGATAAAAGGAAGCTAGCTACCATCTCCAGCAGAATGAAATAATGTTTCAGCCACGTCCCACAAAAGGAGCCCCGAGGCTTTAAACTCCCCCAGAAACACAATGAACAGTGAATTAAATATGTTTTGTGCCATCTCTTATAGAGTCTATATTAAACGGACTGAACTTGTAGCTTTGGTCTCGCTGCCCCATATTGTTAGTTTAAAACATTTGGAAGACTTTGTTAATGATTGCACAGGAAAACACAGTTGTAATTTAATATGTCTATTGGAAGAAGTTATGGATTTGTGTGACAGTTTACCACATGTTTACACATTGTGAACAGACCACTGACTTTTCATGTACCTCATAAAAAATGTGTGATATACGGACACCTGAGCAGGGGCGTAACTAGAGGGGAGCAGGCCCTGCTATAGCAGGGGGGCAGAGCTGGGGGGGGCAACTACTAACCTTCCCTTCCTCCCATACTATACTCCAGATCAGGTGTTTTTGTGGCTACACTTGTTACAGGTGTGAATATCATGATGGCCACACTTGTTTTATGACCCTTGTGAGATGGGCCTCAAAGAGAGGCAAGGGAAGTGGTGAGAACATTGGGGGGCATGGATTGTTACGCCACTGCACCTAAGTCTTTCATATACGTGCATATCCTGTAAGTAATGTTATATAACTTATTTACAATAATATTAGTTTGCAGTAATCTCTGCCGATTGTAGCTACAAATGAGGGGGGACGCTTGGGCCAGGCCAACACAGACCTCCACCCTATATCATATGATGGCAAGTGTTGAGGTGGAGAGGTATATGATTCTCTTATTAGTTCACCTTATTTTCAAGTCATGGGTTGGAGAAGTTTTTTTTTTGTTTTGTTTTTTAACTCTGGTGTATTTCAGATACTCTATTTAGTCTAAGTTCCTGCTGGGTGTGCTTGCATGCTCCAATGGTGCAATTCTCTGTCATTTTAGTACTACTGGAAATGGTTGTGTGAGGATCCGCTCGGCTGCCTGCGCAGGCAGGCAGTTTTTTGACCACTGTTAAGGTCTGCATTCTGCAGGTCTCTGGAAGAGAGACCTTTTGTCAGTTTTGCAGCTTGCTGCTGAGGAATTTGCATACGTTTGTCATGCAGATTGCCTAGCCACATCCTTTGTAGGCTTGCTCTATATATACCATGTGATATCACAGACCTGGGCTGATCATAAGGGTTAGTCCTGTGTAACACTCCTGGGCCCATATGCAATTAACTTTTTCACCTGAGTTTTCTCCTAGGTGAGATTTTCAAACTTGTCAATAAAATGCCTTTTACATCAACAACAAGCAAAAGAATGCTTAAAATAATTTTAATGGTACTTTTTCACCAATATTTTGCTACTTTTTCCATTGCAAAATGCTGAAAAGCTGTTCTAAATCAAAGATGAAAAATTATCTCCTAGGAGAAAACTCAGGAGAAAAAGTGAATTGCATATGGGTCCTGGAGTGTCAGCCTTGCTCATTGTTTGAAGATTAGCCTAGAGTATTCCTGGGACTGCACTAGGCAGCTTCCCTAGTGCAGTTAGGATTGCATATCTGTTTGTTTGTCTGTTGCGATTGTCCTGTCCCAGTGGTGGTCGACAGGAAGTCATTTTGATCTTATTTCTTGGAGTATAGCTGGAGCAGCGGTTGCTACCAGCTATCTCATCTGATCTGTCTTGCCTGGATCGCACTCGCCTTGCGCTAGTGCTGTGGATCCGTCTGATCTCCATCTCTCTTGCTGTACTTTGGATCGCACTTGCTCTGGCAGAAAGAGCAGTGGATCCAGCTCGCTCTGTTTCTATACTTGGATCGCACTTGCTCTGGCGGAAAGAGCAGTGGATCGTATCTCTCACTTATTCCTGTTTTCGTGTATCTGTCTTGTCTGCTACGAACGCTTGCTGGAGGCTCGGTGAGGTAACCGTTAATCAAGCGCTCGCGTCCTCTGTTTCATGTTTGTCTGTCGGTGGTTAGTTAGGCGTGCTTGTCTCTGTTGTGCTTAACACGCGGGGACCACGCATAAACGCGTGCACTGTTGCGAATGAGTGCGGTGTTCGCGTTTAGTTAGCGTTTGTTATTTTCCTTATCTTCTCATTGTATGATTTGCTGTGCCTTTGCTACTCTCGTGCTCTGCCTTGCTGTAGTCTTGTGTCACCTCTGGCAATCGCCTCTCTCGCGATTGCGTTCCTACTTCATATCTGCTGTTGTATGTGCATCGTCGCGGGTTGGCGACTAGATTGGGGCACATACATACATTCTGTCCCTGTGGTCATTCTCTTCCGCAATCGCTTCTCTTGCGATTGCATTCTCACTTGGTTTCTTCTGTTGTGTGTCCACCGTCGCAGGTTGGCGGCTAGATTGGTGGACATACATACATTCCTCATCTGTGCTTATTCAGTCTTGTGTCGCTGTTAGCAATCGCCATCTCTGGTGATTGCCTTCTCACCTGTTCTTCATGGTTGTGTGTTCATCGTCGCAGGGTGGCGACTAGATTGGTGGACACACATACCCTCCGTCACTTTGATCTTTCTCTTTCAGGGCTATCTTGCCCTGCGTTTCTTCCCTTCGTGCAATTCCTGTCTTGCGTCTGTGGCAGGGCAGAGGAGCTGTTCCTCTGCACTCCACAGTAGAGATGGGCCGAACGGTTCCAGGCGAACTTTGGGGGTTCGCGTTCGCCTGCATCAGGCGAACTTTTGCGGAAGTTCGATTCGCCCCATAATGCTGTATTGAGCAAAATTTTTAGCCTCCATTTCACTGTCAGCAGACATGTTATTGTCAAACACACTGCTTTCCTCCCTCCACCCTTCTACCTATTCCCTCCTCCCTCCTACCGGAGGGAGGAGGGTCTCTTCTGCCAGGGAATTATACTATTTTAAAAACCAGTATACATCATGCCATAGCTGGGAATACATACATGAGTATACATCATACCATAGCTGGGGATACATACATGAGTATACATCATACCATGGCTGGGAATCAAACCCAGATCTCACTGTGTGGTGGGCATGTCACCCTAAGCACTGTACCACTACAGAAGTAAGTGAAGCTAGCCTAAAATTTAACATTTATGCTCAATGCAATAGAACCATTAGGTTGCTTAAAGGAGAACTGTAGTGAGAGGTATATGGAGGCTGCCATATTGATTTCCTTTTAAGCTATACCAGTTGCCTGGCAGCCCTGCTGATCTATTTGGCTGCAGTAATAATAATAATCCAAACATTTGTATAGTGCTTTTCTCCTGTCGGACTCAAAGCGCTCAAGAGCTGCAAGCCACAGGGACGCGCTCAAGAGGCCACCCTGCAGTGTTAGGGAGTCTTGCCTTGAACTCCTTACTGAATAGGTACTTGACCTAGCCAGGATTCAAACCCTGGTCTCCCATGTCAAAGGCAGAGCCCTTAACCAGTACACTATCCAGCCACTGTAGTGTGAATCACACCAGAAACAAGCATGCAGCTAATCTTGTCAGAGCTTACAAAAATGTCAAACACCAGATCTGCTGCATGCTTGTTCAGGGTCTAGGGCTAAAAGTATTGGAGGCAGAGGATCTGCAGGATAGCCAGGTAACTGGTATTGCTTAAAAGGAAATCAATATGGTAGCCTCCATATACCTTTCACTACAGTTCTCCTTTAAGCAACCTAATGGTTCTATTGCATTGAGCATAAATGTTAAATTTTAGGCTAGCTTAACTTACTTCTGTAGTGGTACAGTGCTTAGGGTGACGTGCCCACCACACAGTGAGATCTGGGTTCGATTCCCAGCTATGGTATGATCTGGTGTTTGACATTTTTGTAAGATCTGACAAGATTAGCTGCATGCTTGTTTCTGGTGTGATTCACACTACTGCAGCCAAATAGATCAGCAGGGCTGCCAGGCAACTGGTATAGCTTAAAAGGAAATCAATATGGCAGCCTCCATATACCTCTCACTACAGTTCTCCTTTAAGCAACCTAATGGTTCTATTGCATTGAGCATAAATGTTAAATTTTAGGCTAGCTTCACTTACTTCTGTAGTGGTACAGTGCTTAGGGTGACGTGCCCACCACACAGTGAGATCTGAGTTTGATTCCCAGCTATGGTATGATCTGGTGTTTGACATTTTTGTAAGATCTGACAAGATTAGCTGCATGCTTGTTTCTGGTGTGATTCACACTACTGCAGCCAAATAGATCAGCAGGGCTGCCAGGCAACTGGTATAGCTTAAAAGGAAATCAATATGGCAGCCTCCATATACCTCTCACTACAGTTCTCCTTTAAGCAACCTAATGGTTCTATTGCATTGAGCATAAATGTTAAATTTTAGGCTAGCTTCACTTACTTCTGTAGTGGTACAGTGCTTAGGGTGACGTGCCCACCACACAGTGAGATCTGAGTTTGATTCCCAGCTATGGTATGATCTGGTGTTTGACATTTTTGTAAGATCTGACAAGATTAGCTGCATGCTTGTTTCTGGTGTGATTCACACTACTGCAGCCAAATAGATCAGCAGGGCTGCCAGGCAACTGGTATAGCTTAAAAGGAAATCAATATGGCAGCCTCCATATACCTCTCACTACAGTTCTCCTTTAAGCAACCTAATGGTTCTATTGCATTGAGCATAAATGTTAAATTTTAGGCTAGCTTCACTTACTTCTGTAGTGGTACAGTGCTTAGGGTGATGTGCCCACCACACAGTGAGATCTGAGTTCGATTCCCAGCTATGGTATGATGTATACTCATGTATGTATCCCCAGCTATGGTATGATGTATACTCATGTATGTATTCCCAGCTATAGTATGATGTATACTCAGGTATGTATTCCCAGCTATGGTATGATGTATACTGGTTTTTAAAATAGTATAATTCCCTGGCAGAAGAGACCCTCCTCCCTGAGGGAGGAGGGAATAGGCAGAAGGGTAGGAGGGTGGAGGGAGGAGGGTGGAGGCCAATTAAAATCTCCCTAGCAGAGTGTGTAGCAGCTGTCCCATAACTAATTAGTGTAGGCAGGCAAATGGTATAAAGGACCTTGCTTGGAGGAGGGAGGGTGGGTCCTCCAGCAGTGATGTGTATTTCATTCAATTAGGTGTGGCTCCAGGTATTAGAGCTCTTGAAACATGTTTTCTATCATTTTTCCAGTTGATAGAATTTTTTTAAACTTTCAAAGTTCGCCTCCCCATTGAAGTCTATTGCGGTTCGCGAACTTTTTCGCGAACCGAACCTTTCGCGGAAGTTCGCGAACAGTGTTCGCGAACCTAAAATCGGAGGTTCGGCCCAACTCTACTCCACAGCTACACCTGCCGACAGGAATTTCCCTCTACAGGGGCATTGCACCTTTTGCTGGGTTCCCTCAAATTATACGCTTGTGGAGGATTTCCGCAGTGTCAGCGCACGTCTTGTGCGCTGATCACGGAGAGAATTCCACAATCGTTACAGGTTGCAGTGATCCTAGCTGATTATGTCTTTGAATTGAATTAGTTTAGTGCTGCGATATGCTGTTCTGAAGTTTTGCACAATAGTATGCAGGATTATGATGTTGCAAGGTGGGGAGCCATACGTTTAGAAGCATTTAGTGATGTAGGCAAACAGCTTGCCTGTGAACAGCTATGGTCCTGTACTACTTCCGGGTTGCTGTCCCTCAGTAGTACGCATGCCGTGGGCCAGACATGTTCAGTAGTACGCATGCCCTGGCCCAGTGGTGCGCGTCCTTGATTGCGTGCCTGGGCCAGGGCAGGTGTACTACTGAAAAGTCCGGCCCAGGGCATGCGTACTACTAAGAGACAGCAACCCGGAAATAGTACAGGGCCATAGCTGTTTGCAGACGAGCTGTTCGCCTACATAAGTAGAAGCATTATGTGCAACTGCTGATCACACTTTTTGATGGATACTATGCATGATATTGTGACTATTTGGTCAAGCACTATTCTATTTGGCTTACTTAGGGGGACTCTATGATATGCATCTAATTGACTAGCGGCTTGTGGTAATCATCACTAAAGGACTGCTGTTGTGCTTGTGCTGCATGTAATGCGGAATAGTATTGGTAATTGGACCTAAATTTGTGGTTTAAAAAACCTTGGAGGCATTTAGAGCTAGAATTACAAGGGACATCTGTAGAATAATAGCCATTATCATATAATCAGTTGAGGAAACATGAAATTCATCTTATTTTAAACTCACTGGGCCATATCCTATTAACTTTTCCCCTAATTTTTCCCCGAGGAGATAACTTTTCATGTTATCTAATAAATCCTTTGTTCTTAGGGGTAGCAATTGAAAAAGTACTAAATAGTAGGTAAAAATGTCATATCGAACTCATTTTGAAAAATGTCTTGCTTGATGGGAGCTTTAAAAGCATTTTTTTGAAAAGTTTTGAAAATATTTACTTGGAGAAAACTCAGAAAAAGTTAAGATATGGCCCACTGTATCTTTTGATTATTTCTTTACATGAACACCTCCTTTATTCATGCATTTATCATATTTTGTACAGGGCTCTCAAAAACCTTTGTTGAAGTAGTACACCTATGGGTTGGAGAAATAAATTGAGGGGTTTAATGTTAAAGAGACTCTGTAACATCAAAAAGATCCCCTGGGGGATACTCACCTCGGGTGGGGAAAGCCTCCGGATCCTAATGAGGCTTCCCACGCCGTCCTCTGTCCCATAGGGGTCTTGTTGCAGCCCTCCGAACAGCCGGTGACAGACCCGACTGTCAGTTCAATATTTACCTTTGCAGGCTCCAGCGGGGGCGCTGTGGCTGCTCTCGGCTCCGAACTACACGGAAATACCCGATCTCAGTCGGGTCCGCTCTACTGCGCAGGCGCCAGAGACTTGTGCCTGCGCAGTAGAGCAGACCCGACGGCGATCGGGTATTTCCGCCTACTTCGGAGCCGACAGCCGTCAGAGCGTCTTCGCAGGAGCCAGGAAGGTAAATATTGACGTCATCTTTCTCGGAGGGCTGCAGCGAGACCCCTGAGGGACGGAGGACAGCGTGGGAAGCCTCATTAGGATCTGGAGGCTTCCCCCACCCGAGGTGAGTACCCCCCAGGGGATCTTTTGACGTTACAGATCCTCTTTAATGCTGCTGTGGAAACACTTACTGACATTCTACAGTCATGTGACAAGTGATGCAGGGTGGAAAGAAACTAACCTGACAGAAGCAGGTTAAAGTGACCCAGAGACGACGGATATAAAAGATTACTTACTCAGAGCTCCCTCCAGCCCCATAAGCACGGATGCGTCCATGCATGCTCAGAAGGCCCCCTGTTAACGTCACTGAACTAAATACCGGAGCTGATTGCCACTTAACGGAGGCACTCAGGAGGACAGTGAGGGACGCATCTGTGCTTATGGGGCTGGAGGAAGCCCTAGGTAAGTAAAACATTTGTTATATCCGTTGTCCGTTGGTACACTTTAAAGCGGAACTCCAGTGAAAATAATGTAATAAAAACTGCTTTATTATTACAATAATTATGTATAAATGATTAAGTCAATTTTTGCCCATTGTAAAATCTTTCCTCTCCCTGATTTACATTCTGACATTTATCATATGGCGACATTCTAGCTGCTGGCAGGTGATACGCTTGCTTTTTTGGCAGTTAAAAACAGCTGTAAACAGCTGTTATTTCCCACAATGCAACAAGGCTCCCACAGTATCAGAACCTTGGTCCTGACATCACACTGTGGGAGGGGATTCACCACAATATCAGCCATACAGAGCCCCCTAATTCCTTTGTGAAAAGGAAAAGATTTCTCATGAGAAAGGTGGTATCAGCTACCGATTGGGATGAAGTTCTTCTTAGTTACGGTTTATCTTTACGTTACAATGAAAACATACCTTTGCGTGGCAGATCAATTGTATATTACTCCCATTTATTCAAAAGCTTGACTCTTCCTAGTAGCTGTCTTATTTGTAGCAAATAAACAGATAATAAGGATAAAAATAGTTCTTAAACTCAAATTTGACAACTCATGACTCTGCATCTGTTATTAAATGTCATCTTCCATAATGCTCTACTAGCCTCTGAGGCAGCATGATATCACATTGCATCAGCTGAGATCAGAGAGCGCAAACATGAAAATGTAGACTATTCCAAACACAAAGTGTTTGGCACTAATCACAATTAGGTCATAAATAAAAGAAAACATTCCAAGATACGGAGGGAATATCAGCTTTCATATCATGGCAGCTTATGTCATTTTTATAGATCAGATTGCCTTTATTAGACATTTAGAGACCCTACTGGTTTTCAATGTCTAGGGAAATTGATTTGCAAAGACTTTTAACATCAAACTCTTCCTCCTGCACTGGAGTGATTCGACCTGACTAGATGTGTGTAAGTATTTACATGTGTTGCTAAGTGCTTTCTGAATCATCTTTTCTCCCTCAATGTTAGTAATGCGAGTTTTTCCTTGATTTCATTCTGTTTTTGTTCATGAAATAAATGAAAGCTTATTGATTTTCCCCAACCCACGGATGACCTGGAAAATAAGCATCAAATGAAGTTTTAAGTTGAAATGTAATGCCTTTATTGGTAAGGGGTCATAGAAAGTATTTCCGTGAGTTGCTGGCCACACACAGGCTGACCTTAGAATACTGGAAAATAACAGTATATCAGCAGCGGTGATAGAAGTAGCCACCTCTGATGGACTCTTGGCCTGGCCAGCTCTAGTCCTTTAAGAAAGTGTCAATCTATAAAATGATACAAAAGGGTAGCCAAACACCCCTAATCCTTTTAGGAATGAGTCAGTATTTGAAATCACACCTGGGCCCATATGCAATTCATTTTTTCTCCTGACTTTTCTTCAAGGTGATATTTTCACACTTGTGAATAAAATGTCCTTTATACCACTTGCAAGCAAGAAAATGCTCAGAATAATTTTGATCAGGGGCGTAGCAATAGGGGTTGCAGAGGTTGCGACCGCATCGGGGCCCTTGGGCCAGAGGGGCCCCGAAGGACCCTGCCTCAACTACAGAATTAGCTCTCTATTGATCCTGTGCTCATAATTATTACTTTTATAGATACTTTGAATAGTGGTAATCATTAACAGACTGTTCCCCATCCCCTTCTTGCACCTCTGAGACTGTAGTTGCCTTTGGCAGGTTTTGGTGCGTCGTATCAATTGTTATGTATAGAGTGCTTGGGGGGGGGGGGGGGGGGCATTGTAAAACGTGCATCAGGGCCCACAGCTCCTTAGCTATGCCACTGATTTTGATAGTACTAGTTCAACTAATTTCTGGTACTTTCAATTGCAAAATGTTGAAAACGTATTTGAAATAGAAGATGAAAAATTATCTCTTAGGAGAAAACTCAGGTGAAAAGATTAATTGCATATGGGTCCTGGTATGCCAAAGGCATCTAATTCATTTACCATAAGTGATTGCACACACATTTGCCAGTGCCATTTAACTAACCATAGAATATTGGAGGTTACTAGAGTGACTGCTATATTCTTGACCTCTTCTGATTCTGACCCTTCTTCCTTACATAAATCTAATCTCACCACTGTCCAATTTCTAATGTTAACTTCCATTCTCACAGTTGCTTTTCAACACTAGCCTCAAGCCCTTCCTCACCACCACCCCCATTCTGATAACGTTTTCCCTTCTATTTTACCACACCTTTATGTTAAAAATCAGTAGGCACCAGGTCCCCCCTAGGGTACTGACCATCACTTTTGTCACTTTTAAGTTATTTAGAGACAATTGTGTTCATTTGTTTGTTTGTTTTAGTGCAGGGGTATCAACAAGGTTGTCTTTATACAGAGTTCTAAGAAGTGGTCTCCAGGTCACCCCCCCCCCCCCCCCCCCCAGCGTCAAATGAGGTGCATGGTCAGTCCACCAGAGCACAAGGTCGGACTTCTGATACAAAGTCCACAAGGACCAGAACACTTAAGGATTCTTCTTTACACTTCACTGGAATTATTTTCTGAAAAAATTCACTATCACAAATATTTAAAAACATGACCAGTCTGCAGAACAGATCAGCAAGTAGATAGCATCAAAGATGGTCAATGTCCATCGATAGATTAGTCCTTCAGACGATTATAGTATTTATAAAAAGTGCACTTTTGCTTGGCTTGAAAACGGACTGCATGCCCGAAACAGCTCTTGGTCGGTGTCTGTCTCCGTGATGTCTGTACTTTTAAGGAAATGATGATCCATGTCTACCCAACTGCTATAAATACTATAATTGTCTGAAGGACTAAGCTATCGATGGATATTGACCATTTTTGATGGCTATCTACTTGCTGATCTGTTCCTCAGACTGGTCATCTGTTTTTCAGACTGGTCACGTTTTTAAATGTTTGTCTTTATACAGAGTGTAAGCATATCCACTTAAGCTAGTTGACCAGTAGCAACACCAAAGCATAGCACTTGTGGCTTAAAAATTCCTTTTTGAAAAAAGTAAGTGGCATTATGGGTATCATACTTGCAAAGTTGTGAGAACTCTTGCTTTACAGTAAAATGGTTCATGGATCCAGTGTTATGAAGGGCACTACTGCTTGGAACTTATAAGCTGTCTCTGCATGGGTTCTTGTTATGTGACCTTTGCTTACTTCTGGAGCACCTATGAAAAAGAGCACAAGGGAAATCTGGGCATTGGGTGAAGTGGCTATCCCTTTACCCAACCTTTCAGTTTATGCTAACCTACCACTAACTAAGCCTAACACTAACAACCCCTTCTCTACTCCTAACGCTAACCTACCACTATATAAGCCTAAATACACTAACCTACCACTCTCTAAAACTAAATCTAATAACCTACTACTGTCTAAGCCTAACACTAACCTACCCCCCAAGACCTAATGCTAACACAGCAAATGACCTTCTCAGCCACTATCTGTGGTGCAATCTCTGTTTTTGGTGCCCCAGTAGTCTCAGCCCTTCAGCTGCACACGTTCCCTTATGCGTCTAAATTGGGCATCTCTAAAGCCAAAACTACTAATATGCCCAAGTTTACTTTTGGTTGTGGGCACTTAAAGGGACCCTGAGCAGGTTTTAAAATCCCAATTTGAACTTACCTGGGACTTCCTCCAGCCCACCGTAGGCTGCAAGGTCCCCTGGGGTCCTCCTGGCTGCTCTCCGGGTCCCGCTGGTGGCTCTGTTAAGTGGCGACTTCTGGAAGTCACCAGTATGAGTCCCTGCTGTGCACATTACACGTCATCATGCCAGCTGGCATGAGAGTCCTACGCATGCATGGTTCTCTAACTCTGAATGATGTGTGCCGGCCGCCGGGGACCTCGCAACCTATGGTGGTCTGGAGGAAGCCCCAGGTAAATTCACATGGTGATTTTAAAACCTGCTCAAGGTCCCTTTAAATTTCCCAGATCTCCAAAAAATAATGGTACATCAATTGACAACTGACCATACTAACCTTATGGTGTAAATGTGTTTTCACAAGTGCAATAAGAACAATAAATTAACAAAGCCTCTACATAATGAAGTAATGCTACAACTCGTAGTGCTGGATATTGCTGATCATGACAGCTGGATTTCACACAATCACGGGAAGATGACCAAGTTTTTTTTAAATATATACTAGTCTCTTTACAAATAAAAAGAAAAAATACATACGTAAGTTACCAGAATGCCACAATCTAAATTTATGCAAGCCTTCTCTAACTGCTGCATTATGTATGAACACTTTAGAAAGAAAGCAAAACAAAATAAAAAGCTAAGGAACACTGTAAATCAGACTTTCCCCCAATGTCTAATTAGTGTCTTCTCTGTTTTTGACTGCATATTTCTTATTTCACTATTAAAATATGGGCGATCATTATTTGAATGATCTCCTGTGGTGGATGAAGCTTAAAATTAGGCAATTTAGAACATAAAGTAAGCTTGAATTTTAGAGTTGGGCTTCAATGCAAAGTATGTCACATATAAAACATAACCATAATTCCATGGCAATATTGAAAACAACTAATGAAAACTACTTGAGCTAGACAGAGTACCTACGTATGTAATACATTTAACCTGTCATTTCACTCCAAATCATTACGGTGTAAGCATTTTTATCAAGAACCCACAAGGCAGTAAATTCATGTCCAACTATTCTTCACAAATTTACAATAATAACAATAATAATAATCTGTAGGGGTGAGCACTACTTTTTACCAAACTTGATTTTGCTGTGAAAATAATAGTGGTTTTGGTGCCTCTACATTTTTGCATAAATGGCAACTATCTTTACTATATAAAAATTGTTCTGTATGAAAACAGGGCATCACAGATGAAGCTTTTGAGTACTGCATACCCCACAGATGATGCAAAGGGGCATATAAAACCAATATCAAACTCAAAAAAAATTAAAGTAGCTTACCTCAAAGATGATACAATCAGATAATTTGAAAAACCTTATTGGCAGCCACAGGTATCACCTAAACATTTTTTGCTATTATGTCTTCAGATATAGCAGTCACAGTCCGATTATCTGATAGTCAAATAGATTTATATTGGTGTTATCTCCCCCTGGGTGCCGCTTTTCCCCTTGGCATCATATCCCTCCCCACTAGGAGGGTTAGGGCTTTAGCTGGTTCCACTAAGCTTACCACCTGTAACGAAAAATCTGCAACGCCGGATGGATTGCGGAAATATGGTCGCATCCAGTCCGGCAAGCGGACCTTCCAACGCGGGATGCGGAAATTCGTCCGCATCCGCTGCACACACCCGTCCGAGCACTCTGCTCCAAACTCACCAACATGCTGTTCACCAGGGTTCTGCCATCTTGCCTCTAGGGGGTGCGGCCGCACACCAGACACGCCTTTATACTCTTAGAAAGCGTGTCAGCTGACCTGGAGGTCAGCTGACATTTTAGCCTGCTCTGATTGGTTGCTGCCTGGGGTGGAGACTTCTCTCCCAGGCAGTATATAAGGAAGTGCTTTTCAGTCACACTTTGTCTGTGTTTGCGATACCCTGTGTCAGCACTCAGACCTTAGACTAGATCCCAGGTGTTGAAACCAAGGACTTCACACCTAGACTAGGAGATTATTATTATTGTTATTGATTCTCTGTGTATGATTCTGTGCCTGTCTTGACTTCTCTTCTGCTTCCTGATTCTGTACTCTGCCAGCCCGTACCGTTAACGACTATTGGCTTGGTTCCTGACTATTCTCTCGTCTCACGTCTCTGTACTGTTGCCGCCTGTACTGTTGCCGAACCTCTTTCTGTCTGACCTTGCTCCCTTCAGTGGAACGTCTCCTACTGTTGGGTTATTATCTGAGGCTTGCCTCCCTGAGACGCCGGCCCTAGCAGACCGTTACTGCCAGAGGCCGAGATTCCTCCACTGCCACTTTGGGGGATCTCACACACGGGGTTCCCATTCAGAGGTAACCACACCTCTGAGGAATTGCCGTGTGGTGGATATTTCCACAACTTTGTGAATATTTACTGCTTTGTATATTTTCATGTTGTTCGTGTGTCCACTGCTTTACATCTACCCGCATTATTAGCAATTCCGCAGATTGCTATATAATCGGGTCTATCCTTGTATTATTGGCGATACTGCGGATCCCCAATAATCAAGGTTCGGGGTGTGACACTGGTCTGAGTAGATCATTTCAGGCACTTACCGTGTTAGTGAGCCTTCCGCTGATTTACCATCAGGAAGATACTTACTATTTCACTCTAACATATCTGCATTAGTGGTGATTCTGTATATCACCACTTAATCAGATATTTGTGCCTCTTGCTGACACCAATCGTTACAGAAACACAGACCATAAAAAAGTAAGATGGAGGGGGTGATAAACCAGCTTCAGACTGTAAGGGCAGAGTTAGAACAGCTGAAGATTACTGTAACTGCACAGCAGGCTCAGATTACTCAGTTAAATGAGACTGTCCAAAGGTTGCAATCACCACTTAACGTTCTACCTCCCCCGGCTCTTAGCGAGCCTAAAATGAACATTCCTGAGAAATTTTCAGGCACAAGGTCAGATTTCCAGAATTTCCGTCACAGAGTGCTGTCTTACTTTGAGATGAAACCTGTGTCCTCGGGAACCGAGGCTCAGAAGGTCACTCTTATCAAGACTCTATTGCATGCAGATTCCCAGACGTGGGCTTATGGCTTACCTGATGAGCATCCTGCTCTGTCTTCTGTCCAGGAGTTTTTTAAGGCCATGGCGGTCATCTACGATGATCCAGATAGTGCCGCCACGGCCGAACGTAAGCTCAAAAACCTTAGACAAGGACGCAGTACTGCTGAGGAGTATGCGTCAGAGTTTAGGAAGTGGGCTGTGTCCTCTAGATGGGAGCGATATGCACTCTTGGATAGATACCTAGATGGGTTGTCAGAAGCAGTAACTGACGTGATGGTTAGTCATCCGGAACCCAAAGATCTAGATGAGGCTATTACGCTGTCTATTAAAATAGATAGGCGTCTGAGGTACAACAAGAAGGGCAGGTACCCCATGTACTCTAGGACTTCTGGGGCCAGTAGCTCGGCAGCAGTTGAGACTGAGGAGCCGATGCAGTTAGGCCACGGGCGCCTCACGGAGGCGGAAAGGTCAAGAAGACGCAGAGAGGGTCTTTGCATGTACTGCGGGGAAAAGGGCCACATTGCACAAAACTGTGGTAGGAAGTCGGGAAACTCCTCGGCTTAGGTGTGGTAGGGGGTACCACCCTAAGCGGAATTGTTTTACCTCCAAAACAAGAAAAATTTTTATTGCCCTGTTCCCTAAATTGGGAAGGGAAGAACTTTCCTACCACAGCATTTGTAGATTCCGGGTCAACAGCTAACTTTTTAGATTTAAGCTTTGCTTTAAGTTTAAATATCCCTGTACTTCCGGTAGGAAGACATTTATATGTTACAGCGATTGATGACACTCCTTTGCAAGGAAAGTCCCCACTGTGTCAGACACCTCCCCTCTCGCTGCAAGTGGGAGCTCTGCACAGGGAGGTCATACAGTTTTTCATTTTAAAGATGTCTACCTCTACGGTGATACTAGGGTTGCCCTGGTTACGATTACATTCTCCTCAGTTTGATTGGGGGAATGGGCAGTTGACTACTTGGTCGCCTTATTGTACACAACATTGTTTACAGAATGTAGTTTTGTGTTCTACTAAGATTCAAGTGGAAGGAGTACCTCCACAATATCAGGAATATGCTGATGTCTTTTGTCCTAGGGCAGCAGATCAACTACCCCCCCATAGACCTTTTGATTGCCCAATAGATTTGAAACCAGGAACCATGCCACCCAGGGGCCACCTATACAACCTCTCGTCCCCGGAAAAATTGGCCATGGACGAGTACATTCAGGAGAATTTGCAGAAGGGTTTCATCCGCCCTTCAAGATCTCCTGCAGGAGCGGGATTCTTTTTCGTTCAGAAAAAAGATGGTGGTTTGCGCCCCTGTATTGACTACAGGGGTCTAAATAAGATCACGATTAAGAATCGGTATCCACTACCGCTAATCGACGATTTATTTACACAGGTTCCCGGGGCTTCTGTTTTCACTAAGTTGGATCTAAGGGGGGCCTACAATTTGATCCGTATCAGGGAGGAAGATGAATGGAAGACGGCATTCAACACTCCCAAGGGGCATTACGAATACTTGTGTAACGCTCCTGCAGTTTTTCAGGAGTTCGTCAACGAGATTTTTAGGGAGGTACTGGGTCGCTTTGTAATCGTCTACTTAGATGATATCTTAATATTTTCTAAAAATATCACGGAACACCGCCAACATGTGAAGTATGTGTTACAAAGACTCAGGGAGAATCAATTGTTTGCGAAATTAGAGAAATGTGTTTTTGAGGTAAAGGAGATTGCCTTTCTTGGTTACATTATCTCTACATCAGGGTTGTCCATGGATCCCAAAAAGGTCTCTGCTGTAAGGGATTGGCCACAACCATCTGGGCTTAAAGCACTACAGAGATTCTTGGGATTCGCAAATTATTATAGAAAATTTATCAAGGGGTTCTCTTCGGTGGTGTCTCCGCTTACTAATTTGACAAAAAAAGGGGCTGATGCCACTCATTGGTCAGAAGAAGCAGTTGTGGCATTTTCCTCTCTGAAAGAGGCATTCTGTTCTGCTCCCATATTACGTCATGTAGATGTTTCTTACCCATTTATAGTGGAGGTGGATGCCTCGGAGGTTGGAGTAGGAGCAGTATTGTCTCAACGTTCAGGACTTCAGGGCAAGCTTCATCCCTGTGCTTTTTTTTCCAGAAAATTCTCTCCTGCCCAGAGAAATTATGATGTTGGAAACAGGGAATTATTAGCCATCAAGCTTGCTTTTGAGGAGTGGCGCCACTGGTTAGAGGGGGCGGAGCATGTAATTACTGTGTACACGGATCATAAAAATTTACAGTACATTGAAAAAGCTAAAAGACTCACCCCCAGACAGGCTAGATGGGCTCTCTTTTTCTGCCGTTTTAATTTTATAATTACATTCACACCAGGGAGTAAGAACGTTAAAGCGGACGCCCTTTCTCGTTGTTTTGAACCTGAAACTGCTCCATCTCCTTCCTCAGAAAGTATTCTGTCGAAAGAGATCATCCTGGCAGCCACTGAGATAGTTGAAGACCTTCCTAGCCTCTTAAGTCCTTTTCAATTAGAAGTGCCAGAAGGGAAACCAAGAGGGGTTCTTTATGTCCCTTGTACTTTACGTCCCAAAGTGCTGCAGTTGTTTCATGGACACAAGAATGCTGGACACCCTGGCATTACCCGAACCCAAGAATTGTTGTGTAGATCTGTCTGGTGGCCATCTCTACAACAAGATTGCAAGGAATTTGTTAAGACCTGTACCGTCTGTGCCAGGAGCAAACCCTCCCGACTGGCTCCAGTTGGAACTTTGCAGTCTCTGCCCTCCCCTCAGGAGCCATGGACACATATTTCCATGGACTTCGTGGGAGAACTTCCAGATTCCAATGGAAAGACTGTCATATGGGTGGTCACAGACAGATTCAGTAAGATGGCCCACTTTGTGCCTTTGAGTGGTTTCCCTACTGCTCAAAAATTAGCAGATCTTTTTATTCAAAATATCTTTAAATTACACGGCATTCCAGAGAATGTTGTCTCAGACAGAGGGGTCCAGTTTGTCTCTAGGTTCTGGCGGGCCTTCTGTAAGGGGATGGGTATGTCGTTGTCCTTTTCATCAGGTTACCATCCACAGACCAACGGCCAGACAGAGAGGACCAATCAATCTTTGGAACAGTTCCTGAGATGTTATGTGGCGGACGCCCAACACCAGTGGGCGGAGTTTCTACCATTTGCTGAGTTCGCACATAACAATCTCAGGAATGAGTCCTCTGGTTATGCGCCTTTTCAAATTGTCAATGGGAAATCTCCCAAATTTTCTCCTTTGCCAGTGTCGACCTCTCCATTCCCTGTCCTGGAGGAGTGGCAGGAATCTTTCAAGAGGATTTGGGCTAATGTCGGAGAAAATTTAAAAAAGGCTTTCATCATACAGAAGAGGCAGGCAGATAAGAGACGGTCTGCGGAGTGGGAGTTTAAACCAGGAGACAGAGTTTGGATATCAACTCGTCATATAGCTCTGAGGCAGCCATCCGCGAAACTGGGGCCCAGGTATATTGGACCATATCCAATTTCCGAAAGGGTTAATCGTGTTACTTACAGAGTCAGGTTACCGCAGTCTCTAAAGGTGGGGAAAGCCTTTCATGTGTCACTCCTGAAACCAGCTGTTCAGGTGGATTCCCCCCCTCCTCACCCTGTCATGGTTGATGGTGAGCCTGAATGGGAGGTTGAGGAGATCTTGGACTCCAGACGAGTTCAGGGTTCAGTGCAGTATTTGGTGCATTGGAGAGGGTACGGTCTAGAGGAAAGATCCTGGGTCAAAGCAGGTGATTTACATGCTGATAAACTTAGGAGAAGGTTCCATGAGCTCCATCCTGACAGGCCAGGTGGGACGTGTCCGGAGTCCACGCCTAGAGGGAGGGGTACTGTAACGAAAAATCTGCAACGCCGGATGGATTGCGGAAATATGGTCGCATCCAGTCCGGCAAGCGGACCTTCCAACGCGGGATGCGGAAATTCGTCCGCATCCGCTGCACACACCCGTCCGAGCACTCTGCTCCAAACTCACCAACATGCTGTTCACCAGGGTTCTGCCATCTTGCCTCTAGGGGGTGCGGCCGCACACCAGACACGCCTTTATACTCTTAGAAAGCGTGTCAGCTGACCTGGAGGTCAGCTGACATTTTAGCCTGCTCTGATTGGTTGCTGCCTGGGGTGGAGACTTCTCTCCCAGGCAGTATATAAGGAAGTGCTTTTCAGTCACACTTTGTCTGTGTTTGCGATACCCTGTGTCAGCACTCAGACCTTAGACTAGATCCCAGGTGTTGAAACCAAGGACTTCACACCTAGACTAGGAGATTATTATTATTGTTATTGATTCTCTGTGTATGATTCTGTGCCTGTCTTGACTTCTCTTCTGCTTCCTGATTCTGTACTCTGCCAGCCCGTACCGTTAACGACTATTGGCTTGGTTCCTGACTATTCTCTCGTCTCACGTCTCTGTACTGTTGCCGCCTGTACTGTTGCCGAACCTCTTTCTGTCTGACCTTGCTCCCTTCAGTGGAACGTCTCCTACTGTTGGGTTATTATCTGAGGCTTGCCTCCCTGAGACGCCGGCCCTAGCAGACCGTTACTGCCAGAGGCCGAGATTCCTCCACTGCCACTTTGGGGGATCTCACACACGGGGTTCCCATTCAGAGGTAACCACACCTCTGAGGAATTGCCGTGTGGTGGATATTTCCACAACTTTGTGAATATTTACTGCTTTGTATATTTTCATGTTGTTCGTGTGTCCACTGCTTTACATCTACCCGCATTATTAGCAATTCCGCAGATTGCTATATAATCGGGTCTATCCTTGTATTATTGGCGATACTGCGGATCCCCAATAATCAAGGTTCGGGGTGTGACACTGGTCTGAGTAGATCATTTCAGGCACTTACCGTGTTAGTGAGCCTTCCGCTGATTTACCATCAGGAAGATACTTACTATTTCACTCTAACATATCTGCATTAGTGGTGATTCTGTATATCACCACTTAATCAGATATTTGTGCCTCTTGCTGACACCAATCGTTACACCACCCCAACCAATTTTTTTGTTTCACAAGAGTGCGCCCAAGACTTAGAGAGATACTGGTGTATCCGAGTGGAGATAGATTTTTTCCACTTGTCAATATGATTGGTTGCCCAAACAGAAACCTTATTTTGTGAGTATCCCTTCACATCTACAGACATTAACAATATTACACCTTTTATGACTGCACTGAATGAGGCAGAGTGAAAGATCACAAATTGAAGCAAAAACTGAGATGGAAACCATGAATGTGAATAAAGAAAATATTTATTGTCAATTATTGTAAATATATCAAATAAGCAATGTCAAATTCCCACAGTGAACCCCATATCAGATACAGCAATCCTGACTAACATATATATATATATATATATATATATATATATATATATATATATATATATATATATATATATATATGTATGTATGTATGTATGTATGTATGTATGTATGTATATATATATATATATATATATACAGTGGCTTGCAAAAGTATTCGGCCCCCTTGACGGTTTCCACATTTTGTCACATTACTGCCACAAACATGAATCAATTTTGTTGCAATTCCACGTGAAAGACCAATACAAAGTGGTGTACACGTCAGAAGTGGAACAAAAATCATACATGATTCCAAACATTTTTTTACAAATAAATAAATTCAAAATGGGGTGTGCGTAATTATTCAGCCCCCTGAGTCAATACTTTGTAGAACCACCTTTTGCTGCAATTACAGCTGCCAGTCTTTTAGGGTATGTCTCTACCAGCTTTGCACATCTAGAGACTGAAATCCTTGCCCATTCTTCTTTGCAAAACAGCTCCAGCTCAGTCAGATTAGATGGACAGCATTTGTGAACAGCAGTTTTCAGATCTTGCCACAGATTCTCGATTGGATTTAGATCTGGACTTTTACTGGGCCATTCTAAGACATGGATATGTTTTGTTTTAAACCATTCCATTGTTGCCCTGGCTTTATGTTTAGGGTTGTTGTCCTGCTGGAAGGTGAACCTCCACCCCAGTCTCAAATCTTTTGCAGACTCCAAGAGGTTTTCTTCCAAAATTGCCCTGTATTTGGCTCCATCCATCTTCCCATCAACTCTGACCAGCTTCCCTGTCCCTGCTGAAGAGAAGCACCCCCAGAGCATAATGCTACCACCACCATATTTGACAGTGAGGATGGTGTGTTCAGAGTGATGCGCAGTGTTAGTTTTCCGACACACATAGCGTTTTGCATTTTGGCCAAAAAGTTCCATTTTGGTCTCATCTGACCAGAGCGCCTTCTTGCACATGTTTGCTGTGTCCCCCGCATGGCTTGTGGCAAACTGAAAACGGGACTTCTTATGCTTTTCTGTTAACAATGGCTTTCTTCTTGCCAGTCTTCCATAAAGGACAACTTTGGCCAGTGCACGACTAATAGTTGTCCTATGGACAGATTCCCCCACCTGAGCTGTAGAACTATGCAGCTAGTCCAGAGTCACCATGGGCCTCTTGACTGCATTTCTGATCAGCGCTCTCCTTGTTTGGCCTGTGAGTTTGGGTGGACGGCCTTGTCTTGGTAGGTTTACAGTTGTGCCATACTCCTTCCATTTCTGAATGATCGCTTGAACAGTGCTCTGTGGGATGTTTGAAGCTTTGGAAATCTTTTTGTAGCCTAAGCCTGCTTTAAATTTCTCAATAACTTTATCCCTGACCTGTCTTGTGTGTTCTTTGGACTTCATGGTGTTGTTGCTTCCAATATTCTCTTAGACAACCTCTGAGGCCGTCACAAAGCAGCTGTATTTGTACTGACATTAGATTACACACAGGTGCACTCTATTTAGTCATTAGCACACATCAGGCAGTGTCTATGGGCAACTGACTGCAGTCAGACCAAAGGGGGCTGAATAATTACGCACACCCCACTTTGCAGTTATTTATTTGTAAAAAATGTTTGGAATCATGTATGATTTTCGTTCCACTTCTCACGAGTACACCACTTTGTATTGGTCTTTCACGTGGAATACCAATAAAATTGATTCATGTTTGTGGCAGTAATGTGACAAAATGTTGAAAACTTCAAGGGGGCCGAATACTTTTGCAAGCCACTATATATATATATATATATATATATATATATATATATATATATATATATATATATATACAGTTCTGCCCATAATTATTCATACCCCTGGCAAATTTTGACTTAAAGCTACTTTTATTCATCCAGCAAGTAATTTTTGATGGGAAATGAATATAGGTGTCTCCCAAAAGATAATAAGACGATGTACAAAAGGCATT
Source organism: Hyperolius riggenbachi (assembly GCF_040937935.1). NCBI lineage: Eukaryota > Metazoa > Chordata > Amphibia > Anura > Hyperoliidae > Hyperolius > Hyperolius riggenbachi. The sequence goes on along the minus strand of NC_090653.1, from coordinate 123,117,282 downwards.
ATTGTGGGATAAAAAATCCTCAGCTTTTATTTACATTTGAGCAAAAATTGTCCAGTCCAAAATTATTTATACCCTTCTCAATAATCAATAGAAATGCCTTTATAGGCTATTATAGCAAGCAATAGCTTCCTATAATTGCAGACCAGCGTTTTGCATGTCTCCACAGGTATTTTTGCCCATTCATCTTTAGCAATGAGCTCCAAATCTTTTAGGTTGGAGGGTCTTCTTGACATTACCCTGATCTTTAGCTCCCTCCACGGATTCTCAGTTGGATTCAAGTCAGGACTCTGGCTGGGCCACTCCAAAACGTTAATGTTGTTGTCTGCTTACCATTTCTCCACCACTTTTGCTGTGTGTGTTGGGTTATTGTCAGGGTGAAATGTCCCCTGGTTCCCGAAGGCCAAGTTTCTCTGAAGACTGCCTGATGTTGTCGTTGAGAATCCTTATCTATTGCTCTTTTTTCATGGTGCCGTTTACTGTGATTAGGTTCAATGGTCCATTGGCTGAAAAACACGCCCAAATCAGTAGGTTCCCACCACGTTTGACAGTGGGGATGGTGTTCTTTGGGTTGAAGGCTTCCCCTTTTTTTACGCCAAATGAAGGAATTACATTTTTGTTTCATCTGACCATATCATCTGACCATAACACAGAAGACCAGAAGTCTTCTTCTTTGTCCAGATGAGCATTTGCAAACGCCAAGTGAGCTTGTGTGCCTTATCTGGAGAAGTGGTGTCCTCCTTGGTCTGCATCCATGGAACCCAGCAGTGTGCAGTGTCCGTTTGATTGTCTGCCTTGAGTCATTGCCACCAGCAGAGCCCAGATTCACCAGGATGGCCTTGGTGGTGATCTTTGGATTCTTTTTCACCTCTCTCATTATCTTCCTGGCCAGCACAGGTGTCACTTTAAGCTTCCGACCACCTCCTCTGAGATTTTCCACAGGGCGGAAAATCTTGTATTTTTTAATAATATTTTGCACTGTAGCCACTGGAACTTGAAAACATTTAGAAATGGCCTTGTAGCCCTTTCCTGACTTGTGAGCAGCCACAATGTGCAGCCACAGGTCCTCACTGAGCTCCTTTGTCTTAGCCATGACACAAACCAACTGCAGAGAGCTGCTGTTTTTCACCTGTTGAGTTGATTAAAACAGCTGTTACCAATTAATCAGGGTAATTAGAGTGCTTAAGATCTTTGACTATTCGAAATGGTATAGAACTTTGGATTTTCCCACAGACTGTGACAGTTTGTGAAGGGTTTGAATAATTTTGGACTGAACACTTTTTGCTCAAATGTAAATAAAAGCTTAGTAAAAAATTTTTCCCCCCACAATAATGTCTCTTGTACATCGTCTTATTATCGTTTGGGAGACACCTATCTAATTTCACATCAAAAAATTACTTGCTGGTTGAATAAAAGGAACTTTAAGTCAAAATTTGCAGGGGTATGAATAAATATGGGCAGCACTATATATATATATATATATATATATATATATATATATATATATATATATATATATATATATATATCTATGGAGGCGCCCTTTTTACACAGTTGGCTCAGGTGCCCCTTTCAACTGATACCAGTCTTTGTAGTAATTGTGATGGATTCGATTTTCGCAGATGCGCCAGTCACATGAAAGTATGCCAACTAAAGCTTGCTCCAGAGGCCCCCTTCAGTTGAGTTTTGCTTAAAAAATAAAATGTGCTTGTAGAAGCTTTCAGGAAAGTTTTTACACTTTCAACTAGGCAGATTTGTAAAACTTCCCTGGCATGGGGAAGGCATAAACCCATTACTTCTTCCTAGCAGGTCTGGCTTCCCCACTTAATTAATGACCCCTCAGACATTCTCTGATATGGAGATCATAAGAACACTAACTGATAGGAAAGTCAGGGAACCAGAAACAAGATTCCTGTAAAAAAAAAACACTGTCAAAGGGACATGTTACATGCCCTGTAAAGGGGAGAGGGAATTTAATGTCACTCTTAATCCATCTAATAATACATGATAAACGTTTCTATTATATTTCCATACTTCGATTAATGCCAGTTGTACAAAAATTAGCGATAAGCTAAGCAATAATTGTCAGTCTACCAAATTCTGTCACGAAGATATGGTTTCCTCTGAAATGCAACATAATAATGAACGTGTGCTTGATATCTATGAATACCAGAGAACATAAGGAATCCACAGTTATCATCATGTGCATAGTCTAGAACTGCTGCAGAGAGATGATATTTCCAGATATTTCATATCTCTTTCTGCACTAATGAAAGGGGCAGAATGGGGTCAGATGGCAGAATCTGCTCATCTTTAATTACAATCTTCACCCCCAGCAGAGAGAGGGTTAACTGTCTGGACACTCAGGCGGTCAGGGCCCTTTGATGCTAAACCATTTCATCAGAGATCCTTCTGGGAGCCCATTTGGACCTGGGCATTACTTTGGACTATTAACCACTTTTTCCCTTTCTTTTTGGAATTACAATTTCCACAGGACATAGTAATGTCACAGACTGGTCTTACTTTATCAAGTTACTATTTCAACTTTTCATTCTTATTATTTTATTATTAATCTGTTCAATGCTGCATGCATTTTGTAATTTTTATGTAATCTTTTATGCATTTATTTTATTATAAAATAAACAATTAAAAATAGTTTGTCTGAGGCCTTGTTCACATCATAACTTGCATTTTGCATTTTTGTGCACACTTTTTAGCACCCCTCGGTGCTTACCTGCGCATTAGAGATTTTTTTGTAAAGCGCTTTTCTAAGCGCTGTTGCAGAGCAATTCGTGTTTTCACTTCCTGATGTCACTCTTTCACCCAGGAAATTAATAAATACAATGTATTTATTCATGAAAGCACTGGGGAAATTGCCATACAAAGCCCTTTTTCAAGCGCTTTGTGATTGCCCTATACCTTTCCATTGAGGAAAATAACCCTGAAAATGGTACAGGTCAGGCATTGCTTTGGTGAGCAGATTGGAATCAAACCGCTCATATGTGAACACTCTCATAGGGAATCATTGCACAAGTGCTTTTAGGGAGATTTTGAAAATCGCTGGCGCTTCAAAAAAAAAAAAAAAAACGATCCAGGTGTGAACAAGCCTTAAGTGCTTGTTCTGAATATCCTTAGCAAAAAATCCTACCTTTCGGAAAGAACGTTACCATAACTATTCTATCGATATATATTGTTATATCTAGAGATGTTGTTGAAATATCCCTTTTTCCTACAGGACTAGCTAGAATTAGAATTACGTATTCACACGCTAATGCAAATTGGGGGCAGTGCCCTTGATCTCTATACGAGATCACAGATTGTATTGATTGTACAAACAATTGAAATGGTATTGTGTGTGGACTCAGGAACCAATATAAAAGGTTACTTTGCCTGCAGTGCTGAATGTCTTCAGAATTCCCTTAGTGTCTGAAGGCTGAATGGTAAGCTGTGACAAAGGGAACAGGAATTGGAGGGTGATGTCCCAGTAATAAACACCTGTATGTGGTACAAGGGGTTAATCATTTGCTGGTATTTGTAATAGAACTTTAGAAAAGAATATATAACTAAGAAAGACCTTCTGCTTTGCATGGTTGATTGCTCATGCAGGAAAATACTTTAGCTGCCTTTACACAGGGTGGGTGTCTAAAACATAGTGTACAAATTCCAGGCTGGAAATAGAGATGGCTCCAACCGCCGATTTTAGGTTCGCGAACCTTGAAAGCGAACTTCCGCAAAAGTTTGGGTTCGCGCGAACTTCGCGAACCCCATTAGACTTCAATAGGGAGGCAAACTTTGAAAACTACAAACATTTATGCTTGCTTTAATATGCTAGCCACAAAAGCGATGGACAAGATGTTTCAAGGAGTCTAACACCTGGAGGGGGGCATGGTGGAGTGGGATACATGTCAAAAGTCCTGGGGAAAAATCAGGGTTTGACACACAGCAGTGTTTTAAGGACAGAAATCACATTGCAATGCTAAATTAGAGGCATAAAGTGCACTTCTTGCATGTGTACATCAATCAGGTAGTGTAATTAGTGTACTGCTTCACACTGGCACACCAAATTCAATGTGTAACGCACTGCAAACAGCTGTTTGAGTAGTGACGGCCTTGCTGGACTGGTGCACACCATGACGAGAGTGCAGGCCATGGCGGTTTTCAAGCCCATATGGTCGCCGGGCTGTGGTAGCTCAATGATAGAACAATGATAGAACAACAGTGACTGATCGAATTTGGTCTGTCCACAATGAAGCAACAACCTTATTATCTTGGGTGTGTCCCCCCCGATACACTATATAGTGATACGCAAGCCCCTTCACCGTGGTAAGTTGACGATCACGAAGGGGAATTGACACATGTACATGCCTTTTGTTTTGTTGTTGCAGCCCCAGTGCATCCAGAAAAATTGGGCAGGCATGTACATGCGCCAGAAAAATTATTATTCTTTTTGTTCAGGAATCCACCTGGAGTCCTGGACCCTGTTGGTGGTGGCGAAGAAGGCAGTCAAGGAGCCTGCAGGCAGAGATGCTGTGTGGGGACTGACTTAGTCTTCGGGCAGGTAGTCACAGGGTGTGCAGGCAGAGATGCTGTGTGTGTGGGGACTGACTTAGCCTTCGGGCAGGCAGTAGGTGAGGAACTGAACACTTTTTTTGACCTAGGCAACTTCTCTTCTCACTGACAATGCCTCCAGCTGTGCTGAAGGTCCTTTCTAGGATGCTTGAGGCAGGGCAAGCCAGAAGTTGGATGGCAAATTGGGACAGCTCTGGCCACAGGTCAACCCTGCGCACCCAGTTGTCCAGGGGTTCATCGCTGCTCAGACTGTCGATGGCTCTTTCTCTACCATTGTTAAAGAAAGCGTACGGCTGGGGAATCAGGGTTCGATTCCGGTCCGGATTGGGAGCCTGAGAAACGGCTACCACCACACATCCAAGGAAGGCAGCAGGCACGGCACGCAAGTCCCGACTCGGGGAGGTAGTGATGAAAATTACCAATACAGGACTCTTTCGAGGCCCTGTATAATGATGAGTACGCTTGAAATCTGTTATGGAGGGCAAGTCTGCCATCCATTTAACTGTGTGGTCAACTCTCTTTGGTACTTTCTGCACCATAATGGCCGGGGAATCAGAGTTTGATTCCAGTCCGGAGTGGAAGCCAGGCATCTGTGGTCAGATGGACCCTTCACCTCTCTCTCTCTCTCTCTCTCTCCCTACCACTAGACCACCAACAACACTACATGCTGAAGCCAGCGTAGCATGTACCATTATGATCTAGTAGGGATGGTCACCGCTTTCTACAGAATTGTATTTTCCGGAATTTTTAGCCTGAAATTGCTCATTCCGTTTGGTCGGAACGGAATTGCTTTTTCAAACTGGCGGAATTCCGAAAATGCCTGTGAAATTCTGTCAGTATCCGTTGATGGTTTTAAACTGAAAATTCAGTTCAATGGCATCAAGTCCTAGAGAGAGAGAGAGAGAGAGAGAGAGAGAGAGAGAGCTCATTTTTCTCTTGGGTATATCACAATGGTACATGCCAGGCTGGCTTCAGCATGTAGTGTTGTTGGTGGTCTAGTGGTAATTCAGTTACCTAACACACACTGATACCTGGGTTCAATTCCCAGTGATGGTGAGTTGGTTTTTGACATGCTACAAATCCTTAGAGGGAAGGTTCAGGGACGCCTGATGATGTCAGCGCGCCCGCGTGGGATGCAGAAGAGCCCGTCCTTGGAGCGCAGAAGAGCCCGACCTGGCAGCCGGCCTGGCCAGGTCGGGTCGGCCACCGAAGACGACCGGGAGCCTCTGGAGCGGCGGCGAGGGCACCTCCTGCCTGCCACGGGCTGGAGGAAGCCCCAGGTAAGTGGATATGGATTTTTTTTTTTTCAAGGCGTCCCTGAACCCTACCTTTAAGCACGCCACTTTTTCTCGTGGATTGATCATAATGGTACATGCTAGGCTGGCTTCAGCATATAGTGTTGTTGGTGGTCTAGCGGTAAGTCAGTTACCTAACACACACTGATACCTGTGTTCAATTCCCAGCCATGGTATGTAAACTGGCTTTTGAAAAATACAGTTCCCTGGAAGATGAGAGAGAGAGAGATTGAGAGAGAGTTTTTTTCAAAAAATATAGCCGAATTTTTGAACACGAATTTTGTGCCAAATTTTATTAATGAAATCTGAACCGAATTTGAATTTGGAGATTGCATCCGAATTCGAATTTTCCCGAATCCAAATTTTACTTGGACCCGAATTCGAATGTACCCGAATCGAATTTTGGTACATTCGAGCAACCGTGCAGTATAGCAATTAGCAAGGGCCAGCTGCCTGTGACTGACAGGGCTGTATATGCAATGCAAGTGCCAGTAGGCCACACACAAAAAAAAGCACATCAAAAGAACATTAGCTCTCAAAAGAGCTGTTTTGGGGTGCTTCTTAGCAATAAGTATCAGCAAGGAGCAAGCTTAAAGAGAACCCGAGGCGAGGTTCTAACAATGAAATCCCCATACAGAGACTGGGTCTGCCTAAAGAGCCCAGCCTCTGTTGCTATTTAGATTCCCCCTATAAACCCCCCCTGCGCTTAGCGACACCCCATTAATCACAGCCGCGCTGTGCGGCTGTGTTTACTTTTGTAACGTCAGTCTCTGCTCTCCCCCGCCTCCTGCAGAGCTCCGGTCCCCGCCCGCATCCCTTCCCTCCAATCAGCGGGGAGGGAAGGGACGTGGGCGGGGACCGAGCGATTTAGGAGGCGGGGAGAGCGGAGACTGGCATTACAAAGGTAAACACAGCCGCTGCTGACACGCTAAGTGTCGGCAGCGCGGCTGTGAATAATGGGGTCTCGCTGAGTGCAGGGGGGGTTTAGGGGGAATCTAAATAGCAACAGAGGCTGGGCTCTATAAGCAGACCCAGCCTCTGTATGGGGATTTCATTGTTAGAACCTCGCCTCGGGTTCTCTTTAAAAGCCTAACAGCAGCCTAACTAAGCTTTTCCTAATCTGTGCATCAACCTCTCTTTCTTCTCTCACTACCTACGCAGCACACAGAGTGAGGAAATGTCCGACTCTGCTACTTTTTATTGGGGAGGGGGGCTCCAGGAGGGAGTGTAGCCTGATTGGCTGCCCTGTGTCTGCTGACTGTGATGTAGAGGGTCAAAGTTAATGGTGAGGTATAGGGGGCGGGTCGAACTCGCATAAAGTTTGCGGTTCACTGCGAACGCACCTGAGATCTGTAGATAAAGGATTGAATAAGGATAGCAGTTTCTTATATTGGTATGAGGTTGATGGTATTTAATGCCAGAGTTCTTTTTTAGCCTAGACAAAAATTGCATCAATTCTTTTTTACCATAATTAAAACCCATGTATTTTATTTGCCCATTTGTCCCGCTTATTACACCATTTAAATTATTTACCTATCACAATGTATGGCACTGATATTTTATTTGGAAATAAAGGTGCATTTTTTCAATTTGCGTCCATCACAATTTACAAGCCTATAATTTAAAAATTATATTAATATAATCCTTTGACATGCATATTTAAAAAGTTCAGACCCTTAGGTAACTATTTATGTTGTTGTTTTCTTTTTCATTGTAATTTTTTTAATAAAAAATTTGGTACTTATTCGTTAGCCGGGTGCATCCGTCAGGTGTCGCTAATTACTATTTCCCCTCCAGGCCGCCATGGATAGTAGGGAAAGATGTAACTCTGGTGGAGTTTTGTCACCACCTGCCGGATGCGCCCGGCTAACGGATAAGTACCAAAAATTTTATTTGGGTAATTTTTGGTGTGGGAGTTAAACAGCTAATTTTAAATGTATTTATTTAATAAAAAATGGACGTGGGTGTGGTTTTACTATTTGACCACAAGATGGCCACAGTCAAAAAGTCCTGGAAGCGATCGATCTCGCTTCCAGGAACTAGAAAGAAGAAGGGGAACTTTTTTTATGCAGAAAGACCATGGCCTCGGTTTTTCTGAGGGGGATTTAGATTGATGAATTGGAATTATATTCCCATTCATTGATCTGTGGGCTAACGGCAGGTGGCGGGAGCGTGCGCGATCGTGTGCCTCAGGCAGCCACAGCAGCACAACCTATCTGGATGAACATATTCGTCCAGATAGGCTCAAGTGGTTAGGTAAGGTTTCCCACTCCAAAATCATTGGAAATGGTCCCACACCAATATCCTCTCAATGAGACCTTGATTGAAAATCTCCATGCACCTGCCACCACACATGCCACTCTCCCGTACAGCTTTCAGCTATACTAAGTATAGCTGAAAGCTAAGCATTTCTAAATATCCCTCCAAAGCTCTGCATTGGCCCATTAACAGACCAATGGGAATCTAGAGCATTGTATTTCACTACCTCTGGTAACTTAAAGTTGTCTGAAACTCTGACATAACATTCAATAAAAAGGTGTTTTCCTACTTTTTATTACTCTTTATTACTGTCTTACTTTGTATTATTGTCTGTCTACAAATTACAAGTTTCCAAAGTGTAGTTTATCTTGCCCTGCAAGCTGCCATTGCATTTTATTCCAACAGTTTTTTGTTATATATTAAAATCTTCTAATGAGCTGTTATGAACTGTGTGTGTGCCTGAAGCAGAGATGGCTTCACAGAGAGCTCGTTTTCAGTTGTTACATTGTGTTTACACACAATGTAACAACATTGGAATGTAAACAAAGATGCTGTTATCTCCAGTCTGGATGCGGATTTGAAGCTGAATAGCAAGACAAGTGCTTTGTTTAACCATTTTAGTGATGTTTTGCTACAATTTTTCCTGGGATAGTAGCTTTAAAGGAGGCCCAGGCAGATAAAAAAAAAAACAAAATCCACTTACCCGGGGTTTCCTCCAGCCCCTGGCAGCCATCCTGTGCCCTCGCAGAACTACTGTGCCTGCGCAGTACAGACCTGATGACATCGGCCAGACCACGTGACCCACGCGGTGGAACGCACAAGAAGCTGACCAGGAAGCCGACCTGGCGAGGTTGGCTTCTGCAGCGGAGGACATCTGGAGCCACTGGAGCTGCAGCGAAGGCATAGAACGGCTACCAAGGGCTGGAGGAAGCCCTAGGTAAATGGACTTTGTTTTTTCAATATGCCTGGATGTATCCTTTAAAGCTGTAAGGAATCTTTTAGAGTAAAGTAGAAATGCTTACTTTCAAACCACTTTTAAGGCCTTGTAACATCTGCAACGGTGGCGGCTGCAGACACGCAGCCGCCTTTGTTCCCTGTTCACAGGCCTCATCCGTTCCGTCGGCATCTAGCACGCCGGGAACGGTACTGTCTCGTGCTCATATGGTCGCTGTCTCGCGCGAGCACGCGCGGAGACAGGCCCTTTATGCTGGAAGAAGGCGTGTCAGCTGACCTGCCAGTCGGCTGACGTCAGAGGTGGCTCATGCCACTCGGATTGGCTGATTGGTAAGGGGGGCTGTGAGCTCTCCTCGGCTTCTTAAGCCTTCGCTGGTCACTGGCAACTTGTCTGCTGTTGCGAATACACTCGTGTTAGCGCTCAAACCTTAGACTAGTATCCGGTGTGCTTTGATCTGGGAGGAAACCAGGGATTTCACACAAGACTAGGACTATTATTATTATTGAATTATTGATTACCTGTGTATGATTCTGGCTATACTATGACCTTGCTATTTCTTATCGTTTCTGTACTTCTGCCCATCTGATCTTGTTTCTGAACCTCTGCCTGATTATCTACTACTCTTCTGCCTAACGATTCTGTACTGTATCTGCCTCTCAGTTGTCGAACCTTGCCTGGCTGACCTCTCTACTCACCAGTGGGCCCTTGCCACTGGTGAGGTGCTCTTCTGAAAGTACCCACCAGCTCCTCTGGTGAGGTTTAGTTTAAACTAGTCAGTTACTGTGACTGATAGTACCTTACCAGCTCCTCTGGTAAGGTATAGCCGAACTATACAGTCACTTTTGCAGATAGTACCTTACCAGCTCCTCTGGTAAGGTTTAGTCAAACTATCAGTTACTTCCACAGCTAGTACCCACGAGCTCCTCTGGTGAGGTCTAGCGTTAAATTCAGATAGTGCCCACCAGCTCCTCTGGTGAGGCCTAGCTTTGTTGTTGCAGATAGTGCTCGCCAGCTCCTCTGGTGAGATCTATCTATTCATTCTACTGTGCACCAAGCACCATACACCTTTATATATCTACATTCTATACTTGCATTATTGTTGATACTGCAGATCACCACATAATCAGGTATAGAGTCTGTATTATTGGTGATTCTGCAGATCACACAATAAACAGACGTCTGAGTTGCAACACCCAATCGTTACAGGCCTGTAACAGAAGCAAGCTGGAACTGATAGCTCACAGCTAAATTCTATTTTTAACACATAGAATTAACATATTCATCTTGGACTTTATTTAAATTTTTGTGATAATGCAAAACAAAAGAAAACAAAAAAGTGCAGGTCCCCGACAAGCATACTAGTTCCCCCAGCTCTAATTTTCAGCCTGGTACAGTTGTCAGCAGGGAGGAGTTGTCACAATCCATGTACTGTAATTTCCTGTCTAGTGGTAGGTAGTGATGGGGCGAACCTCCGATTTTAGGTTCCCGAACTTCCGCGGAAGGTTCGGTTCGCGAAAAACTTCAATGAGGAGGCGAACTTTGAAAAATAGAAAAAATTATGCTGGCCCCAAAAGTGATGGAAAAGATGTTTCAAGGGGTCTAACACCTGGAGGGGGGGCATGACGGAGTGGGATACACGCCAAAAGTCCCGGGGAAAAATCTGGATGTGAAGCAAAACAGCGTTTTAAGGGCAGAAATCACATTGAATGCTAAATTGCAGGCCTAACGTGCTTTCAAACATCTTGCATGTGTATACATCAATCAGGTAGTGTAATTAGAGTACTGCTTCACACTGACGCACCAAACTAACTGTGTAACGCACCACAAGTTACCAGCTGTTTGTGTAGTGACGGCCATGCTGGACTACTGCGCAACATGGCGAGATTGCTCTTCCTCACTCAGTGATGTCAGGTAATGTGTGACTGTCTTCTCAACTTTCCATGGCATTGTTAAAAAACTTACGTTTTGTTTTTAAATTACATTTTCTACTTGTAGTGGTACTTGTTCAGTACCGCTACAATGAGAATCCTATGGAGGCGGGCAAGTCTGGCATTGTGACCCCGGGTAATGGCCGGGGAATGAGGGATGGAATCCGGTGTGGAGCCTGAGCAACGGCTACCACTACACATCCAAGGAGGGCAGCAGTCAGGCATGCACGCCCGCCCCGAGGTAGTGACCAAAAATAACAATACAGGAGGACTATCGAGGGCTTGCTGTATTTGAAATGAATGTACTTTAAATCCTTTAACGAGAACCAGTTATGGCGGGCAAAGATGACACCACATTCCTTTCATGAGAATCATATGGAGGCGGGCAAGTCTGCCATTTGTGACCCCGGGTAATGGCCGGGGAATGAGGGATGGAATCCGGTGTGGAGCCTGAGCAACGGCTACCACTACACAGGCAAGGAGGGCAGCAGGCAGGCATGCACGCCCGCCCCGAGGTAGTGACCAAAAATAACAATACAGGAGGACTATCGTGGGCTTGCTGTATGTACTTTGAATGTATGCTGTATGTACTTTAAATCCTTTAACGAGAACCAGTTATGGCGGGCAAAGATGACACCACATTCCTTTCACGAGAATCATATGGAGGCGGGCAAGTCTGACATTGTCACCACGGGTAATGGGCGGGGAATGAAGGTTGGATTCCGGCCCGAAGTGGGAGCCTGCTGAGACCCATGCTGTAGCTGCCCTGACCGTGCTTTGCAGACCAGGCATCTGTGATCAGATGGACCCTTGACCCAGCGGAAGACAAACCAAGTCGAAAGCATTTGCCAAGAATGTTTTACGGAGGGCAAGTTTTTTGCCTTTTTTTTTCAATTGTTTGAAACTGTAGATGGTTGTATTTTTAAATTGTTTGAAAATGTAGATGGTTGTATTTTTAAATTGTTTGAAAATGTAGATGGTTGTATTTTTCAATGGTTTTAAACTGTATCCATTCAAGTGCAAGTTATGCACTGACTGCCAGGTATTATGTGCAGTCACAGATGCAGTGAAAGGTATGCAGTGACTGCAAACAGCCGTTTGTGTAGTGACGGGCGTGCTGGACTGGTGTGCACCATGACGAGAGTGCAGGTGATGGTGGCTTTTCAGCCCATATGCTCGCCCGGCTGATGTAGCTGAATGACAGAACAGTGAGGCTGCATTTCCACTTGTGCGGTGCGAATCGCCGTGGTAAAAATTCGCATGCGGGGGACCATGCGAATTTCCATGCGAATTCGCACGCGAATTCGCACGGATGAAGATGTATGCAAATTTAACCATGGCAGTGCTGGTGTGCTTTTCCATTGTTTCTATGCGAATTCACATGAAAATTCGCATGAAAATTCGCATACCCAAACTTCATGCGAATTTCCTATTAAATATATTGTATGCGATTCGCATAGCGGTATGCGAATTCTGATGGCTCTGCCATGCGAATTTTTTCTGCACACAAAAACGCAAAGGAATCCTGACAAGTGGAAACAGTCCCATTCACTTGTATTGCTATGCGAATTTGCATGCGAAAAACGCATGCGAATTCGCGATAGTGGAAATGATCCCTGACTGTCCAGCTGATCAAATTTGGTCTGACCACAATGAAACAACGACCTTATTATCTTTGGTGTGCCACCCCCACCCGAGACACTCATATAGCCGGCGGTCATTGCTTCATTGTGATACGCAAGCCCCTTCACCGCGGCAAGGTAATGATCACGAAGGGGGATGGGCACATGTACATGCCTTTTGTTTTTTTGTTGCAGCCGCCTGCAGTTCAGCCAGAAAAATTAGGCAGGCATGTGCACGCCCCAGAAAAATTAGTATAGCGGCCGCTGCTAGCAGCAGCCTTAAAAATTCTGGAATCCGCCTAGAGTCCTGGACCCTGGTGGTGGTGGCAGAGAAGGCAGTCAAACGGCCTGCAGGCAGAGATGCTGTGTGTGGGGACTGACTTAGTCTACGGTCGTGCAATAGCCCTCAGGGATCCATGCCTCGTTAATTTTGATAAAGGTCAGGTACTGAACACTGTCATGACTTAGGCGACTTCTCTTCTCAGTGACAATGCTTCCAGCTGCACTGAAGGTCCTTTCTGACAGGACGCTTGCGGCAGGGCAAGAGAGAAGTTGTATGGCAAATTGGGACAGCTCTGGCCACAGGTCAAGCATGTGCAACCAGTAGAGCAAGGGTTCATCGTCGCTGCTCGCAGTCGCAGTGTGTACATCCACACTTAAGGCCAGGTAGTCGGCTACCTGCCGGTCCAGGCGTTGGTGGAGGGTGGATCCCGAAGGGCTACTGCGAGGCGTTGGACTAAAGAATGTCCGCATGTCCGACATCACCCCCAGATCGCTGGAGCGTCCTGTCCTTGCCTGCGTGGACTGGTGAGGAGGAGGAGGAATACTGCCAGTGGTACTTTTATTGCGTTGTACTGTCACATCACCCTTAAATGCATTGTAAAGCATCATTGACAGCTTGTTCTGCAAGTGCTGCATCCTTTCCGCCTTGTGTTGAGTTGTTAACAGGTCTGCCACTTTGTGCCTGTACCGAGGGTCTAGTAGCGTGGCCACCCAGTACAGGTCATTCGCCTTGAGTTTTTTGATACGGGGGTCTCTCAACAGGCTGGACAACATGAAAGAGGCCATCTGCACAAAGTCGGATCCAGACGTACTCTCCATCTCCTCTTGCTCTTCCACAGTGACGTGATGCAACTCCTCTTCCTCCCCCCAGCCACGAACAATACCACGGGAACGTGGAGCAGCAGAAGCCCCCTGTGACGGCTGCAGATTGTGTCCTTCTACTGTAGTTGTACAGGTACTGGGTGACGGCTTTCTCCTGGTCTAGTAGGCGAGAGAACATGAGCAGGGTGGAATTCCAGCGAGTCGGGCTATCGCATATCAAGTGTCTCACCGGCAAGTTGTTTTTTCGCTGAATGTCCGCAAAGCGTGCCATGGCCGTATAAGACTGCCTGAAATGTCCACACAACTTCCTGGTCTGCTTCAGGACGTCCTCTAAGCCTGGGTACTTTGAGACAAATCTTTGCACGACCAGATTCAGCACATGTGCCATGCAGGGTACATGTGTCAGCTTTCCCAAATTCAAAGCGGAAAGGAGATTGCTGTCGTTGTCACACACCCCGTTGCTGATCTCCAGCTGGTGCGGGGTCAGCCATTGCTCCACCGGTTTGTTAAGAGCAGCCAGGAGAGCTGCTCCAGTGTGACTCTCCGCTTGAAGGCAAGACATGTCTAAAATTGCGTGACACCGTCATACCTGGCATGCAGCGTAGGCTCTGGGGAGATGGGGCTGTGTAGCTGGAGAGGAAGAGGAAATGGCAGCACCGCTAGAGTTCAACTGACACTCAGCTGAGGAGGTTGACAGCGAAGAGGATGTAGCTGGAGGAGAAGGAGAGGAGGTGGCAGGAGGCCTGCCTGCAAGGCGTGAAGGTGTGACAAGTCAGTCCGCTGAACAGCCACGTACTCCCTGCTTGCTGCCATCAGTCACCAGGTTGACCCAATGGGCTGTGTACGTAATGTAGCTGCCTTGCCCGTGCTTGGCAGACCAGGCATCTGTGGTCAGGTGGACCCTTGACCCAACGCTCTTCACAATAGATGACACCACTTGCCTCTGAACTGCACGGTACAGTTTGGGTATGGCCTTTCGTGAAAAATAAGTGTGGCCTGGTCTCTTCCACTGCGGTGTCCCAATGACCACAAATTTGCGGAAAGCCTCTGACTCCACCAGCTTGTATGGTAATAGCTGGCGAGCTAATAGTTCCGCCACACCAGCTGTCAGACGCCGGGCAAGAGGGTGACTGGCCGAAATTGGCTTCTTCCGCTCAAAGACTTCCTTCACGGACACCTTGCTACTGCTGTGGGCAGAGGAGCAGGAACTTCTCAAGGGCAGAGGCGGTGTGAAGGAGGGTGGCTGTGAAGGTTCAAGGGAGAAAGCGGATAAAGTCTATGCACCTGAAGGAGGAAGAGGAGAAGGAGGGTGGCTTGTCTTTTGAGGGGTGCTGCTTTTCCTCAGGTGTTCTTCCCATAGCTGTTTGTGCCTTCTCTCCAGGTGCCTTCGTAAGGCACTTGTCCCTACGTGAGAGTTTGCCTTTCCACGGCTCAATTTTTGCTGGCAGAGACAATAGATGGCTTTGCTCCGATCTGAGACACACACGTTAAAAAATTTCCAAACCGCTGAGCCCCCCTGGGGTGATGGCGCTACGGTGGCATCAGCAGCTGACGTTGAAGGGCATGTTGGCTGGCCATAGCTGGCGATACATGGCGCCGGACACTGCCCCCAGCTGTTTCTGAGGACGAGCTCCCTCTGCTTCTATCATGGAGTCGTCTTCTCCTACTCCTCTCTGGCTCCCTCTCTGAACTGTCCCCCTGGTCATCTCCTCTATTGTGAACATACGTGGCATCCGTATAATCGTCATCATAATCCTCCTGCCCAGCTTCGCTTTCCTCAGACAACTCCACAACTGCACCAACTTCGTCCATACTATCGCCACCTAACTCAGACGTATGAGGTGGTGTACCTGCACCTTCTTCTTGTTGTTGCAGTAGTGGCTGTGAATCAGTGATTTCGCCACCATCACCACCAAATAACTCCTGCGAAGTGTCAAATGCAGCGGATGTGGTGCTTGTACTAGTGCTGGTAGCACTGGCTGCGGGAGATAAGGTCTTCTGTGTTAAATACTCAAGCACGTCCTCACAATTTTGGGAAGTGATGGCACGTGCCTTCTTCTGTGCACTGTACTTTGGTCCAGGTCCGCACGAAATCACAGCAACACCACCTCACACAGACCTGCCAGTGCCAGGTGGCCTTCCTCTGGGTCTTCCTCTACCTCTTCCTCTACCTGGTTTGTCCATTTTGTCCATCTCAGGGGGAAGCTAGGTATATGCAGTGAGGTGAGTTCACTCAACAGAAAAGGTAGATATGCAGTGAGGTGAGTTCACTCAACCCAAAGGTAGCTATATATGCAGTGAGGTGAGTTCACTCAACCCAAAGGTAGTTATATATGCAGTGAGGTGAGTTCACTGAACACAAAAGGTAGCTATGTGCAGTGAGGTGAGTTCACTCAACCCAAAGGTAGTTATATATGCAGTGAGGTGAGTTCACTGAACACAACAGGTAGTTAGATACAGTCAGCTGAGTTCACTCAACACAAACATAGTTATATGCAGTGAGATGAGTTCACTCAACAGAAAAGGTAGATATGCAGTGAGGTGAGTTCACTCAACCCAAAGGTAGTTATATATGCAGTGAGGTGAGTTCACTGAACACAAAAGGTAGCTATGTGCAGTGAGGTGAGTTCACTCAACCCAAAGGTAGTTATGTATGCAGTGAGGTGAGTTCACTGAACACAACAGGTAGTTAGATGCAGTCAGCTGAGTTCACTCAACACAAACGTAGTTATATGCAGTGAGGTGAGTTCACTCAACAGAAAAGGTAGATATGCAGTGAGGTGAGTTCACTCAATCCAAAGGTAGTTATATATGCAGTGAGGTGAGTTCACTGAACACAAAAGGTAGCTATGTGCAGTGAGGTGAGTTCACTCAACCCAAAGGTAGTTATCAATGCAGTGAGGTGAGTTCACTGAACACAAAAGGTAGCTATGTGCAGTGAGGTGAGTTCACTCAACCCAAAGGTAGTTATATATGCAGTGAGGTGAGTTCACTGAACACAAAAGGTAGCTATGTGCAGTGAGGTGAGTTCACTCAACCCAAAGGTAGTTATCAATGCAGTGAGGTGAGTTCACTGAACACAAAAGGTAGCTATGTGCAGTGAGGTGAGTTCACTCAACCCAAAAGTATTTATATATGCAGTGAGGTGAGTTCACTGAACACAACAGGTAGTTAGATGCAGTCAGCTGAGTTCACTCAACACAAAGGTAGTTATATGCAGTGAGGTGAGTTCACTCTACAGAAAAGGTAGATATGCAGTGAGGTGAGTTCACTCAACTTAAAAGGTAGTTATATGCAGTGACGCAAGTTCACTCAACACAAAAGGTAGTTATGTGCAGCGAGGTGGGTTCACTCAACACAGATGTAGGTGTATGCAGTGATGAGGTGGGTTAACTAAACACAACAGGTACTAGTAGTAGGTAAATGCAGTACTGGGTAGGTAGTACAATGTGCAGCTCCCTGTCACACACACAGGTGTCACTGAATGTGCTGCTGAATGCTGGTGGGCTGCTGGCAGTGGGACATACACATTATGAATTAGCAATGCTGTCTAAGCAACACGAGTGTCTCACACACACAGGTAGTCACTGAATGTGCTGCTGCTGGCAGTGGGACACACAGTATGAATTAGCAATGCTGTCTAAAAAACACAAGTGTCAGTTTCAAACACAGAAAAAAAAATTGATCACACGAGCAGGATGAGCTGTGAAAAGAGCTTTTCTGGGGTGCTATTATAGCAATAAGATTTAACTAAGCAAGCTAAGAAGGCAAGAGTCTGACTAATCTGTCCCTAGGAGAACAAGTCTGCAGCAGCTGTCATTATTCTGTCTCTAGCAGGCACACGAGTGAGGCTAATGGCCGCCGGAGCCTGCCTTATATAAGGGGGGGTGGGGCTCCAGGGCTTAGTATAGCCAGATTGGCTACAATGCGCCTGCTGACTGTGATGCAGAAGGTTGACCCTCATAGAGCATTATGGGGCGAATCGAACTTCCGGGAAAGTTCGCCTTCGCCAGCGAAGGCGAACCACCCGATGTTCGCCTGGAACCGTTTGCCGGCGAACCGTTCGGCCCATCTCTAGTGGTAGGAATTCCTACCTGGTGGTGGTATTTTACACCTTTTTTTCCAAATTTACCGAACAAACATGCCTCAATTCTCTAAGCCCTGCTCTGTAAGTTTCACTTACCAGCTGTGTAGCAGGTTAGCAGTGAGGCAGGGAGCTGCATGTATGAGTCAGAGTTTTTCT
Source organism: Hyperolius riggenbachi (assembly GCF_040937935.1). NCBI lineage: Eukaryota > Metazoa > Chordata > Amphibia > Anura > Hyperoliidae > Hyperolius > Hyperolius riggenbachi. The sequence goes on along the minus strand of NC_090653.1, from coordinate 123,099,310 downwards.
CTGCAGTGTATCCTGTCATCCCTTTAGATGTGCTGCAGCCACTAGGGGGAGCTCTTCTGTATCCCAGAATACACATTTTCACATCTAAAAGGATGCAGAAAAAACCCCAAAATGTCACCTTCCTCTGCTCTGCTACAGTGAAAGACCCATCCGATACCCCATCGCATCAAATCAAATTGAGAAGCAGGGCTGTGTAGCTTTCCTTATTGGCTGCCTGGCTCTCCCTAAAGACTGTCTGTCAAATCTACCGCACAGAAAGCATGGAGAGAGTGAGTTATCGGCTGCTATAAGCTGGAGAAAAATACTGAACACTTCTGCCCAGTAAATCAAATGCGCAAATCTTCGTGAATTGTAATTTCTTGACATTTCCTGAGGCAATTACCGCATAAGTTGGTAATTTGCCTCACTAGTCAGTAATATTAATTTTCAATGCAGTAACAGTTTTAGTGAATTGTAATTAAGGAAGGTGATCGGTAAAATCAGTTGTTTTCAGCATTACCGAATACAGTTATGCTGTGTGAATAGAGCCCCTTGACTCTGACTATTCCTGGACTTCTACTGTTCCACCAGCAGGTGGCTTTATTATGTCTGGAGACAGCTATGTATATGCAAATATGGTGCTGTGCTGACTCTGTGGCCTAATCATGCAGCAGGCGTGGCCTCCCTATATAAGAGCCCTGCAAGTAGTAATCTTTGCCAGAATGCTGTGCTTGCAGGCCTGAGTATTTAGACACTGCTGAAACCAGTATCTGCTGAACTATTGCCTTAAACTATTGTTCTGTCCCGACTTTGCTACTTGTCTGCTTCCTTTGTACCGTTGTCTGGTTGTATCCAAATAGAGATACGAGAACAGCGCTGGGTTTATAAGGTTTATCAGTATTTTATTGATTTTAGTAAATTGCAAAGATTTATTGATTAAAAAAAAGCATGGGAAAGTTACAACTTCAATATAATGCTAATCTAATGCAAATATAATGAAAACATGTGCTAATTAAAATGCATATAAATGGAAGGATTCAATATTCCTCTTTTCCATGGGCAGTTGCCAGGCACCAGTGACCAGTTCCCAGGCAGCAGCAAGCAGTTACTTGGCAGCAGTAAGAAGTTGCAATACTTTGAGAGGCATTTCACTGCCTATCAACTGACCATGGAAAAGAGCCTTAGGCCTCTTTTCCACGAACTGTTTCTAGGCAGAGAAATGCCTCTCAAACTCTCACAACTGCTCACTGCTGCCTGGTAACTGCTTTTCGCTGCCTGGTAACTGCTCACTGCTGCCTGGCAACTGCTTGCTGAGCACACAGCTCAACAGTTCGTGGAAAAGAGGCCTAAGTCACCTACCATCATGCATACATCATACTTGGGCTTTCTGGCAGTTAAAAGCCTATTTTCCATTGACTGTTGAGCTGTGTGCTTAGCAAGCAGTTACCAGGCAGCAGTGAGCAGTTCCAGGCAGCACCAAGCAGTTGTGAGAGTTTGAGAGGCATTTTACTGCCTATCAACAGTTCGTGGAAAGGAGGCCAAAAGATGAGGCAAAAAAATTAATAAATATATATACCGTACCTAGGGAATTTGTCACCCCCTCCAAAACACCCATTTTTTCTTGGGAGGGTTGACGAGTTGGGGCGCCAAGTGCGTCGCTGCAAATTGCGGGGATGTTTGGGAAAAAGGAGTTGTCAGAATGTGGACAGAGCTAACCGTTATGAAACTCTGTACTCTATATAGTGCTGCAGAAGATGTCAGGGCTATATAAATAAACAATAATAATATGGTAGGACATTAGACTATGACTATCGTACAATCAGATTGTGAGCTCCTCTGAGGACAGTCAGAAAAGGGGGACATACAAAAGAGGGGGATGCATAGAGCCTGGTGGGAGAGGAAAAATGGCAGGAAGGCCTCTCACCAGGACTGCAGACATCACCAGTGCTGTTTGGCAGGGATATGCTGTTAAAAGAAGCCATCAAAATCTGAAAAGAGGAAAGGGTCATGGGAGAAGACAACATGGTGTGAGGGGGAGAAGACTGCCCTGCACTATTGCTTTTTATTACTCTGCTAAGGATAATAGTCTAAGTAACTGGTATTACAGCAGCCAGTGCACATGGCTACAAATGACAGCAACTTCTGAAGCACTAAACACATCTTTTCATCTCTAAGGCCCGGTGCACACCAAAAACCGCTAGCAGATCCGCAAAATGCTAGCAGATTTTGAAACGCTTTTTCTTCTTTTTCTGTAGCGTTTCAGCTAGCATTTTGTGGTTTTGTGAAGCGTTTTTGGTGTAGTAGATTTCATGTATTGTTACAGTAAAGCTGTTACTAAACAGCTACTGTAACAAAAAACGCCTGGCAAACCGCTCTGAAGTGCCGTTTTTCAGAGCGGTTTGCGTTTGTGGTTTGCGTTTTTCCTATACTTAACATTGAGGCAGAAACTCCTCCGCAATCCAAAATCTGCAGCAGCCCGGGATTATGCGTTTCTGCAAAACGCCTCCCGCTCTGGTGTGCACCAGCACATTGAAATACATTACCCAAGCGTATCCGCAAGCGGATCGCAAAACGCAGCCGAACCGCTCTGGTGTGCACCAGGCCTCTATGCTAATGTCCCAGCTGCAGCACAGCAATCATTCTTTCTACTCACCCTGCTGCTCTGCACATTCACTCACTGAAGGCTGTGTGTAGAGAGTGAGAAGACACATTGGGCTCTATTCCCAAAGAGCCAAATTTTCCGCAAAATTTTACCGCTATATTCCCGCCAGCGGTAAACTCCGCATTTTTTCCACAATAAATAATATTTTCCGCGTGTTTTCCGCATGCGGGAAAAAAGATGCGGAAACGGCCATTATTCATGCGGGAATGATGCGGTAAAAAGGTCGCATGAAAAAGTGTTTTAAAAAAAAAAAGTTAAAGTCCAGCAAGCACAGCCCTTAAGCCTCCACACTTCATTAAAGTCAATGGGATGCGGAATATATCACCTACTACTTGTAGGGGATAAGAAATCGGTAATTAACGACGAAATGATGCGCCTGAACATTTTTGAGAATTGATGTTTTATTGCGGAAAATACCGACTTTTGCGGAAATTTTTCCGCATGAATCCCGAACTTTTTTTACCACACTTTTTCCGCATGCGGGAAAAACATGCGGAACACTTTGAGAATTCCAACTTGACGGTATTTTGGGTGCAAACTTCCCGCATGTACTTTACCGCATGCGGGAAGTCTTTGAGAATAGAGCCCATTGTCCACGGGACAGGAAGGGGAAAAGGTGCTACATCTAGTGCAGGAAGTAGTACAGTCTGCTGCGCTGCCTGTTGCTATTTTCCAGAATGTTGCCCAAACTATGAAAAAAGGTCCAAGCTGGAAGAACACAGCGACTGAGCACCACAGCAGCATCCCTAGCCATGGCTACGCCCGGTGCTATGAGCACCGGCAGCCTTAAGGTGCATACACACATCAGACTATAGTCTTTGGAAAATGAAAGATCACAGACCAATCTTACCACCCTTCATGTAGTATGAGAGCCATACCTTCACAGTCTATTCTATGGAGCTGAACTCCACCTCAGAAAAAAAATCTTTGCAAGATGCTGCACACACAGATGCTGTACAGACACAAAAGATCTGTAGCTGCAAAAGATCTGTTCCTGCCAAAAATCCATTTCTGCAAAATGCAATGATAGTCTATGGGATCTGCAGATCCTCATACACACATGATTTAACTGACATTCATCTGCAGATCAGATCCACCAGGATGGATTTTCAGATCTGCGGATGATTGCTTGATCTGCAGATGAATGTCAGTTAAATCATGTGTGTATGATGATCTGCAGATCCCATAGACTATCATTGCATTTTGCAGGAATGGATTTTTGGCAGGAACAGATCTTTTGCAGATACTGATCTTTTGTGTCTGTACAGCATCTGTGTGTGCAGCATCTTGCAAAGATTTTTTTCTGATGTGGAGTTCAGCTCCATAGAATACACTGTGTAGAGTATGGCTCTCATACTACATGAAGGGTGGTAAGATTGGTCTGTGATCTTTCATTTTCCAAAGACTATAGTCTGATGTGTGTATGCACCTTTATGGTAGGTACGCCACTGATAAATATATATATATATATATATATATATATATATATATATATATATATATATATATATATATATTTATTATGAAAAGATAAAGATATATTAAGAACTAAAAGACCATTGCACAGAACTTTGCACAGAACCGCTATACTAACTACAGCATCTTCATTTGAGGATTATTTTTGATATCCTATGAATTGTCTTGCCTTCTCTCTTTTTGTATGCGTATTCCGGTCAAGTTTAATTTATCCATATAATTACACATTTTGATATATTATATATTTTTGGAATATTTTTATCTTTTCATTCATTTATATATATAATTTTCTTGCCTCATTTTTTAACTGCCAGAAAGCCCATGTACGATTGATGTATGCATGATGGTGCTTGATTTAGGCCTCTTTTCCATGGACTGTTGAACTGTGTACTCAGCAAACAGTTACCAGGTAGCAGTAAGCAGTTACCAGACAGCAGTGAGCAGTTACCAGACAGAAGCAAGCAATTGTGAGAGTTTGAGAGGCATTTCACTGTCTATCAACTGCCCGTGGAAAAAGAGGCCTTATTGGCCTCAATTCTGGAAGGGTTTTCAAACAAATTACCTCATGTACGGTAATTTACCTCGTGAGGTAATGACATTTAGCAATTCTGGTAGGTTTTAATCATATTTTACCCCATGTGGTAAATTATGAGGTAATTCGTGAGGTAATTTGCATTAATTTTACTGAAAATGCAATTCTCATGGAAATTAGTTATCACATAATTTACCAATCAGTTTAAGACCTACCTGCACCTGGCGGTCAAGTCAATTTGTATGTATTTTGCAGTTTTTAGTGGAATTCCTATTGCTTAGTGAAGTTCCTATTCAGGATGTGTAATAGAAAAGAATAGTAGAAGTAAAACTCCAAATATTTACTGGATTTTTTTTTTGGTACTTATCCGTTAGCCGGGCGCATCCGGCAGGTGGTGCTAATTACTATTCCCCCTCCAGGCCGACGTGGATAGTAGGGAAAGATGTAACTCTGGTGGAGTTTTGTCGCCACCTAGAGGATGCGCCCGGCTAATGGATAAGTACCTTTTTTTTTATATAGGGGACGCCTATAAATATAATTTTCATAGGTTGCTACATAATCAAATACGCCTCCCCCCCCCCTAAAAAAAACATCTTCCAAAGACTATCCTAACTCATGGAAGACAATTCAAGACTGCTGTTATTTATTTACTGCATACTTACCGCTGAAAAACCACAAGTTTTACCACACTTTATGTATTTACCTCATGTTTTACCGCATGTTTGGAAATGCAGAAACATCTTTCAGAATTGCTAAAAAAAAAGAGGAAAATGCCACATGAGGTATTTTACAGACAAAAAAAAAATTTACCTCACATAGCTACCAGAATTGAGGCCCTTGAAAGAACATTGGATCCTATCATTTATATGCATTTTAATTAACACGTTTGCATTAGATGTGCATTATATTGAAGTTGTAACATTCCTATGCTTTTTTTAACCTCCTTGCCGGTTATCCCGAGCTCAGCTCGGGGTAACCTGCGCAGGAGGATATCTCAGGCCCCGCTGGGCCGATTTGCATAATTTTTTTTTGTTACAAGCAGCTAGCACTTTGCTAGCTGCTTGTAACTTCCGATCGCCGCCGCTCGCCGCCGATCCGCCGCAATCCGCCGCGCCGAGTCGCTCCCCCCCGCCCCAGAGCCCTGCGCTGCCTGGCCAATCAGTGCCAGGCAGCGTTGAGGGGTGGATCGGGATTCCCTATGACGTCCCGACGTCCATGACGTCATCCCGCCCCGTCGCCATGGCGACCGGGGAAGCCCTGCAGGAAATCCCGTTCTCAACGGGATTCCCTGCATACTCTGATCGCCGAAGGCGATCGGAGTGGGTGGGGGGATGCCGCCGCTTAGCGGCTATCATGTATTCATCATGATTTAAAAAAAAAAAAAAAAAAATGTGCGGCGCTGCCTCCTTGCCGGATTTTTTAGACCGGCAAGGAGGTTAAATTAATCATTGCACTTTACTGAAATCAATAAAACCCTAAATAACCTTATAAACCCGGCGCTGTTCTAGTATCCATACATCTAATTAACCTAGTGGAGGCAGTAGGACACCTTCACAATTAGGTCTCTTTTCCATGGGCAGTTGAACTGTGTGCTCAGCAAGCAGTTACCAGGCAGCAGTGAGCAGTTATCAGGCAGCAGCAAGCAGTTGCCAGGCAGCAGCAGGCAGTTGTGAGAGTTTGTGAGACATTTCACCTCCTATCAACTGTCTGTGAAAAGAGGCCTTATTTGAACTAGCTGCACGAATGATCGCTTTGGGATGTTTCAGCTGAAATCTGTCTCAAAGAACACCTGTAATGAGTGGAATATGGAGGCTGCCATATTTAATTATTTTTGCCAGTTGCCTGGCAGTCCTGCTAATCTATTTGGCTGCAGTAGCATCTGAATAACACCAGGGATGAGCAGAAACTACGCCAGTGCGAATTTACGCATCGTAGTTAGCATCTACGCATCGTAGTTCATAGGCAAAGTTTGAAACCTACGCTTACGAATTTACACGTAGCGAAGTACCGCTACGCGTAGCTTACGCCCACTATGCGTAGTTAACATGGGTATTGCGTAGTGAACTACGAATGCGTTACTCGCATCTAATTTTCCGCATGCGATTGTATGCATACAAATTTACGCATTGGAAAGGGGAATGTACGCATAAAAGGGTTCCCAGTATATGCATTTCTAAAGAAATTAATGCGTACAATTTTCTGCATACGGGCATAAGTATCCGCATACACTACGCTTCGCACTACGCGTAATTGCGTATTTTAACGCGTATTCTATGAAATGCATACGAAGCGAATATTTGTTTTCGAAGCCGTAGTTTGGTGAAGCGTAATTGCGTAAAACTACGCGTATTTCCAGCGTAGCGAAGTTGGCTGACTACGACCATCCCTGAATAACACAAGAAACAAGCATGCAGCTACTTTTGTCTAATCTGATAATAATGTCACAATCGCCTGATCTGCTGCATGCTTGTTCAGTGTCTGTAGCTTAAAGTATTAGAGGCAGAGGATCAGTAGGACAGCCAGGCAACTGGTATGGCTTAACAAGAAATAAAAATGGCAGTCTCTATATACCTCTCAGTTCAGTTTTCCTTTAAAGCAGAGTTCCCCAACCCTATCTTCAAAGCCCACCAACAGTGCATGTTTTGCAGGAAACCACAAACATTCACAGGTGGGGTAATTAGTGTCTCAGCAGAGTTGATTAACCACCCTGGCGTTCTGATTAAATCGCCAGGGTGGCTGCGGGAGGGTTTTTTTTAAATAAAAAAAAAACTATTTCATGCAGCCAACTGAAAGTTGGCTGCATGAAAGCCCACTAGAGGGCGCTCCGGAGGCGATCTTCCGATCGCCTCCGGCGCCCAGAATAAACAAGGAAGGCCGCAATGAGCGGCCTTCCTTGTTTTGCTTATATCGTCGCCATAGCGACGAGCGGAGTGACGTCATCGACGTCAGCCGACGTCCTGACGTCAGCCGCCTCCGATCCAGCCCTTAGCGCTGGCCGGAACTTTTTGTTCCGGCTACGCTGGGCTCAGGCGGCTGGGGGGACCCTCTTTCGCCGCTGCTCGCGGCGAATCGCCGCAGAGCGGCGGCGATCAGGCAGCACACGCGGCTGGCAAAGTGCCGGCTGCGTGTGCTGCTTTTTATTTCAATCAAATCGGCCCAGCAGGGCCTGAGCGGCAGCCGCTGGCGGTGTTGGACGAGCTGAGCTCGTCCAGACCGCTCAGCTGGTTAACTACCTCTGTGGATTTCCACAAAACATGCACTGTTGGCCTTGAGGACAGAGTTGTGGAAAACTGCTTTAAAGGACCACTATTGCGAAAAAAAAGTAGGCAGTTAAAATCTGACAGAACTGACAGGTTTTGGGCCAGTCCATCTCTTCATGGGGGATTCTTAGGGGTTTCTTTGTTTTACTTTTCAACCACCAGCAACTAGCAAACCTCTTACTCAGAAGACATATACTGTTATGTAAAAAAGGAGTAAATAAACCACAAAAAGTTGTAATATTTTATTTTCTGGTATTCTTATTGCTTATATATAAACAACAAGAAGTCTTTGAGGGCTGTTCTCTAGGACCTCAGCTTGATCTGTCACTTGTGTTTTGCTTAGGCTTCTTCTGTGCTGCTTTAATATCTTATGTTGTTTACAACCAGCACTTATCTGGTACTTTGGGCTTTTTCTTCAGGTCTTGTGTTAGCTGGAAGGACTGTCCTCTTTAAACACTAACACTTAAAGTGGACCTGAACTCAGAACATTCTCTCTGCTCTAAAATATAAGCAACATCATGATAACCTTTCAAGAAAACATTTCTATTTTACAGCTGATACAAATCCTGCAATAAATCTGTAGCGTTTCTACTTCCTGCTTTCATGGACATAGAGTTAACATCCTGTGTTCACAAATTAGCTGCTCTGCAGTGGCAGAGGAGATTCCTGAGCGGATATAGCGAATCAAATTACAACTTGTGATTAGACAGGTTATGCTTTCTAAATACATACAGGGCACATTTCTCTGTTTCCTTCTGTCTTGTGCAAGAGTTCAGGTCCACTTAAATGAATACAATCCAGCTGGCTCCTCCTTTTAAACTAAGCAGCATAATAGGACAGGGTGATGTGGCTTGGTAATGTCCATGGTGGTTGGAAGATAAAATAAGTTCCAGCAGGCTATGGAGCAATAAAAAATGACACTACTCAAAACAGTTAATATGAAAGGTTTGAAAAGAGTTCCACTTTAAAAACCTTCAAAATTAATTAAGACATTCTCTGACTCAAACTGAAACTTATTTCAAAGAGGAAAAAAATGAACATAGTGAAAATTGTATATCATGTTTTTTCCTCTAGGAGACGAGACATATGGAGCCAAATGTGTCAAATTCTTTTAGTCAAGACTAAACTTTTGGACTACCTCCCGTTCAACAGGACAAAAGAAATAAGGGTGACTTTTTTTAACCACTTCAGCCTACAGGCCATTTTACCCTTAAAGGGGAACTGAAGAGAGAGGTATATGGAGGCTGTCATGTTTATTTCCTTTTAGACAATACCAGTTGCCTGGCAGCCCTGCTGATCCTCTGCCTCTAATACTATTAGCCATAGCCCCTGAACAAGCATGCAGCAGATCAGGTGTTTCAGACTTATAAGTCTGATCTGACAAGACTAGCTGCATGCTTGTTTCTGGTTTTAATCAGATACTACTGCAGAGAAATAGACCAGCAGGGCTGCCAGGCAACTGGTATTGATTAAAAGGAAATAAACATGACAGCCTCCATATACCTCTCTCTTCAGTTCCCCTTTAAGCTGATCAGAGATGAAAAACTAACTATAACAAGTAACTTGTCTATATATCTTATCTAAAGTTTAGATAGTTTACACATCAAATCTAGCTGCAAACTGCTTATGATTATTTATTTCTGTGATACAATGAGCGCAGCCATGTTCTGTTTGTAACATTATACACAGACAAGCTGATCTGTATCTCCAGCCCTCAGCCTGTGAAAACTTCGCTCCCCTCTCCTCCTCCCTCCTCCCCTTTGCCTCTGAAATCTCTGGCTAGTAACCTCCTCCTCCTCCTGCTCAGACTGAGCTCCCATAAGCCCTTGCTACTAAGGCTCAGAGTGCCAAGGCTCTCTGAAGAAGCTGTGGGGAGGCTTGTTTAGTTTATAGAGAATTAAAGTATTAAAAAAAAGTATTTGGCTTGAGGAATGCCCTATAAACAATATGAAAGGAACACAATTTTGCAATGAGTAAAAGTTTATCTCGGATCCACTTTAACATCAAAAGTCATTTTCAACTGCCAGCACTCCTTTCATTAATTTGGCCATAACTTTATCACTGCTTCTCACACCTGAATGATCTATATCTTGTTTTGTTTCGCCACAAATTAGTCTTTTTGTGGGTGATACTTGTTTTCACTAATTACTTTATTTTCTATACATGTTATAGAGAAAAGCAAGATTCCAATTCCACCCCCTATAGTTTTTAAATAAACAATGCTACTATAAATAAAATCCACTCATTTTATTTGCCCATTAGTCCCAGTTATCACAACATTTAAATTATGTTCTTCGTACAATGTATGGCGGCAATATATTATTTTTCCTGTTTGGGGTCTTTTTGTATCCGCCCAATAATTAAGCCTTTATTCACTAAAATAACAGTAATATACCCTCACGACATACATATTAAAAAAAAATCTGATTCCCTAAGGAGCCTATTTATGTTTTTTTTTACTTTTATTTCATGTGTTTTACTTTTTTTGCCACTAGATGATGCTACAAACACTACCCTGATTACCAGGAATCGTTCAATTTTTTTACACTTTTTTCACTTTCGTTATTATGAATTGACTTGGCCGCTCATTGGGGTCATGTTCATTCATTCCAGGCATTGCAATTGGCTTGGGAACACTTGTTTCCCTTCACCAATCACTGCCACATAAATGCCACCAGGAACGAGGAACACTGGACGTGGATGCGTGTCCAGTTAGGCTTTAGAATCTTCCATCAAGACGACTGTAGTCATCCAGGTAGGATGAAGTGTTTAATGCATCAAGGTTTATGGAAATGTGTAAATAATTCTTCATTGTATTGTTGAATTCACAGAGTTAAGTAAGTTCTGTCTTTTTTAGAACACACTCTTGCAATAAAAAAAAAAATTAAAAAAGGGTTCAGGCTTGACCTCAACGTTAGGGGAGGGAGTGTGTTTGGGAGATGGTATGTGTGAGGCATAGTGTGGCTATGGAGTGCTCCTGAGAATATTATTTTAAGTGTTTCTATGGTTTGTATAGTTTGTTTGTGTAAAGCTGCAATTATCATATTAGTACTCGTAAATGTTGTTACTAGTGGTTAGTTTATATGAGGCTTGACCTTTTCTGCCTTGTTTCTTGAAAATGACTTTTGAATGGAATGAAACACCACTTATGCTTTAATGATGGGCCAATGGACTGGTTATTACATTTAAATCAGATTCAAATTGCCCTCTAATCACTAGTGTAGCTATAATCCTTCACTGATTATGGCCCCTGCAGAGATCGGAAGACCCCTTGCCAACTTGATTGCTTATATCTCTCTTTTCTCCTGTCTGACCCTGACTATCCCTGTTAATGCTGGGAATACATGGTTTGTTTTTGAGGTGATTAGACGGTTCCATAGATAATTTCCTACATGTCCGATCTCCCTTTTAATTCTTTCGTTGCTCGATTTCTGATAGAAGTGAATGGAAAAAGATAAGAAAAAATTATCGGAAGATAAGAGAATCGACTGCAGAATCGAGCGGCAAAAACGATCGAGAGGAGAATCGAGCGGCAGAAACGAACCGTGTATTCCCAGCATTACACAGCTTCTAAATGAAGCAAGTGAGATCAGTGTGCTGCTGCTTATCTCCCCTGCCTGTGATGTGAGTTTATTTATCTGATTAACTTTTGATATGAGACGAGACAAAGGGCAGCACTCAACCAGGAGGAGGTACAAGGGACTCACTCAGGAGGAGGTACAAGGGACTCAATCAGTAGGAGGTACAAGGGACTCAATCAGAATGAGGTACAATGGATCTTGGAGCATTGAAAAGCATTGTTTACCCCCCCACACATATATTTTAAGAGATCTGGTAAAGACAATTTTGAAAAACAGTATTTACCCATTTATTTTTAAGCACTAATATCCAACATTTACCTTTTGCTGGGTTTCAAAGTAAACGTTATATTGTTAAATATTTTGTACATAAAAATTGTTGATATGACCCAATATTTTGTAAAAGATCTTTTTCTTAATTTATTGCAAATGTTTTTCCCTTTTTTTTTCATTTCTGAATAACAGATTTGATGCATATCAATCGATATTGCTTTTTCACATAGGTATTGATTCACAAAACTGTAGTAAAATTGCTGATCTTAGCTACCATAGTGCAATTCTACTGTTACTCATGCCAGTTACATAGCACCCATTGCGCTAGATGTGCAGTATGAATCACCAAGGTGATACATTGCTTGTATACCACGTGTTACGCTACTTGCAATTTTACAGCAGTTTTGTGTACCAGCCCCCAACAAAACAAACTTGTTTCATTCCAGTTATTGTTTTGGAAAAACTGTACTTCATTGATTGTTGAGACCAACTCCGTTATATTTTTGCACCACTGAAGAGAAAGAAAGAGGTGTGTGCTCTGTTCAGGTTCACTTGACTATATACTGGCTCCCTGATTGTCTATTGACTAATTACGATGGCATAGCATTTGCTGATAGCATCTCCTTGTCAGAATATGCAGGGTCTAAAACTAACTTACTGCGTTCCCTGTTGAACATTATATTTTTCTTTCTTCTACTTTTTCACTGTCAGTAAGTTCCAGTAAATTCTATTCCTAGATTGAAGTAGAATTTGTCATGCAAGGCGGTCTTCAAACCTGGAAATATTTTGATTTGATGGAACAAACCTTAGACTGCCCTTAGTTAGCCACTGGCTAGTTGTTAACAAACTGCTGTATTTCCAATTACAATTTGTCAATTTAATGAACAAGTGTCCCTGTCTAAATGACCCCTTTGTGAATTTTCCACTCACTCACTATTAGCTTTGTTACGTGCCAGTACTCCATATTTAACATTACTTAATGAAAATCAAGACTCCATCAGTGGCCGCTCTTGTCATTGGCATCCTTGTTTTTTAGCTATGATGTATGAGAAACAAACAGAACAATTCCCATACAGACAGCAGCACGCAGAGTGTAATTTATCTATGTTTGCACCATGCTGAAACTAATCTGAAGTGTCAACTTTGTGCTAGTCTACCCTTGCACAGCACATTAGGCATCTATATATCACACAAGGCAAATGCATAGATGCTAGGGGAATTACACTAAGGTCCACAGTTATTTATTTATTTTGAGGTTGTTTTTAAAGCCGCAACTGAATTGGAAATAGTCACAAGCTCGTTGTAAAGCGTAATGGAAGAATGTGCAGCCGTTTGTCGCAGAAAAGATAAACTTTAGGCTTAGATTGCTCAACAGTGGCTATAAAGCTTTATAAGCTGATAGATATATTTTAAATTAAATCTGAATTGGGCCTTCTTATAGACAAAAAATATGTAAAACAGGCATTGATATTTTATTTAAAGAGAACCTGAACTGAAAATAAAAAGTCAAAATAACCATACACAGGTCATACTTACCTCCTGTGCAGTCTACTCCTCAATCTCTTTCTCCTCACCTGTGTCCCATTTGTCCACTGTGATCAATGGAATTTTCTGTCCTCCATTTTAAAAATGACCATTACCACATAACAGCTTCCTGTAATATCACCCACTTGAGCCATAGGGAAACATGGACATTACCTTGCACATTCAGTTGTAACTGACAGCTGCTGATATATAACTGACAGCAACTGGTATATTTCAGTTCTGACAAAATTTTGTCAGAACTGGAAGGGATCACTGTAAGAATAAAATGGGGAGCCTCTGAGAGGAACTGACGGCGAGGTAAGTATGCAATATTCATTTGCAGCTACGTCATGTGTTTATTTTAAATAATTTTACTCGCTTCATGTTCCCTTTAAGCAAATAAATAAAATACATTAAAATGTAAAAAAATCCCTTATTATCACGAACAATGACAACATACCCAATATCACCCTTTCCCACCCCAAAATTAACACAGAAAAATGCATCACCACTCAGTTAAAAGGAAGATCACATTTTTATCCAGCAGCATCCAAGGGATGCTACAGTGAAACCTTCTACTCCTTAGTTCTCAAAGACCTACAAATGTTACACAATGACCTACCCACCCCAAAATCCAATCTTAATCAACATGAATCTCAGGCCCTTAAAAACTTACAAAAAAATCACAACTTGGTTTTTAAACCTGCAGATAAGGGAGGGGGCATTGTTATACTTAACCATTTAGATTACCTAGAGGAAGCAGCCAGGCTCCTTGACAATCCTGAACATTATGAGACCCTTACCACAGATCCAACTCCTTCTCTAAATATTGCACTCAAAACCTTCATCAATAATGCCTTCCTGTCTAATGTCATAACCAAAAATGAAAGAAACTTTATCATCAACGCTCAACCAACTACCCCCATATTTTACTATCTACCAAAAATACATAAAAACTTGCAGAAACCGCCCGGCAGACCAATTATTTCAGGTATTAATTCCATCACTAGTAACCTTTCCAGATTTTTGGACCAACACTTACTGCCACACATACAGTCCCTTCCCTTCTTTACTCAAAGATTCGCAACAACTCATTCTACTCCTACGTGACATCTCATGGCAGCCAGAGTATGTCTGGCTTACTTGTGATGTCACTTCCCTCCATAACAACATCCCCCATGCCTTCGGTCTTCAAGCTTTACAACACTACCTAGCCACTAACCCATCCATGCCACCAGCACAGCAAACATTCCTTCTGCAATGCGCCAAATTCATCCTAACCAATAATATATTCACGTTTAACGAGAAAATTTACCATCAGACGAGCGGGACGGCGATGGGGAGCTTGTTCGCCCCTTCATATGCTAATCTTACAATGGGGCTTTTAGAACTACTCAAATTATCCACACACCATCCATTTTCCAACAGCATTGTCCTATATAAGCGTTATATTGATGACCTCATTTTCATCTGGAAAGGCGATGCTTTACTCATTCCACATTTTGTTGATTATCTTAACTCTAACACAGCAGGACTCCCATTCACACATCACCACCACGCCTCCTCCGTAGAGTTTCTCGATCTTACTTTATACATAGAATCGAATCACATCCTGACAAAAACTTACTTCAAAAAAGTCAAAGCCAACAATTACATACATTTCAATAGCTTTCACCACCACCCTTGGATTACTAACACCCCCTACAGTCAATATAGAAGAATACACAGAAACTGTACGGACCCATCACAATTTGACATTCAATCCGAAATTCTTACCAAAAAATTCACAGACCGTCATTACCCCAAAAAACTAATCAAAGATGCCAAATACAGAGCAAAACTTCCCAACCCTCCC
The DNA here is from genome assembly GCF_040937935.1 of Hyperolius riggenbachi. Classification (NCBI taxonomy): domain Eukaryota; kingdom Metazoa; phylum Chordata; class Amphibia; order Anura; family Hyperoliidae; genus Hyperolius; species Hyperolius riggenbachi. The sequence goes on along the minus strand of NC_090653.1, from coordinate 123,084,171 downwards.
ACCACGACCAGACAACCTACTAATACTTCATGCCCACCCAGATTCATCACCCATTTCAATGCCCAACATTTGTCCATCCGCAATATTATTAAAAACCGATGGGATATCCTTATGCAGGATCCCTATCTACGATCTTCATTACCCACAGCACCACTAATTACCTACAAAAGAGCACCAAATCTCCGCAATCTATTAGCGCCAAGTAAACTACGTACACCCAACCAACTAACCACTCCACAAACACATGAGCCTGGTTGCTTCCCCTGCAACAAAAACCATTGCACAGCTTGTGAATTTATCCACACCTGCACATCCTTTGTATCCTCTAGTACTGGTAATCAATATCCCATAAAAAAACACCTCACCTGCGAAACTAAATATGTCATTTACCTCATATCTTGCCCTTGCCGACTCCAGTACATGGGGAGAACCACACAGTTGGCCCACAGCAGAATCAGGCAGCACAAAAGAAACATCACAAACAAATTTACTCTTCACAACGTATCACGACACTTTTGCACTCATCACGCCAATAACCCAAAGTTCTTCAACATTACATTAATTGACTCAATCGATGCAAGTCTGTCCAATGCGTTCGAACAACTCAAAAAATATGAAATGTACTGGATACAAACTGTAAGAGCCCTCATCCCTGAGGGACTTAAAGAAGTCCTAGAAAAAATCTACCAAAACTCGCCCAATACCATTTTTCTTTTATCTTGGTCGCTCTCTTTTACCCTTTGTATCTTGTTTTAGAACTTTTATTACTTTTAATCATTCAAGTGAATGTTTTACTATAATATTCAACAATAACACCTCCAGTTGTTCATTATAATTATATAATTTTACGTATTTGTATGTTAATACATGTAACATAGCAGGATTGTAATTTATCTCTGATCTCTCGTTACCATTATTTATGACTGTGTTTACGTCTTCATATCTTAATCATTCTGATTAGCGTTATATGAATTTTTATGTCCATTATGTTTTTATGTTTTTCTTACATGCACTTCTATGTCATTTTTTTAGAACCTGGTCATAACTTTTTTGGTCAACGGGTGTCAGCAAAATACCTTTTTGTGTGACTATACCAAACTATAAGTCACACATGTCAGCAGCCCATTGGCTGCACATTTGATTGCCATGGTTACCAGACTCGCCCTCCCCCAATACCCAACACATTCAGCACAGATGGCAACAGCCCATTGGCTGTCCACATGAGCACCTTAACCCCGCCCACCTACACTTCCTACTCATCGGATTGGCCCATTTAGCCAATACCTGCATATATAAAGAGATAATCGTCCTCACCACTTTACTAAGGCGCTACTCCTGCTACTGCTGAAATTCTGGTGAGTCTGTTATACTATTATGTTTGCATTCTGTTTTTTGTACCCCCCTTTATTCTCTCCCTCCCACTTTTGATACCCTACTATCCACCAATTGTTAAATCACCTACATGGATCCTATGTCAATTACTTATACTACTCAATACTGATCTCTATATCTAAAACATCCCATGGCCCATCATTTACATTAGCACACTAGTCTCTACCCAATACTGTTTTTTGTTATATCCAACTCCTCATATTATCCTCACATAGCATTTTTTATACACTATATGCTGTATGATATACAATGTCTTATTATACAAATTGTACTACAGAATTCACTATAAAATGTACTGTCTCTTGTCCACAGTTTGTCCCCACATTTATTGCCTGATGAAGCGGGTGTAGCCTGCGAAACGCGTTGCACTTTTGGGGTACTATATAATTAATGTGATTACTATTATACAGACAGTCTTTCATGTCTGCTTTATGGAGGTAAGTCCACCACTTCCTCCAAGCACATTTTAAAGGTTTTATCCACTTTTACCCTGCTGGCGCCTCTGTTCCCCATTTGACAAACACAAATAGATCCCATCCAAGAGAAGGAGAGAAAGGGTTCTCTTCCTTAGGCCTGGTCTACATCTGCGTTTGCCAACGGAACCGCACAGTTCCGTTGTCTGTTCCGCTAAACGGACAAAAAGCAGCAGGACCCAATTTTCCGGAGGTTTTGCAGCTACATAGGAACAAGTAGAGACTGTACGGTCTCTGCAAAAAACGCAGATGTGAACAGGGCCTAAGAACGGGTCTCCAGCCTTCTCCTGAATTCAGAACTGCCTCACTTACTTCTCATTAGTTACAGATTACATATATTACTTTTCCAAGTGTCTTTGCTAGAGCAATCAGCTATTAATAATGCAAATGGCTAATAATAATAATAATACCATTATCATTGTCACCATGATTTTCACCATCAACACATCTACTACTCCAACAGGACTAATCCATTACAGTTTTCTTAAGCTGCACATTGTTCCAATCCTCTAATATGTGAGATTACTGCTTCAATGTGTTTCTTTTACATCTTATTTTAGGAGCAGGCTGCCTCCGACCTGAGCTTGTTATTCCAGATAGCTGTACTTGAATCAGACTTTTAGCGAGGAAGATTTATTACCCAGAGAGCTCCTCTGCAAGCAAAAACAGATGAAAATCTGATAAACACAGATTTTGATGTATTTCTGAACTCAGTGTTGACACCAGAATACTTAAGACAACATAGGTGTAAAATACTATGATATACTGATGTTTTGTCTGGCATGCATTGTGTTGCGTGTTGTTAGTAAATACATTTCTACATGGATAAATCGGATTATGGCATTGACAACATCATAGGAAAATGTTGTTATTCTGCAAAACTCAGAATTGATCAGAAGATAATTCACAAACTTTAAAGAAGAATGGTGAAAGGCATTCTAAAATGGCATTATATGATTCAATTAAAGGGAACCTGAATTGAGAGGCATCTGGCGGCTGCCATATTTATTTCCTTTTAAACAATACCAATAGCCTGGCAATACTGATGATCTCTTTGGCTGCAGCAGTGTCTTAATCACTCAAACAAACATACAGCTAAGGCCCGGTTCACATTAGCGGTGGCTATCCGGAATCGCCGTGCCGGAGCCGCACCGCATGCGGAACGGACGAAACGGACGCACGGCATAGCAATGTAAGTCTATGCCACCGTTCACATGCGTCCGTTTCGTCCGGACCGGAGCCGGACCGGATCCGGACTCCGGCGTCCGTTCCAACATGCGCTATTTTTTGGTCCGGCTCCTCCGGCAGCCATATCCGGGGCGGAGCCGGACTGCACCATCCGGCCAATACAAATCAATGAGAACCGGATAGCGCACAACACACTGGCTAAAAATCCGGATGTTCTACCCCACTTCCTATGAGGATTGTTGCGGCGAAATTGGATCGGGGACACATGGGCAAGCATTTTGGAGTGGAGCAGCACGAGCTGGAGATGTTGGCAGCATGTTGGAGGTGGAGGTGAGTGCTAAACAGCGGAGGGCCTGATTCCACAGGTCCCCCTTCTGCTGACCTCCCAGACCCCAACATTTTTTTTGTTTTTTACGTAACTTTTGCCAAACGGATCCGGATCGCATCCTGATGAACACCTGATGCAACCTGACCGGATCCGGATCGGATCAGGATCAGAACCGTACGGATCCGATCCGGATCCGGTCCGGATCCGGTCAGGTCATCCGGTCCGTTTGGCAGACAACCGCAAGTGTGAACGGGGCCTAATCTAGTCAGATCTCCATGCTTGTTCAGGGTCTAAGGCTAAAAGTATTAAAAGGCAGAGGATCAGCAGAGCAGTCAGGTCATTTGTATTGTTTAAAACGAAATAAATATGCCAGTTTACATATTCTTTTCAATTCCGGTGTGCTTTAAAATAATATTTAAGAGTATATTTATAAATATGCCAGATTAACTCCATGTTGCCCCTAATTGAGTGAATTGACAGCCATAACTACATATTGTTTACAGATACTTCTCAATCAATAGCAAACTGCACACCTGAGGACAATTCTCATTGATCCATCCAGTGGACTAATGTGGAGCCCCGGCAGGAGCAATGAAGTTGATTTTGCTAGGGCTCCAATGTTCTGTATTAGAAGTCAGAAGCGGCAGAGAGCAGCGCGGTCCTGATGGGTCAGCTCAAGCTGGCATGGACCAAAAGTGCCAGGGGAGCCTGGCGTGTAGTGGGCAGAGGTCAGATGCGTTCCTGGATGCTTGGGGCTGTAGCAGCAGTTAACAATGGGTGTGGCGGTTGTAGCAACCGGGAGTAAATTCTTTAACCTCCTTGCCGGTTATCCCGAGCTCAGGAGGATTTCTCAGGCCCCACTGGGCCGATTTTCACAACTTTCTTTTTATAGCACGCAGCTATAAAATCTTAATCAAGATTTAAAGGGGAAGAAACAAGTGACCAATGAAAAAAAAAAAGTGAGAATACAGAAGTGGCTTTTTGTTGTATTTTTATTTTTATTTTTTTTAGTAAATACATTTTTTTTTATTTTTTATTAAAAAAGTAATTGTAATACATAATAGAAATAATAATAATAATAATAATAATAATAATAATAATAATAATAATAATAATAATACTGACCCTCTGTAACTATTTACCTAGAAAAGGTTGGACATCTGGGGGTCCCCTTAGTACACTTAAACCTGGAATTTCTCTTAACCTATGCCTAATTCTCCTACATTCATCCTAATTGTTCTAACCCTTATAGCAAAAGTGAAATGCATGACATGTACCCTAAATACATTGTTTTTCTATGGCCATGAAGGTAGAAAGGTTTTGTTTTGCTACAAAGCTGTACTACTATGCAGTGCAGTCTGCAGGGTACAAATGGCAGAAGCTGGAATGCAGGTATATCAATGTAACCTGTAGCAATATGAGATGGTAAATTCACATACACTGTACTGTAAGTCTTCATTAAAAAAAACATGGAATATGAGGCAGAAACATACAGTAGTAATAAATTGATGAAGCCAGATGGCAAACAAAGGCAACCATAGATACTACAGTGTAAAATCCTAAAACTGATGGAATTAGACCAGTTCAAAAAGTCCACAATAAACATTGATAAGAAGAATTCAGTGGTTGTTCACACTGCGTCTTACCAACAATACACCCAAGTGTCTTCAACTGTTTTGGGGCCAATCACTGTAATCAAGTAAAGGAGAGGCTAACCAGTACACATTAGCCTGAATTAAAAGGTCAAAAGTGGTTTTATGATAGGATCTTCATCTGGTAACCAGAAAGTCGCAATCACAATCAGTCCACACATCAGATCCCAAATCACACTGTGGTAGTACAGTCCTTGGTTCTGGTACTGTTACTAGGCATTTTATATATACAGTGGCTTGCAAAAGTATTCAGCCCCCTTGAAGTTTTCCACATTTTGTCACATTACTGCCACAAACATGAATCAATTTTATTGGAATTCCACATGAAAGACAAATACAAAGTGGTGTACACCTGAGAAGTGGAACGAAAATCATACATGATTCCAAACATGTTTTACAAATGAATAACTGCAAAGTGGTGTTTGCATAATTATTCAGCCCCCTGAGTCAATACTTTGTAGAACCACCTTTTGCTGCAATTACAGCTGCCAGTCTTTTAGGGTATGTCTCTACCAGCTTTGCACATCTAGAGACTGAAATCCTTGCCCATTCTTCTTTGCAAAACAGCTCCAGCTCAGTCAGATTAGATGGACAGCGTTTGTGAACAGCAGTTTTCAGATCTTGCCACAGATTCTCGATTGTATTTAGATCTGGGCTTTGACTGGACCATTTTAACACAGGGATATGTTTTGTTTTAAACCACTCCATTGTTGCCCTGGCTTTATGTTTAGGGTCGTTGTCCTGCTGGAAGGTGAACCTCCTCCCCAGTCTCAAGTCTTTTGCAGGCTCCAAGAGGTTTTCTTCCAAGATTGCCCTGTATTTGGCTCCATCCATCTTCTCATCAACTCTGACCAGCTTCCCTGTCCCTGCTGAAGAGAAGCAACCCCAGAGCATGATGCTGCCACCACGATATTTGACAGTGGGGATGGTGTGTTCTGAGTGATGTGCACTGTTAGTTTTCTGCCACACATAGCGTTTTGCATTCTGGACAAAACTTTCCATTTTGATCTCATCCGACTAGAGCACCTTCTTCCACATGTTTGCCGTGTCCCCCACATGGCTTGTGGCAAACTGCAAAGGGGACTTCTTATGCTTTCCTGTTAACAATGGCTTTCTTGTTGTCACTCTTCCATAAGAGCCAACTTTGTGCAGTGCACGACTAATAGTTGTCCTATGGACAGATTCCCCCACCTGAGCTGTAGATCTCTGCAGCTCGTCCAGAGTCACCATGGGCCTCTTGACTGCATTTCTGATCAGCGCTCTCCTTGTTCGGCCTGTAAGTTTAGGTGGGCGGCCTTGTCTTGGTAGGTTTACAGTTGTGCCACACTCCTTCCATTTCTAAATGATTGCTTGAACAGTGCTCCGTGGGATGTTCAAGGCTTTGGAAATCTTTTTGTAGCCTAAGCCTGCTTTAAATTTTTCAATAACTTTATCCCTGGCCTGTCTGATGTGTTCTTTGTACTTCATGGTGTTGTTGTTCCCAAGAATCTCTTAGACAACCTCTGAGGCTGTCACAGAGCAGCTGTATTTGTACTGACATTAGATTACACACAGGTGCACTCTATTTAGTCATTAACACTCATCAGGCAATGTCTATGGGCAACTGACTGCACTCAGACCAAAGGGGGCTGAATAATTACGCACACCCCACTTTGCAGTTATTGATTTGTAAAAAATGTTTGGAATCATGTGTGATTTTCGTTCCACTTCTCACGTGTACACCACTTTGTATTGGTCTTTCACGTGGAATTCCAATAAAATTGATTCATGTTTGTGGCAGTAATGTGACAAAATGTGGAAAACTTCAAGGGGGCCGAATAATTTTGCAAGCCACTGTATATATATATATAGAGATAGATAGATATGTATCTATAAATATTGCTGCTGATGATGCAATCAGCAGAAGCCAGCACAAGGGGAACAATGAGGGAGAGGATCTGATCACCGTGGGCTCTGACGGGTTAGGTGAGATATGCTGCTGCTGCTTTCATCTATTCATGGGTAGTGGAGAAGGACATGGGGGAAGCAAAGTGGAACACAGGGGGAGCGGAGGAGGACAAAGGGAGACAGAGGACACAAGGGGGACAGAAGAGATGGGAGACTGAACAGGAGATGTGGGGGAGAGAGAAAGACACATGGGGATTGAGGAGGACACATAGGCGACATCAGAAGAGACATTGGGAAAGAGGAGGGGGCATGGGGGGCAGAGGAGGACACATGGGGACACAGGAAGTCACATGGGGACACATGGGGAACACAGGAGGTCACGTGGAGGACACAAGAATTGGGGGAGAACATCTACAAGACACTCCTGGACCATGGACGCACCAGGTTTAGTATATTTTCCCCTGGTTTTTGCCCTCTAAACCTAGGTGCATCTTATTGCATGGAGCATCTTACATTCTGAAAAATATGGTATATAGTGCCAACATTTTCCACAGCACTTGACGGAGGGGGAGATTTATCAACGCATTACCGACAGTTTTTTCTTCTTAATCTGTTCTAACCAGCAGAGACAACACTTCTGCATTATAATAAGAACCTTCTTAAATCCTAGGTAATAGTGGCAATTTAGCATGAATTTCTAGAGCTGCACTACAATTAAGAAAAGTGCAACTCTATCCCTAAACCGGCGCTGAATAAGAAGTGCTTGATAGCAGTTCTAAAGATGTAGAACTGCAGGCTAAACATGATTGCAGAGTGCAGGCTAGGCATGAGTTGTGTGGTGCTCCTCCCCCCTGCTGAATTCCCCCTCAGAGCCTGCTGCTATCAGTACAGCTGATGTATGCATTACCTCAGCAATAGAAATTCCCCTCACACACTGCACTGTCTAAGAGACCTTCCTAGCTCCTCCTAATTAAAGAGAATCTGTACTCTAATATTCTCACAATAAAAAGCATACCATTCTATTCCTTATTTTCTCCTGTTCCCCTCTGTGCTGTTTCTGCCACTCCCTGCTGCAATCCTGGTTTGTAATGAACAGTTTTAGGCAGTATTTACAAACAAAAGACTGGCTTCTAACCAGAGTATCATAGGCTGAGAACTAGCTTACTGTGTGACTTATGCAGAGCTTGGAGGGGGCGTGTAAAGCTTCTGCCAATGACAAGCAGTGCTGCACATTCCACACATTCCAGCCTCAGCCGACAGACACGGCAGAGGAAAGGAGATACGATTTATTACAGAGACAGTGCAAGTAGGAAAGGCTGCAGTAAGACAGGCCACATTAGAACAGGTATAGGAACTTATAGGATAGAAGAAATAAGGCTTAACATTTTGTTACAGAGTCTCTTTAACAACAGTTTTAGAAGGAATCTGCACTATCTAATGATTTCTAAGGATGTCTGAGACAGTTCTGCACAGATATTTAAAAACCTACCAATACTTTGTCTCAGACGCTGTTGATAAATCTGGCCCAGAGTGTATAGTCTTGTCACTACCTGTTCCTCAGAGCTCACAATCTAATCCAAGTTGTCATTGAGCTTTGTGTAATTTGATGCTGTATCTCCATCAGGGCTCAAAGGGGCCCTCCCTGAATGGATGTAGCCCATGCACCTCCTATATATTATACCTGCACCCTTAAAGAGAACCTGTACTGAGTAAAAATATTTAAAATAAACACATGAGGTAACTTCAAATGAACATTACATAGTTACCTTGCCATCAGTTCCTCTCAGAAGCTCACCATTTTCCTCTGACAATAATCCCTTCCAGTTCTGACAATATTTTGCCAGATCTAAAATATATCAGTTGCTGTCAGTAAAATATCAGTTGCTGTCAGTTACATCTCAGAGGAAAACTGATGTGCCCAGTAATATCCATGTTTCCCTATGGCTCAAGTGGACGATGTTACAGTTTAACTGTGTGCTGACCAGGAAGCTGTTATGGGTAATGGCCATTTTCAAAATGGAGGACGGAAAATTCCCTTGATCACAGTGAACAAACAGGATGCGGGACAGGAGAAAGACACTGAGGAGTAGACTACATGGAAGGTAAGTATGACTTGTGTATGCTTATTTTGACTTTTAATTTTCAGTTCAGGTTTTCTTTAAAGGAATACTATCAATACCCAAGTGTTCTAAAATGACTATGTACAAATAATGTCTAAGCAGCTGTGTAAACATTTTCCTACTTTTCATGTTAAATATCAGAGGCAAAAGCTGTAATTTATTGAGGGTAGGATTTAGCTATATTGGGACAAATCAATTGCAGAAGGGGTGTATGCTTCAATGCACAGCCAGAGTTGCACATCAGACTACAGAAAGCAAATATCAAACATATCAAACTCTGAAAGCAAAAACAGTATGAAAAGCTGTGACAATTAGTTACATTTCCTCTGCTCTCTTCAGACACTTCAGTCAGAAACACAGGACACAGAAGCTGCAGCTGCTGGGAGCTTTCTCTCTGTCACACACAGAGCTACACATAGAGTTAACTGATCAAGTGTGAGGGGAATTTCCCCTCTCCCCATGGCTCAGTCTGCCGTCAGTTTTGGCGTCAGTAAAGTTTGAAAGTATTTAAGTATTTTGATAACTGTAAACAAAGAGGCTGCTACTAAAATGTATACACCAGTACTTAGCAGCACTTCCCAAACAATTCCTGTGTCAATTGAAAAAAATATGTGAATCGATAGTATTCCTTTAATGTGACCATCTGTCTGTATGAATTGAAGAAGCAGAGCATACATGTGCTGCAAATATACACTGTTGTACCAGTTTATTTTGACATGTATATAAATTGGGTATGTTCAGTCAAAATGTATATAATGATGCCTGTATGTAATGGGCTTAGTGGATAATAAACCGATATTGTATTATTGTAATACTGCAATTGAATTAGAGAATATTAGTGGATTTTATTATTATTATTGTTGTAGAGCAACTTACAATGTAATGTTAACCAGCTTAAAAAAGCAATAACATTCAAAATGAATGTACTTCTTTGACAGAATTAATAAACTTGTATAGCAAATCAGCTTGCAGTCTCGGGCTAATTAAACATTTTTTTTAACTATATTGGTTTAGTTATATGTCACATTCTGTTCCCCTGGCTTCAACAAGCAGTCTTATTGTGAGAGATAATAAAAATGCAGCATTGGACATTTAGTCGCAACCGTACTGGAACAGCAGAACAAATGTCTTTAATATCTAGTGAAAAAAACCTCGTAAACACAATCCTACAGAAACCGGTGACTTTTCAGATCTTGATATGGGCAGATGTATTATCGCCACAGATCAGCGATGCTACGCAGGCCATTTTCTATCCTCGCAGAATATATATCTAATAATAAATCCTGTCTCACTTTTACATGGGAAAATCTTCCCAGCCGGCCTGCAAACAAGCCCTCTTCCCATTTACTGAAGGGGCCTGTCTACACCGAGGCTTCTGGGTAATGATCGTAAATTATGTGCTTAATGTGGGAGAAAGTAATGTTGTTGGATAATAAATTGGGGAATGTCCCATTATCTTCTACAAACCATAACCTTTTAAGTGCTGAAGACCCCGCTTCTTTTTAGCCATAGACTGAATAAATTAAAGGGTATTCACTCTTACAAATATATACTAAACATCTTTCATGTGTCCTTTAAGGTTATAACTATTTAAGGACGTGTTTTGTTTTAAAAAAAAGCTTTGTTTTGCCTCATTTAAATTGAAGGTTGCTGTGTGCTTAGATATCTTTTAACACAAATCTGCGCTGTTGAACAATGAAGTATAGCGTGTTTTTGCAAGCAGCAATTTTACAGCTAAGGTGCATGAGCTTATGACAACAATTTGATTTCATTTTGCATTGTCATTAGTTGATGCCTAAATGATACTATCAAACTGAATAGAGCTGAGCTGAACTAGGGTGAGGTTGAGGGCAAACTTATCATGTGACGCCAGACTATTGTTGAAATGACAAAAATAGCTGAGAATGTGACAATAAAAAAAGAATTGTAACTAAGAGTATGCAGATTACTGTCAAAAGTATTAGTTCACTTTATTTAAGTATAAATGCGTAAATAGTACAGAACCAGAAAAATTATTTAATGCACATGGCATGGCCACCCGCCATACACCCAGTACACTCACAACACACTCAGGTGCACCACCACAATAGCCACTAAGGAAAAGACCAATGTCCATTCAGTTGAAAAATGGAAGAAGCAAAAATAGACAATGAATACAGATCATACTGTTCAGAGGCTGCAAAGTTGTCAGCTCCTGTAAGGCATGCAAAGCCCATTCTGTGCAAAGTAGCAACATTAGCAATAAGCATGCAAGCAGAGCTGTAGTGCGGCCCCAGCAGCCGCAATTGGCCAGTCAGCAAGCAAACATGTACAATCTCACCATATTACAAGTGCCATCCGTGGGTGTTGTCCATCGGTCATTGGTGGCTTTGGTGAGCAGACCAGAGTAGCATCAATTGTGTGTGGCCACCTGGAATCCTGATGTACATGGACACAGAGTGGGTAGTATTGCTAGTGGGTGCATTGGAGGGGGGACTCGGAGAAGTGTAGTGGTGGCTTGGAACGTCTCCACGGCTGACGTGCCTGGCAGGATGACAAAGCCCTTTTACATCCCTGTGCCACGCTTAATGTGCAGGACGGCGTGGCGTCCCATGAACAAAATGGCTCCCAACAGTTTTGCAGGCTTCCGACATTTGAAATGACAAAGTTTTTGGTTATAGAATGCAGCCATAACCGTACAATTTACAATGCACCACTACTGAATATGCAAATTATCTCTTTAGGGCCCTTGAAGCCAGGATAACATCCAGAACTGCTGGTGTATAGCACGCCTATAGCTTAAAATTTTACAGAGCTACATAAACCCCACATGCAGACAGCCTGTTTGGACTGTTTTTCCTCCTCAGTGCATGGCAGGGAGTGATATGGATCTATAGGATAGGGGCTTGGACCAGAACAACAGAATACTCAAGCAACTCGGGGTGACCCAAAACCACTTGGAAAGTATAGGGGACCAAAATAGTCTGAAAAGCCCTCCTTGCTTTTTTAGTAGGAGGGCTTTTTGTTTCTTTTATTCCCCTATACTTTACTAGTGGTGTTGGGTCAACCTGAACTGCTTGTGTATTCGGACAATTTGCTAACAAATTTGTGGAGATGTCCAACAGGTAAATCACAGTAACAGTAAACACTGTCACTTCATGGGTCCATGAGTGGCTACCTGTGGGCACCCTAGATTACAAATTTTTAAACATAAAAATACAATTGGGATTTTGCCAACATTGCAGTGGATCTTCACTTACAACAGAGTTCTCATTAGCAACAAGGTATCAGGCGACCAGAACTCTGATGTGATATGGGGCTACATGAAGCCAGCACTCAGATTCAACTCATTTTTTTTACTGCATTAAATGTGTTCCAGGCCATGCACGCCTGCGCACTACTGACCGACCTGGGTGACATGGACTGAGCTGCAGCTGTGATTTAGGGTAAAAAGGAGGGGGATGGACGAGAACAGGGGGGGGGGGGGAGTGGTGGGCATGAGAACTGCATCTAATACATGCCTGTTCCCCGATTTTTACTAAATCATTCATCTCTGGTATCCTTTAAGGTTAGAGCATTGGGAATATTAGGTAGAGGTTAAAATTGGGGAGGGGGGTTGGGGGGCTAGGGTTAAGGTTACGTATCCTGAAAGAGATTATAATTAGATGGGGTCCTTATGGATATATGTCAGGAAGGGGTTAAAGTAAGGGTTTCAGGGCTAGGAAGTTAGAGTTAGGCATTAGGAAATGGGAAGTTTTAGAGGTGGCCAAAAGGCCAAGAGGGGCTGGGGAATAGGCATAATACAATGAGGGGACTTTATGAATGTATTTCATCTATAAAGGAGGGGGGGAGGGACACTTTAGGAGATCTGACTATCACCACCTCCCCTAACCGTACAGTAAATGGATCTAGTGTAACCAGGTTAAAGTCATTCAAGATTTCTGGGTCTACAATCTCCAACAACCTAAAATAGGACAACAAAATGGTCGCTATCATTACGAAAGTACAACAGAGGATGTACCATCTATGGCAGCTGAAAAAGTTTGGCCTACCACAAAAATTAATGGTACAGTTCTACACTGCGATAATCAAATCCATTATGACATCATCTATGACAGTGTGGTTCGGCTCCTGCTCAGTACTAGAAAAGGTAAGACTGCAGCGCATCATCTGACCATCCAAAAAAATAATTTGCTGTAGCTTACTGTCTCTTCAGGATCTTTAGGCTACCAGGTGCAGAAAGAGAGTGACCAAGATGGGCTCTGACTAGTGTTGGGCGAACAGTGTTCGCCACTGTTCGGGTTCTGCAGAACATCACCCTGTTCGGGTGATGTTCGAGTTCGGCCGAACACCTGACGGTGCTCGGCCAAACCGTTCGGCCATATGGCCGAACTAAGAGCGCATGGCCGAACGTTCCCCGAACGTTCGGCTAGCGCTGTGATTGGCCGAACGGGTCACGTGGTTCGGACCCGAACGCGCTCTGATTGGCCGAACTGTCACGTGGTTCGGGTAAATAAATACCCGAACCACGTCATATCTCCGCCATTTGTCTGTGGGTTTAGCTTTGGGTAGGCAGGCAGGGTAGTTCGCGCTCCAGCCACGCTAGCCAGGGTCCCCCCCAGTCATTGTGTGTCGCTGCTGGGAATAGTAGTACACCGCTCGCTCAGCATTCTGTTTACTGCCACTCTGTGTACCTCGCTCAGCCACACTATATAGCATTCTGTTTACTGCCACTCTGTGTCTGCTGGGAATAGTAGTACACCGCTTGCACAGCCACACTATATAGCATTCTGTTTACTGCCACTCTGTGTACCTCGCTCAGCCACACTATATAGCATTCTGTTTACTGCCACTCTGTGTCTGCTGGGAATAGTGGTACACCGCTCGCTCAGCCACACTATATAGCATTCTGTTCACTGTTCTGTGTCTGCTTGGAATAGTGGTACACCGCTCGTTCAGCCACACTATATAGCATTCTGTGTACTGTTCTGTGTCTGCTGGGAACAGTAGTACACCGCTCGTTCAGCCACACTATATAGCATTCTGTGTACTGTTCTGTGTCTGCTGGGAACAGTAGTACACCGCTCGCTCAGCCACACTATATAGCATTCTGTTCACTGTTCTGTGTCTGCTGGGAATAGTGGTACACCGCTCGCTCAGCCACACTATATAGCATTCTGTTCACTGTTCTGTGTCTGCTGGGAATAGTGGTACACCGCTCGCTCAGCCACACTATATAGCATTCTGTTTACTGTTCTGTGTCTGCTGGGAATAGTGGTACACCGCTCGCTCATCCACACTATATAGCATTCTGTTCACTGTTCTGTGTCTGCTGGGAATAGTGGTACACCGCTCGCTCAGCCACACTATATAGCATTCTGTTCACTGTTCTGTGTCTGCTGGGAATAGTGGTACACCGCTCGCTCAGCCACACTATATAGCATTCTGTTTACTGCCACTCTGTGTACCTCGCTCAGCCACACTATATAGCATTGCGTACTCTGCCAGTCAGTGTGTATATTGCTGGGATCAGTAATACTCCACTCACCGTCAACCACTATATGAGCTCAACATGAGTTCCCCAGAGACCTCCGCTGTGAGCAGCACTCCCAACAACAGCAACAGCCAACGCCCCACGCAAGCTATAACATCCACCCCAGCAGCCAGTGGTCAGCAGCAGCCCTCCCCGGAGGAGAACGTTGTGTCCATCAGTCCGTCGCCAGAGCGATTAATGAGGGCTGCCATTGAGGAGATGATGGGGCCTGATGTGGAGGAGGAGGTCTGGCTCAGGCCAGCATCCCAAGTTAATGTTGAGGACGATGAGGGGTCTGTGTCTGGGGATGTTGGGGTGGCAGAGGTGGTGGGTGGGTCAGACTCAGGAGAAGAGTTGTATGATGAGGATGATGATCGGGACCATCTGTATGTGCCTCAGAGTCCGACCCCGGAAAACATGTTGTATCGTGTGTTTAGGTACTAAAATCTGCGTTCCCTCCCAGTAGTGTTGGGCGAACAGTGTTTGCCACTGTTCGGGTTCTGCAGAACATCACCCTGTTCGGGGTGACTATATAGCAGACTATATAGCATTGTGTTTAATGCCACTCTGTGTACACGGCTCAGCCACACTATATAGCATTGTGTTTACTTCCACTCTGTGTCTGCTGGGAACAGTAGTACACCGCTCACCCGCCACTGTATAGCATTGTGCTCTGTGTCACTGCTGACAATAGTGGTACACCGCTCACCCACCACTGTATAGCATTTCTGTACTGCCACTGTACTGCTGCCAGTCAGCGTGTACTTTAAGGATAAGTGAAATGAGGAAGAAATCCGGTGAAAGAGGGAGGGGCAAGGGAAGAGGTGTTTCCCCTGACGGTTCACGTACAGGCCACAGGGGAGCACCCAAGAAAACCCACTCAATACTGCCCATGTTGTCCAGGACAACAACCCTCACAGATCCAAAAGAACAGGACCAGATAATTACTTGGATGACCTCTCAAGCGTCCAGCAGTGGGTTAAGCAGCACCAGCACATCACGCACGAGGTCCGAGTCCTCAGCCAGTTAAAGTCTGGGCTTTCTTTGAAGACTGCACTGAGGATGTTACCATGGCGATTTGCAAGGTGTGCAAGACCCGCCTGAGCAGGGGGAAAAGTATTAACAACCTCTCCACCACCAGCATGAGCCGCCACATTCTATCCAAACATCCCACTCTGTGGGCAAACGCGGCAGGACAGGGTACCACCAGCAACACTGCCTCCCTTGGGTTCACCAGACTCACCACCAGACCCGCCTCAGCAGCAGCAGTAGCCCAGCCATTGCGTGGTTCACAACATTCACAAACATCAGACGATGCTGACACTGTCACTTTCCGGACTAGTGCTCTTGAGGTCTCCCAGTGTTCATCAAACACAACAACCAACAGCCCTTCGGTGTGCAGCGCTACGGTTGAGTTGTCTGTTTCTGAGATGTTTGAGCACAAGAGGAAATTGCCAGCAAATGACCCCCGGGCCGTGGCAGTAACAGCCAGCCAGCATAGCCAAGCTTCTGGCCTGCGAAATGCTGCCATATCGAGTGGTGGAGACAAACAGCTTCAAGGGCATGATGTCAGTGGCCATCCCACGTTACGTGGTTCCCAGCCGCTACCACTTTGCGCGCTCTGCAGTGCCTGAGTTGCATGAGCACGTGGTCAGCTAAATAACCCGAAGCTTGAAGAATGCCGTTGCCTGCAAGGTTCACCTCACCACTGACACCTGGACGAGTGCGTTCGGCCAGGGTCGATACATCTCCCTTACCGCGCACTGGGTGAACCTTGTGGAGCCTGGCAGCGATTCCTCACCTGCTACGGCGCGGGTGTTGCCCACGCCGCAAACAGCTGGATAACAACAGCAGCACCTACCTCTCTGACTCCTTCTCCTCCAACGCATCTCAAAGCTGTACCTCATCCGGAAATGCTAACCCAGCACCAGCAGCAGTAGGATCGTGGAAGCAGTGCAGCACAGCTGTTGGCATGCGTCAGCAAGCGTTGCTGAAGCTGATCTGCCTTGGGGATAAGCAGCACACAGGGGAGGAAATTTGGAGGGGAATAAAGGAACAGACGGATTTGTGGCTGGCACCGCTGGACCTGAAACCGGGCATGAAGCTAGACACCTGGCACGAACTGGCAATGTACGCAATAGAGGTGCTGGCTTGCCCGGCAGCCAGCGTTATGTCGGAACGCTGTTTCAGTGCTGCCGGAGGCATCATCACAGATCGGCGTATCCGCCTCTCCACAGAAAATGCAGACCGTCTGACTCAAATTAAAATGAATCAATCCTGGATTGGAAACGACTACGCAACACTCCTGGACCCCAACCAAGTAACATGACCGATGAACATCTGGGATGGTTTAGCGTTTCCGGTCCCTGTTTATTGAACCTCTCATCTGTATTACATTTATGACTGCATGGCGGCAAAAAGCATTGCTGCTATATCCGCACGCTTTTTGTCCTCATGCAAGGCCTGGGTTGTTGTGTCTCACAAAGCGTGGCCTTCTCCTCCTGCGCCTCCTCCTGTTCCATCACGTGTGCTGCTGCTGCTGCTGCTGCTGGGTTAGCGTTGCCGCGTGGTCCCTGTTTATTGAACCTCTTATCTTTATTACATTTATGACTACATGGCGGTACAAAGCATGCTATCCGCACGCTTTTTGTCCTCATGCAAGGCCTGGGTTGTTGTGTCTCACAAAGCGTGGCCTTCTCCTCCTGCGCCTCCTCCTGTTCCATCACGTGTGCTGCTGCTGGGTTAGCGTTGCCGCGTGGTCCCTGTTTATTGAACCACTTATCTTTATTACATTTATGACTGCATGGTGGTACAAAGCATGCTATCCGCACGCTTCTTGTCCTCATGCAAGGCCTGGGTTGTTGTGTCTCAAAGCGTGGCCTTCTCCTCCTGCGCCACCCTCCTCCTGTTCCATCACGTGTGCTGCTGCTGGGTTAGCATTACCGGTCCCTTTTCCTGGAACCTCTTATATGTATTACATTTATGACTGCATGCCGACAAAAAGCATGTTACCTGTGCAAAGAAAACAGACATTTCCCGCATTTAAAAGACAGTTTTCCCTTTGAAACTTTAAAATCGATTTTCTCAAAAACTATAAGCTCTTTTTGCTAAATTTTTTTTCCTCTTGTACCCACTCCCAAGGTGCACATACCCTGTAAATTTGGGGTATGTAGCATATAAGGAGGCTTTACAAAGCACAAAAGTTCGGGTCCCCATTGACTTCCATTATGTTCGGAGTTCGGGTCGAACACCCGAACATCGCGGCCATGTTCGGCCTGTTCGGCCCGAACCCGAACATCTAGATGTTCGCCCAACACTAGCTCTGACCCCTCTCACCCTGCTCACTCCATCTTCCAGCTTTTGCCTTCAGGAGTAAGATTACGGTCAAGTGCATCTAAAACTTCTAGACACAGGAACAGTTTTATCCCTCAGGCGGTAGCCATGCTTAATACTTAACACGCTAGAACTGCCAGGACTTTAAAGCATTACAGCAAAGAACTGAAAATGAACACTGCTCACCCTGTTTACTGCCACTATAACTTACATACTGTCATTGAATTGTAATATATATAATGTGTGTCCTTGTATTATTTTGTTTGTGTCTGTTAAGCAACTGCAGGGGTGTAACTATTGCCCCTGCAAGGGATGCAGCTGGGTGGGGGACTCATGGGGGGAGAAGCCTGTGGGGTCGCTCTGCCCCAGGACATTTTTAGGGGCAGGAGGGGGCACTGCACAGGAGAGGGAGCAGTGGGCACATGGTGGCAGGGAGTGGGGCCGACTCCCTCCTCCCTCACCTAGGGGTCCCCCTTCCGAGCTCCCAGCTCCAGTAATTATTGCAGTGGGGTGGGCAGGCAGGGGATGCCAACTCATCTCTTCCTGGCTCCAGGCGATCGAGCGTTTCATGCATCTTTTACGTCTCCCCATTGCCGCAGAGTGACTCTTCTTCTTGATTATTCAGGAAGTAGAGTCAGCGGCATTGGGGAGATGTAGAAGATGCTTGCAGAGCTCCATTGCCTGAAGCCATGAAGAGTTGGGTTAGCATTCCCTGCCTGCCCACCCTGCTGTGCTAATTATTGGAGGGGGGAGCTCTGAACGGGGGGCTCTAGGTGAGGGAGTAAGGACCTCCTCCCTGCCACTGTGTGCCCAATGTCCCCCACAAGCTACCTATACAGGGGCACCTGTAGCTGGCTGACCTACAGTATACTGGGGAACCTATGGCTGGCTAACTTATACTGGGGCACCTATAGCTGACTAACCTATACTGGGACACCTATAGTTGGCTAACCTATTCTGGGGGCACCTATAGTTGGTTAACCTATACTGGGGTACCTATGGCTGGCTAACCTATACTGTGGCACCTATAGCTGGCTAACCTATACTGGGGAACCTAAAGCTGACTAATCTTAATTGGGGGCATCTATGCCTGGCTACCTATACTGAGAGCACCTATGCCTGCATACCCATAATGGGGGCACCTATGCCTGTTTACCTATACTGGGGGCACCTATAGCTGGCTATAAAATACTAGGCCACCTATAGCTGGCTGATCTTTACTGAGGGCACCTATAGCTGGCTAACCTATACCGGAGAAGCTATTTCTGGCAAATCTATATTGGGGCACCTATGGCTGGCTAACCTATGCTGAGGCACCTAAAGCTGGCTAACCTATGCTGAGGCATCTATAGTTGGCTAATTCAGTGCTAGGCAATCTTTACGGACAATCATTCTGTGGACCGTGGGCCGCATTCTTGAAATTACCCCTTCCTCTCTCCTTCCCCCTCCCACCATACAGAGTCACGAGCGGGCGGAAAGGGGTGAACTTGAAACTCCTCTGACCACTGAATCCAGCGTGGAGTCTCCATGGTAACAAGGCATCACATAACAAGATGTGGCAGCGTATCACACCAGTGTGTAATACGCTGGCATGTTCTGCAGGGAGGGAGGGGGGAAGGAGAGGAATCTGGCTGCCTCTCAGCAGGCCAGAGTTGTATAACATGCAGGCAGGATATGGCCCGCAGGCCGTAGTCTGCCCCGTGCTGGGCTAACCTATACTGGCGGCACCTATGCCTGGCTACCTGTACTGGGGTCACCTATTGCTGGCTAACCTATACTGGGGTACGTTTAGCTAGCTACCTATACTGCAAGTATCTTTTAAAAATATCCTGCCTGGCTGCCTTTCTAATTTCATTTTTTTTGCGGGGGGGGGGGGGGGGGGGGGGGGGAGAGAGGGGGCATCCAAAATGTATGCCCCTGAGTAACTGTCAAGTCAAATTCCTTACAAGTGCAAATTTACTTGCCCAAATAAATTGATTCTGATTCTTAGTACCCTCACTCATTTATTGTTCTTTACCAATCTAAACCTATCGTTGAATGAAAAAGAAAATAGACACCATCAGTATATTTTTTATAAAGTAAATGCCTCTGTTTTTAAAATCTTTTATTAAAATCCAGCATTGTATTCCACTTCTAATCCATAAATCTTTAATTTTGTCTCTCCCTTTTTCTGTTCTTTCTTGACATTCGTCTTACTTGGTTGCAAAAGGCCATCTGTACCCCTTACTTTACCACCACTAACCAACCAGGAGCCCTGGCATTAGGATATTTCAATTTCCCACAAAATTTCATGTGGATTAATGGGAGTTATAGGAGGTAAATTCAAATAAGTCACAATAGAAAAGTGAGGTTCCCACAAATAGCTGGACAAGTTTTTTGGTATGTCAGTTAGGCTGTATTTAAATTCAAGATTTACCGTAGTTGTTTGCCTGAAGTTCAGTTTTAGAAAGGAGTATTAATCATAGCGATGGTTATTATTAATTATGCCAATACAAACTATGTCAGTTATTTAAGCTAAATCAGATGAACCAAGTCAGGTCTTAAAGAGGTCCACTTAGAAAGATTTGCAGTATTTAAATCCTGCATAGAAAAAAAAAACTATGCTGCATGTGCTGTATTTTCAACCAGAAAACTGCTATCCCAATTAAAACCTTTGAGAACTAAATTTAGTTTTTTTCTCCTTACTTCCTAATGAGGTTTTTCCTCCCTGCTGTCTTGATACAAAGCTTTATACCATATGAGTGTGTTTGTATGGTGCTCGAGTGCGTTATCTGACCTTGATTGGTGTTTTGGGAGCCAGTTAAATAGATTACACAGAGGTTTCCTTGACAACTGCCTTTGCTGATCTAGCAATGCCGTACATACTTGGGCATAAGACTCTCAGCAACTGTGGAATTCCAGTGACTCCATATTAATCATTAACACAATGTTCTAGATAGGCTCTGCCAAGATAGCACTAGGATATAGCATGTTTTTATATATTAAAAAAAATTACAAGCAATAGGGGAAGATTTATTTGCACCTCAAAATGTTTTAATATGTTTAAAAATATTTTTTTTTTGTTTTAATGGGACTCTGAAAGATGCATTACTATTTAAAAGTTATTTGATGTGAAAAAAAAAATAGTATCTGTTATATCACTTTTCCTCTTGCACATGCAATTTATTTTGCAGGTGCAGGTACAGGAAAAAAAACTTTTAGGTGATCTTCTCTTAAATTGTTGTATGAACGCTTATGTGCTGTTAGCTTCCACGTACCTGCCACAAGCAACAGTGGTCACTATGTCCTCTCCAGGGGTTCCAGTGACTATATGTCACGTGAGTTGGGTACATGGCTCACTGTGGTGCATGTCCTATTCTGGATGAAATGAAGAACTATGCACTGGCATTTGTCATTCCTGTGATATCTATGGACAATTAGTTTAAATCCTATTCATTGTCTAAACAAAGATTTCCAAGGACTTCTGTGGCATTGGTATTCAGACTTTTAACTCCTTTAAGGTCCAGTTCACATGAGTGTTAAATGACGGGCCACGGCACCCGTTGTTTAAACTCAAGTGAATGGCTATTGCCATTACGATCGTTCACCGTCGTTTATGTGAATGCCGCATTCCAATCCCGATTTTCCCTGTTGTTTCATGTGATTCTGGAAGCAACATGCTGCTTAAGGATCACTAAGCCTCTATGTCTCCCTGCGGTGGTTTAAAATGAGGCACGCTGGGAAGCAACGCCAGAAGACGCCAAATGGTCTTCTGCACACTTGTAAAAAGGCATTTGAGTGAGATGCCAGGTTACTGGCACACACGACCAGTTGCGCCTTTTACCTGTCCTTGGTTTTCCTCAACTATCTACAGTCTGCATTGCCTTCCATGTAATGCTTGATAATCTTTATGTTGGGGCCCATTGCTGTTGGCCTTTCATTTTTTATTTTTTTTTATTAACAGTGTTTCATTTGTGTTTGAATGGGAATGACAGTAATTTCCCACATGATTGTGATTTGTACACAGATGACCTTACTTGTGGACAAAAGCAAGTTCCACAGCTCACAGAACAGCATTGTTAGAAGCTAAGCTGTCATTGCAAGGAAATAGTACATAATTAAATTTATTTGTAATTGTTTTTGGTGAACGTAAACAGAGGCTTTCTGTCAGTTGTACATTGCTGTTCGGAGCAACTCTGCAGCTGAGAAAATTGAGAAAACACAGCACAATTATAGTATCCAAGGAAAATACTGTTCATTTCAGTGGCAGCTAAACAGACCACCAGCAGCAATCTGATAATATCCTGCACTGTAATGCACACAATATGTTAACCCTCACAGTGCACCCTGCAAAGTGGAAGTAAAGAGAAAAATGAACTCTGTAACTTTTCATGAGGAAATTGTTTGTCTATAAAAGTTTATCATGATGTGGCTAATTTCTTAGAACAAAAATAGATATGGAGATAATTTTCATCTTCTCGTTAACCACTTAACCCAATCTGGACGGATATATTTGTCCAAAACTTGCCACTCAAAGGCAATCTGGACGAATATATCTGTCCAGCAGTGTTGCTGCCCTTGTGCACGCATATCTGTGTGCAGGCGGTTCGTTCCCTGCCGCTATTACAGGGGATTGATTGCTGAAGAGGAATGAGTGTTCCCCGAAGCCCTACAAATGAATAAAAATGCCTCCAATCAGGAGGTATTTGATTCATGAACCGTGAAATGTAAAAAAAAAGATCTCGCACTTCTTGGTATCTTCCCAGAGAGTGATTAGCGCCACCTAGTGGCCAAAAAGTAAAACTAAAGTAGAAAAGGAAAAAAACAAAACGATACGCACTAAATAAAAACTGATTGACTCCCCACCCTGCCCATTAACTAAAAAAATAAAAACACACGTTTAAATTTTTTTTTTTTTTTTAAATTACAGTTTAAAAAAAATACATAAATTGTTACCTTAGGGACTAAACTTTTAAATATGTATGTTGTGAAGGTATATTACTATATACCGTATTACCTTTAGCCTATATGGGCTTGTAATTAGTAATGGACGCAAAACTGAAAAAATGCACCTTTATTTCTTAATAAAATATTTGTGCCTTACATTGTACTAGGGAAATATTTTGAACGTTGTATGTGTGGATTTTATCCACAGGAGAACGTTTTATTTTAAAACTATAATGGCCGAAAACTGAGAAATAATGATTTTTTTCCCTTCTTTTTCTTATTATTCCTGTTAAAATGCATTTAGAATAAAATAATTCTTAGCAAAATGTACCACCCAAAGAAAGCCTAATTGGTGGCAAAAAAAACAAGATATACATCATATAGGTGTGATAAGTAGTGATAAAATTATTGGCGAATGAATAGAAGGAGCACTGACAGGGGAAAATTGCCTTTGTCCTGAAGGTGAAAACACCTGCAGACTGAAGTGGTTACATTTTAAGGGGCACTATGGCGAAAAATTGTAAAATGTAAAATACATGCAAACATAACTAAAAAAGAAGTATGTTTTTTTCCAGAGTAAAATGAGCAATAAATTACTTTTCTCCTATGTTGCTGTCACAGTAGGTAGTAGAAATCTGACAGAAGTGACAGGTTTTGGACTAGTCCATCTCTTCATAGGGAATTCTCAGCAAGGCTTTTATTCTTTATAAAGATTTCCCTAAAAAGGATTTAAACAATGATGCTGGTCAGCTTCCCTGCTCGCTACACACTTTTTTGGCAGTTGGACAGAGCAACTGGCATTCATTAAGTGCTTTTGAAAATAAATAAATCCCTGAGAATTCCCTATGAAGAGATGGACTAGTCTAAAACCTGTCGCTTCTGTCAGATTTCTACAACCTACTGTAAGTGACAGAAACATAAGAGAAAAGTAATGTATGGCTCTCTTTACTCTGGAAAAAATGAACTTCTTATTTGTATACTAGCTGATTGCCCGGCGTTGCCCGGGTATGTATTTGGCTGGTGTTGGCTCCGCCTACTTTTTCTAACCCTAACACATAATTACTCACTGACCAAGTTTGTGAGCTTTGCGGTCTTTGGTATCAATAATCTGCATTGAAAGGAAACAAATCTGATTGGCTGTGTGTGGCTCCACCCCTTTTCTGAATTTGAACCCCAGTCACACAATAACCAACTGTACCAGGTTTGAGGCCTGTGCCATTAACAGTTCAAGAATGGTAGCAATTAAATATTCCCCTTGAAAAGCAACAGGTGAAGTTTGATTCACTTTTGTAGGCTCCACCCACTTTTCTGAATATTAATCCCAGTAACCAACTGTGCAAAGTTTAAAAATCCTGGCATTAACAGTGTAAGAATGGCTGCAGTTTACATTCTCCCAGTGAAATGTGTATTTATCTCCACCCACTGATGACCCGGCGTTGCCCGGGTATGTATTTGACTGGTGCTGGCTCCGGCCACTTTCTAACCCTAACGCACAAACACTCAATGACCAAGTTTGTGAGCTTTGGGGTCCTTGTCATCAATAATTTGCATATTCCCATAGAAATGAAACAAATCAGATAGGCTGTTTGTGGCTCCGCCCCTCTCCAGCATTCAAACCCCAGTCACCCAATGACCAACTGTAGCAGGTTTGAGGCATCTGCTATTAACAGTGTAAAAATGGCAGCAATTTAAATATTCCACTTGAAAATCAACAGGTGAATTTTGATTGGCTATTATAGGTTCCACCCACTTCCCTGAATATTAATCTCAGTCACCCTGTTACCATCTGGGCAAAGTTTGAGAACCCTGCCATTAACAGTGTAAGAATGGCTGCAGTTTATATTTTCCCAGTGAAATTTGGTTTTGGTTCCGCCCACTATTTGTAACCTAGACACACAGTCACTCAATGACCAATTTTGTGAGCTTTGGGGTCCTTGGCATCGATAATTTGTACTTTCCCATGAAATGAAACAAATCTGATTCACTGTTTGTGGCTCTGTCCCCTTTTCTGAATTTGAAGTGACCCAATGACCAACTGTACCAGGTTTGAGGCTTGTGCCATTAACAGTGCAAGAATTGCAGCAATTTTAATATTCTCCTTGAAAAGTGACATGTGATTTTTGATTGGCATTTTTAGGCTCCACCCACTTTTCTGAATATTAATCCCAGTCACCCAGTAACCAGCTATGCTAAGTTTGAGAACCCTGCCATTAACAGTGAAGAAGGGCTGCAGTTTACAATTTCCCAGAAAAATCTGTTTTTAACTCCACCCACTTTTTGTAACCTTGACACAGTCACTACTCAATGACCAAGTTTGTGAGCTTTTGGGTTCCTGGCATCAAAATTGTGCTAATGGAAGCAGTTTATCCAGCAAAGAAATCTGGTTATTTTTGGCTCCGCCCCTTTACTGAATTTGAACCCCAAACGCTTAACAACCGACTGTAGCAGGTTTGAGGCCTCTGCTATTAACAGTGTGAGAATGGCTGCAGTTTCAATATTCCCCTTGAAAATCAATAGGTGAATTTTGATTGGCTCTTGTAGGCTCCACCTACTTTTCCGAATATTAATCCTAGTCACCCAGTGACCAACTGTGTGAAGTTTGAGGACCCGGCCATTAACAGTGTAAGAAAAGCTGCAGTTTACATTTCCCCATGTAAAAAGTTAGTTGTTTTTGGCTCCGCCCACTATTTCTAATCTTGACATACAGTCACTTAATGACCAAGTTTATGAGCTTTGGGGTCTTTGGTATCAATAAGTTGCATTTTACCTTTGAAATTAAACAAATCTGATTGGCTGTTTTTGGCCCGCTCCCTTCAGAATTTAAACCCCAGTCTCCCAGTGACTGACTGTAGCAGATGTTAGGCCTCTGCCATTAAGAGTGTATGAATGGCAGCAATGTAAATATTCCCCTTGAAAATCAAAAGGTGAATTTTGATTGGCTGCTGTAGGCTCCACCCACTTTTCTGAACATTAGTCCCAGTCACCCAGTGGCCAACTGTGTCACGTTTGAGAACCCTGCCAATAACAGAATGGCTGAAATCAATCTAACAAATCTGATTGGCTGTTTGTGGCTCCACCCCTTTAGTGAATTTGGACCCCAGTCACCCAATGACTGACTGTATCAGGTTTGAGGCCTCTGCCACTAACAGTGTAAGAATGGTAGCAATGTGAATATTCCCCTTGAAAATCAATAGGTACATTTTGATTGGCTGTTGTAGGCTCCACCCACATTTCTGAATATTCATCCCAGTCACCCAGTGGCCAATTGTGTATGAGAACCCTGCAATGTAAAAAATGAAGTTGTTGGCACCGCCCACTTTTTCTAACCTTGACATACAGTCACTCAATTTTTAAGTTTATCAGCTTTGGGTTCCTTGGTATCAATACTTTGTATATTCCCATTGAAAAATAAACAAATCTGGCTGTTTGTGGCTCTGCCCCCTTCCTGAATTTGGGCCCCAGTCACCCAGTGACCAATTGTACCAGGTTTGAGGCATCTGCTATTAACAGTATAAGAGAATGGTAGCAGATGAAATATTCCCTTTGAAAATCAAATGGGGAATTTTTATTGGCTGTTGTAGGCTCCACCCACCTTCCAAAATCTTAATCTGTCACCCAATGACCAACTGTGCAAAGTTTGAGAACCCTGCCATTAACGGTGTAAGAATGGCTGCAGTTTATATTTTCCCAGTAAAAGTTGTTTTGGCTCCGCCCACTTTTTGTAACCTCAACACACAGTCACTCAATGACCAAGTTTGTGAGCTGTCAGGTTCCTGGCATCAAAAATGTGTGAATGGAAGCAGTTTATCCACCAAGGAAATCTGATTGGCTGTATGTGGCCCTGCCCCTTTAGTGAATTTGGACCCCAGTCACCCAATGACCGACTGTAGCAAGTTTGAAGCCTCTGCCATTAAAAGTGTAAGAATAGCAGCAGTTTAAATATTCCCCTTGAAAATCAATAGGTGAATTTTGATTGGCTGTTGTAGGCGCCACCCATTTTCTTGAATCTAAATCGCATTCACCCAGTGACCAAGTGTGGCAAGTTTGAGAACTCTGTGATTAACAGTCTAAGAATGGCTGCAGTTTACATTTTCCCATTTAAAATGAACGGCTGAAATTTGATTGGCTGTTTTATGCTCCACCCACTTTTCCTGGATTTGTAACCTCAGTCACCAAGTGACCAACTGTGCCATGTGTGGGGACTCTGGCTTGATTACTGTGAGAATGGCAGCCTTTTACATTTTTTCCATTGACTTGAATGGGTGGAATCTGATTTGCTGTTTGTAGCTCCGCCCAGGTGTGCAGGGGGGCCGCGAGACCCCCAGAACATATCATCCCAGGTAGTAAGGGATCTGTGTACCAAGTTTCGTTCAAATCGGTCAAGCCGTTTTCGCGTGATCGCGGCACATACACACACACATACACACACACATACACACACACATACATACACACATCCGATTTTATATATATAGATGTTTGCACATATTTTAAATTTTACAATTTTTCGCAATTGTGCCCCTTTAATTTTCAGCATTTTGCAATTAAAAAAGTACCCAAAAGTTGGTGAAAAAGTAATATCAAATTTATTTTGAGTATTTTCTTTATTGCTGGTAGCTTAAAGAGACACTGAAGCGAAAAAAAAATGATATAATGAATTGATTGTGTAGTACAGATAATTACTAGAACATTAGTAGCAAAGAAAATATTCTCATATTTTTATTTTCAGTTGTATAGTTTTTTTTATAACATTGCATCATTGTCTAATATTTGCAGTTTACACACTACTCAGAATTCTAAATGATTTTACAGAACAGGCCAGTGAACTTTTGAACGGTCCTCTGGAGAGAAAAAAACAATACAGTGACTGACAGTTGAGATAACAAGCTTCAGAAGACAGAGCTCTCTGAGACTTTGAAACTTGTGGAACTCAATGGCTCTTTTGCATAGATAACAACTGGAGTTTTTTTTTTTTAAACTCTTCCTGTACTGGAAACAATATTAGACTTATGTCTTTGCTCCTAATGTTTTATTTCTTAGCTGTACTATACATACAAATCATTATATTATAATTGTTTTTTTCACTTCAGTGTCTCTTTAAAAGGTATTAAAGCAGAGGGACACCAAGAGCCCCAATAGTGTAATTCGTCTTGGGGACAACAAAATAAATGTGAAGTTAAAATTATACTTACAAACCAGGATTACCAATAGGCAACCACTGTATAGGCAGGTGGGGAGAACAATCCTGACCCCACTCAGGAATAAAAAGTCGCTCTCTGTACACAGGAAAAAAGGCTAACAACCCTCCACCCAGGGTGGACTCAATGTAGTGTACAAGATACAGAGGCGCCAAAAGAATAAAAGGTAATTAAATGAACTTAAAAAACCAACTGGTTAAACAGAGGAGGCAGCGGTGGTCTTACCCCCTCCAAACAGACACAGGCAAGGACTGCGATTCAGACAGTCAACAATTTATTCGGAACTCCAAAAAACAATGCAACGCGTTTCACGGGCCATACATCCCGCTTCCTCAGGCAAAACACAGTAGGAGTCACAGCATCTGTATTATATCAGCGAGCTCGGCGCCTCTGTACTTTAAAAGGTATTGTATGACAAGTTGTGAAAATATCACCTAGGAGAAAACTCAGGTAAAAAAGTGAATTTCATATCTCCATTTTGTCTATATTTCCACTTTAAGTGTCCTTACACACTATGGGCTTGATTCACTAAGACAAATAGCATGCCTTATTAAAGTTAGCACACCTTATCAAATGTAACACGCCTTATCAGCGTAGCATAGCAACCGCTATGAACCCGCAGGGACTCAGGGCAGGACGAGTGGAGCTCTCGTCATTGCCAATTAGCAGGCATAAGTTTGCTATGCTACTCTGATAAGGCATGCTAACTTTGATAAGGCGTGTTAACTTTGATAAGGCGTGCTATTTGTCTTTGTGAATCAAGCCCACAGGGGCGTAGCTAAGGAGCTGTGGGCCCCGATGCAAGTTTTACAATGGGGCCCCCTATGCACTCTATACATAACAATTGATACAGCGCACCAAAACCTGCCAATGGCAACTACAGTGTCAGAGGTGCAAGAAGGGGATGGGGAGCAGTTTGTTAATGATTACCACTATTCAAAGCATCTATAGAAGTGATTATTATGAGCACAGGACCAATAGAAAGCTAATACCGTAGTTGAGGGAGGGCCCTTCGGGGCCCCTCTGGCCCAAGGGCCCCGATGCGGTCGCTACCTCTGCACCCCCTATTGCTACGCCCCTGCAAGCCCATCATCTGTTGTGTTGTGGTGCAAAGGACAATATAATCAATATTACATTCTAGGAAGGCACTTCCACACTGGTGCGTTTGTGATGTGGTGCAATGTTTTCTGTCTGAATAATGAGCATCATGCTGTGCGTTACGGGCTGATGTGTGTGGTTGCAGTGAAAGCAACTTTATGGACTATATGCTATACTGTATGGCATTGCACCAGCAACATGTGATGCAACTTTTCAACACTGTTGCATTGCTATCCTATTTTTCAAGATATGCACTGCCATGAGTACAGTGTGAAAGTAACCCTTATCCAGTTCTTTATATGCATTTGAATAGAGTTAGGTTTTAGCCTCCAAACTTCCCAGTGTTTCGTCACCACCAACCAGAAGGTCACCTTCATCAGCACAAGCACAACAAAATCTGGAGTAAAAGCAGCTGCCCAAAGCAACCAACCAGGTTTCAGATATTAAATGAAATAAGAATTCTCACTGGCCTTTCTGAACACTGGCTAGTAAGTAAGTAAAAAAAATGCAGGCTTACACTGTTCCATAGGAAAGCTAAGAAATAGAAAGTGTTTCAATAATTCAAAGGAAATGCAAAAATCAAAAGCCCCTGTACACAAGCCCTCTGCTGCCTGTCCTTACCATTAATCTGACCTGTGAATTATGTTGTTTTTATGTAGATATATAAACATATGATCTGATTAATTTTGAGGCAACCTAACCACAAGTAGGCAGTAAGAGGAACCTTTTTAATTATGAGCCCAGCACATTCAGTTACTACTTGTGTGTGTGACAGGCAGCTGCACATTTGTAATCCCAATCACTGCACCTGTTCACTGTTCAGTGCACCTACCTACCTATACCTACGTGAGCGCACGCATTTTTTAACACCACCAGTCATTGTGCCTGTTCAGGGTACGTGTGTGTGTGTGTGTGTGTGTGTGTGTGTGACAGGCAGCTGCACATTTATAATCCCAATCACTGCACCTGTTCACTGTTCAGTGCACCTACCTACCTATACCTATGTGAGCACAGGCATTGTTAATACCACCAGTCATTGCACCTGTTCAGGGTACATGTGTGTGTGTGTGTGTGTGTGTGTGTGTGTGTGTGTGTGTGTGTGTGTGTGTGTGTGTGTGTGTGTGTGTGTGTGTGTGTGTGTGTGTGTGTGTGTGTGTGTGTGTGTGTGTGTGTGTGTGTGACAGGCAGCTGCACATTTGTAATACCAGTCACTGCAACCTGTTCACTGCACCTGTGTAACCGCACATTGTTGTACCAGCAGTCACTGCATGCCTGTTCACTGCACCTGTGTGACCGCACACTGTTTTATATACCAGTCCGTGCATACCTGTTAACTGCCCCTGTGTAACCGCACATTGTTGTACCAGAAGTCACTGCATACCTGTTCACTGCACCTGTGTAACCATACATTTTATTAGTCAAGTCAGTGCATACCTTTCACTTCATCCCCCCCAATATGGACAAAACAAAAGGCAGAGCAAGAGGCAGGCCACCTGGCATGTCTGTTCGAGGTTGCGCTGTTGTGATATAGTGCGGCCCTCGACAAAAGTACAGTGTTCAGAAGAAGGCACGTGCCATCAACCCCCAATATTGTCAGGACGTAGTTGACTATTTAACACAGAGCACCTCATCTTTCTCAGCTTTCGCACAGAAGCGTAACATATCTTCCTCCTCCTGCTCTGATTCTGGCACCCCACTTAACACTCAGTCGGCCGCCACCACCAAAGTGCCATGGTCCCAGGGCTCAGCGGTGCGGAAATTTTTTTGTGTCTGCCTCAGATGAGAGCAATGCTATCGGTACTCTCTGCCACCGAAAATTGAGCCATGGAAAGACCAAGACCCGCGTAGGGACAACTACCTTACGAAGGCACATGATTACAAAGCACAAACTGCAATGGGATGACCACCTGAGGAAAAGCAGCACACAAAAGCAAAACCACACACAGCAGTGGAAGATACCAGGCCGCAATTTTTTCTCAAAAAAAGGCGATACCTAAACTGTATCTAAACTGGCTAGAGGTGACATCTCTGGCACACAGCTTTGGGTCAAGGGTCCATCTGACCACGGATGCCTGGTCTGCAAAGCACGCTCAGGCCTGCCCGAAGACTAAGTCAGTCCCCACACACAGCATCTCTGCCTGCATGCCGTGTGACTGCCTGCCCCAAGGCTAAGTCGGTCCCCACACAGCATCTCTGCCTACAGGCCACTTGACTGCCTTCTCCGCCACCACCAACAGGGTCCACCAGGACTCCAAGCGGATTCCTGAATTTTTAAGGCTATAATAATTTTTCTGGTGCGTGTACTTGCCTGCCTAATTTTTCTGGCTGCACTGCAGCTGCAACATTAAAATAAAGGACATGTACATGTGTCAATTCCCCTTTATGATCGTTACCTTGCCGCGGTAAAGGGGCTTGCATATCACAATGAAGCAATGACCGACGGCTATATGAGTGTTTGGGGGGGCACACTCAAGATAATAAGGTCGTTGCTTCATTGTGGACAGGCCAAATTCAATCAGCTGGACAGTCACTGTTCTGTCATTGAGCTACCTCAGCCCGGCGACCATATGGACTTGAAAACCGCCATGGCCTGCACTCTGGCCATGCTGCGCACCAGTCCAACACAGCCGTCACTACACAAATAGCTGTTTGTGGTGCAATACACAGTGAGTTTGGTCTGTCAGTGTGAAGCAGTACAGTCTATTGCGGTTCGCATTTTCGCGAACATTTGCGGAAGTTCGCGAATGCGGTTCGTGTACCAAAAAATCGGAGGTTTGGGCCATCTCTAATACTGAGTGAGGACAGGTCTAATCTCCTCACCTGCCTTTATAGTGGTTTCCTGGAAGGTAACCCGTGTTTGTGAGTATAACATTCTCACGCTTTCACTTTTCCATTTATTCCAATACATACTACACTTTATTGGGCTCTCAATGTCTTTTATTTTTAACTGATTTGGTATTGTTTAAATAAGTTTTATTATTTTCTAAAACTCTAAATTTGTTATTCTTGGTTAAGTATATCAAGCCTGAGTACACCCAGGAGCCATCAGAAGTACCCCTTGGAGTACGCGTACCACAGGTTGAGAACCTAGGGTTTAGAGTATGTGATATGATGTTAAAGCAGGTTCTATTTACATTGCATTTGTTACTGCTTCATACTACACTGGGAATAAGCTTCTAAATTCTGTGGAATGCCAATTATTGAGTCTCCAATCAGAAATTGGTAATCAGAACTCCGTGGAATACAGCATTACTGAGACTGATTTTTTGGCCAATCACAAGACTTGGAAGTATTGGGCCAATCAGGGAATCAGTATTGTACCACGGACATTTGATTTCCGCTAGATGCTGAGTACTAAAACTTGAAATTGTTAGGTCAATCACAAGGCTCAGAAGATATTTTTTGAGACTAATAAAATTATTTGTTCATGAGACATTGAGTAGTGCTGTTTCCATTAGCAAAGTTACTTTTTTCATGTTACTAAATTGCATATTGATCACTCAGAGCAAACTCTGCATTAATGAGTGCGGTGACAACTTTTCTTGTTTATCTACTATTTGTGCTGTGGAGCTATCTAGCAGCACCACAGCACTGCTTTCTTGCTCCCCTGGGGGATATGTGTGCACTGTGCACCCACCGCTGTCACCCGATGTCCGTCACTAGAGCCAGGAGGGTCCACTTACCCGACATCTGCTGCAGCATGCCAAGCTCTGCTGTCTCATTGATCGTAGTAGCACAACAATCCTCACATTGGAAAAATTGAGGGGAGCTTTCATGTTAAAGAGAACCCAAGGTGTGTTTAAAGAATGTTATCTGCATACAGAGGCTGGATCTGCCTATACAGCCCAGCCTCTGTTGCTATCCCAAACCCCACTAAGGTCCCCCTGCACTCTGCAATCCCTCATAAATCACAGCCGTGCTGTGAGGCTGTGTTTACATCTGTAGTTTCAGTCTCAGCTGCTCCCCCGCCTCCTGCATAGCTCCGGTCTCTGCCCCCGTTCCTTCCCTCCAATTAGCAGGGAGGGAAGGGATGCAGGCGGGGACTGGAGTTCTGCAGGAGGCGGGGAGAGCAGCAGACTGACACTATAGAGATAAACACAGCCAGCTCTGACAAGCTGTTTGTCAGCAGCGTGGCTGTGATTTATGAGGGATTGCAGAGTGCAGGGGGACCTTAGGGGGTTTGGGATAGCAACAGAGGCTGGGCTGTATAGGCAGATCCAGCCTCTGTATGCAGATAATATTCTTCAAACCCACCTCGGGTTCTCTTTAAAGAGAATCTGTATTGTTAAAATCACACAAAAGTAAACATACCAGTGCGTTAGGGAACATCTCCTATTACCCTCTGTCACAATTTCGCCGCTCCCCGCCGCGTTTAAAGTGGTTAAAAACAGTTTTAAAAATTTTGTTTATAAACAAACAAAATGGCCACCAAAACAGAAAGTAGGTTGATGTACAGTATGTCCACACATAGAAAATACATCCATACACAAGCAGGCTGTATACAGCATTCCTTTTGAATCTCAAGAGATCATTTGTGTGTTTCTTTCCCCCTGCATCTCTCATGCACTGAAGTTTCAGGCTGCTCTTTTCTTCCTGCAAACAGCTTTGCCCTTGTCTGTAATTCCTCACTATGTGAAAGCCCAGCCAGCTCAGAGGAAGATTTATCCAGCTTGTAAAAGATAAGAGAGAAGAGAGAAGCTGCTCTAATCTAAATGACACACAGCAGTGTGCAGAGAGGGGCCAGGAGGGGGGAGATGCATCACAGAACCACAACACTGAAGAACTTGGCAGCATTCCAGACACAGGCTGACAAGTCTGACAAGTGAGAGATAAGTTGATTTATTACAGAGACTGTGATAGTACAAAGTGCTGCAGTAAGCCAGAACACATTAGAATAGCTTTTGGAACTTGTAGGATGATAAAAAACAGGATGCAATTTTTGTTACGGAGTCTCTTTAATGCCACTTAACAGTCACTGGCATTTTGCAGTCACATGACAAGTGGTGCAGGGAGAAGAATACAGTACCTTGCGTGGCAAATAAAAGCAAACTTTCTGGTTGACCCTTGTAATATATGCACAGATTTAAAAGGGCAATGCTACATCTAAGGAGCTGACATTTATTTCTAACTAAAGATTGCTATAGAGGACAGTCAGTTGTCAATAAAGCATGCTGCATTACAATTGCCTGTGCTTTTTTTTCAGGGTCCCTAATCACTTCCTTGACCACCTTTCTCCCAAAGTGAATGATGGAACCTTCCCCAGATCCCACTTGGACCCCAATGCCTGCATTAAAAATACTGAGCATGTACTGTCAACTTGAGCAGTGTGACACCCACCTACAGACCCTTAATACTGTGTTTCGTGATACTTTGTAGAGTCCAAACTGTGTTTAGCAGGGCCTTCATTTAACATGGTTCCGTTAAACTTGACCAGTTTTCAAATTTGAATATCCACTTTCATGTTCACAGTATAGCATAGCTGTACCTGTCACTGAGAGGTGATTGCCCTTTTTAGTTTCTTCTGTTTGCTTTTTGACATCCTAAAATCTTTGGGATTATTATTATTATTAATTGTATTTATAAAGCGCCAACATATTACGCAGCGCTGGACAATAAATAGGGATACATACATTGCAACAAGGGGTGACAGACAGAGAGGTAGCAAACGGTTATACAACATAGCACAAGGTTATACATACAATCAGGGTATACAATGCGGTTTACAGAGGCCCGGCAAAACAAGTACGAGTTAGTCCATGAGAAGGGTGTAATTTCTGGGGTAGTAAAATTAAGAAGGACACACTAAGGGAGGGGGGAGGCTCTACCAAGTCTTACAATCCAAAGGGTGGGGGGACACATAAGGTAGGACTGTGGAAAGGGTGATTGACCGAGAGTTAGAGTGTGGTAGATGTGGGGTAGGCTGGGGTGGGATTAGTATTAGACTAAATATCTTTTGTACAGACTCAGGAAATATTACAGTATCCAAAGAAAAAATAGTTTTCTTTTCTTTTTATCATTGTCCTTTTTTAGTTACCTGTGTTGAAGTATGAATTTTGGTCAGTCTGGATGTTATGTTCACCTGAAATACAGCTTAAAAAATGCTATTTGGACTAAACTTGTGGGCTGTGGAGGACATTTTGGCTGTTTTACACCACCCTATAACAACCTGACCCTTCATGCTATTTCTCTTTAGAATCGGTAAAACCATCTAATATCCTCTATTGTTAAATACTGTACTTATTTTAGGCTCTATGGTGTTCATTGTTGAATGAATATAATAAATGGTTAGCGATATTCATTCATTTAACTTTACAATAGTAAAAATATTTTATTGAAGTCAGAGGCTGTAATTCAGTAGACTTAAACATATTCCAATTTCAATTAAATCATTTTTACTTAAGAGAACCCTGTGGCTATATTACTAGCATTCCAAATGTTATGATTTTATAACACTCTTCTCATGAGACTCTTTGAAGCACCAACTGATAGAGCATAGTGCAATTTTTGTAATGAAAAGCTAAATAACTTCAAGTTACATTTATTAAGTATAGCTCCAGCTTTCTGACTATATATGTGATGCTTTAAGAGATAAAAACTAAATTGTGAATTTGTTAAATAGTATGCGTTACCGAACTCATTTCCTTAGGAAGGTGAAGACTCTTAAAGTAGAAAATGTTTCTGTTATCACTGCTTAGTGATGATCCCATGAACAGCCTAGTGGGGAAGCTCTTCTCCAAACCAGTCCACAGCATGAACTATATGGGAATTTTGAATAGTATGTTTCATAATAGCCTGTCTATTTAAATTCTGAATAAAATCAAATTTGATGTAAGAGATCAGCCATTCAGTGAGATTATTTGTAGTTAAATTGAATCTGTCAAAATGGGTGCTGATGCTGAGTTGTTAACTTAGGCACCGACACCCCACCACAGTTTACTTTTCAGCTGCATGGGAAATTTGGGTCTGGCTGCAATGGGGGGTTCAGCTCTGGTGGATGCAAGCGGGTTTGTGCCGAAGTTGGGCTGTGGAAAGCACCATGAGTTTGGTTGTAGCCATGGGTGCTTGGTTAGACTTAAGTTGATTGCAAGGTTAATTTTGGCATCGGGGGTTTGGCTGCAGTGGTGCTGGGAGTTTGTTATCATGCTAAAGTGCCGGCGGGTTACTGTGGGCAGGGTTGCTCTCGAATTTCCCCCAAAGTCATTTTTGCAGCGAAAATTTGCAAACACATGAAACATTTATTTTTACTGTTTAAATGCAAAAATCGTTTATTTTAACAAACTTATTAAAAAATTATTTTTGAAGGCATTTTAACTTGAAAGTCAAATTTAACAGTATTTTCGCGAAAACGAATGCAAAAAGAATATCAGCATTTCAAAGAAACTCACAATGAAATCCCTATCACAGTCATAGTCTTTCTGCTTATTCTAAGGACATTTTTTGGGGGAACCAATTGTTTTATAAATATAATTTTAGGTTATTCTAAGATACAGCGTTGCCATTTAAATTTTTTTTTTTATATTTGTAGTCACACAGAGCCCATTACATTAGGTACTGTCCTTTCTTTAATGTTTCTTTAGTCTAATACTAAGCTCAAGTTAGTGTTTATATTATCAACAATATTAAATCATTATTATTATTATTATTATTACAAAGGGATTATTACAAAGGAAAATAACTCAGAATGCTAATTAATTAACCACTTGAGGGCCGCGGTGTTAAACCCCCCTAGTAACCAGGACCTTTTTTTGCTAAAATGGCCACTGCAGCTTTAAGGCTTAGCTGCAGGGCCGCACAACTCAGCACACAAGTGATTCTCCACCCCCTTTTCTCCCCACCAACAGAGCTCTCTGTAGGTAGGGTCTGATCACTCCCCCAATGTTTATTTTTTGTGTAAATATTTATATTACTCATTTTTATAATAAAAATGTTTTATTTTTATTTTTACAACCCTCTCTCCCCCGGCCAGCCAATCACTGCAATCGGCTATGATAGGCTTAAGCCTATCACTGCCGATCGCTTCTTTGTCCCCCAGGGGGATAGCCGTGTCACACGGCTGTCCCCAGTACAGCGCTGCCTTAGATTGCAGCGCTGTCCCCAGTACAGCGCTGCCTTAGATCGCAGCGATGTACATGTATATTAGACGGCGGTTTAGCCGTCTAACAGTCTCCGAGCGGCGATTGCCGCTGGGAGACTGAAGGAGGAGCGGAGCTAAGCCTTCCAAGCAGGGATGCGCACGCAGTAGCGCGTGCAATATCCTGCTAACCCCATAGAAGGCTATTCACGCCAATCGGCGTGGAGCAGTCCTGGGGCTGCTGCCGCGTCCACGCCAATCGGCGTGGACCGGTCGGCAAGCAGTTAGAGACAGGAGAAAAACTTTAGGAAACTGAACTCTCTTTGTGGAGTACATGTTGCCAGGAAACTTCCCACTTTGCTGCATGAGTAATGAACTGCACTGTGTAAGAGCTTGTTAGTCATTTTCAACAACTGGACTAATATGTATGTGACAACACGGAATCCTACATGTTTTTGTAAACTAAAACTTCTGTCTTTTAATTTTCTGTAGGTAGGACTTGTATCCTGAATTGACTGTATTTGTGCAGCTGGTGAGCAGTGAGCTTCTCACTTTCACAGTTTGACCCCTTAGCACCTCCTTCTTATTTAAACTTCATCAGCATGAAAAAATGTGTTTTCAGCAACAGCACAATGTAAGTAACACAAAGCTTGAAAAGTGTCTGCAAACAAGTTTAAAGGGAATGTCTCAGGAGATAATAAAAAAATAAATCTACTTTCCCAGGGCTTCCTCCAGCCCCTGTCAGCCATCCTGTGCCCTCGCCAGAGCCCCGCTTCCCGCCGGTGTCCTGGGCAGGGCCGGCGCTACCATAGAGGCAAAGGAGGCAGCTGCCCCAGGACCCCAGAGCTTGTAGGGGCCCCCAGTGGCTACAAGAGGAAAACATTTTTTTTCAAATCGACCTTATAGTTTTTGAGAAAATCGATTTTAAAGTTTCAAAGGAAAAAAAATACACATTTAAAAACCAGCCGACTTTAATGGTTAATAGCAAATCCACCTTAAATTCTAGAAACCCTAAATTTGCAGGATATGTTAAGGAGATCATTGGGAATAAGAGGAAAAAAACAATTTTTCAAAAAGACCTTATAGTTTTTGAGAAAATCGATTTTAAAGTTTCGAAGGAAAAAGTATACTTTTGCGGTAAATGTCACTTTTAGTAGCAAACCTAACGGTAGTGTAATTTTACATGCATCAAAAGAAAGAGCAATAAATTTCCTGACGGGGTTTCCAGGGGGTCCAGGGGTACGCAGCCGCAGCGCTTTGGCCAGGGATCGCTATACAACCGCAATATGGCTGTATGAAGATCCCTGGCATTTTTTCCTATCTTCCCAATTTTTTTTCTGTTTAGAGTGTGGGAATTTTTTTTTTAAAATGATGTGGGGTCCACCCTCCTGAAACTTTTTAACCCCTTGTCCCCCATGCAGGCTGGGGTAGCCAGAATGTGGAGCTCCGACCGATTGGGACTTCAAACCCTGACTATACCAGCTGCAAAAAAGGTCCCTTAATGCCAATTTTTGCTCCAGGTTATCTGTTGGGGGGGCCCCAGGTTTATTTTGCCCTGGGGCTCCATTGTTGCTTAAACCGGCCCTGGCCGGCGCTACCATAGAGGCAAAGGGGGCAATTGCCCCAGGGCCCCAGAGCTTGTAGGGGCCCCCAGTGGCTACAAGAGGAAAAAAAATTCAGATCGACCTTATAGTTTTTAAGAAAATCGATTTTAAAGTTTCAAAGGAAAAAAATACACATTTAAAAACCTGCCGACTTTAATGGTTAATAGCAAATCCACCTCAAATGCTAGAAACCCTACATTTGCAGGATATATTAAGGGGATCATTGGGAATAAGAGGAAAAAAACAATTTTTCAAAAAGACCTTATAGTTTTTGAGAAAATCGATTTTAAAGTTTCGAAAGGAAAAAAGTATACTTAAAATGCGGTAAATGTCACTTTTAGTAGCAAACCTAACGGTAGTGTAATTTTACATGCATCAAAAGAAAGAGCAATACATTTCCTGACCTGGTTTCCCGGGGGTCCATACGCAGCCGCAGCGCTTTGGCCAGGGTTCGCTATACAGCCGCAATATGGCTGCATGAAGATCCCTGGCATTGTTTCCTACTTTCCCAATTTTTTTTTATGTTTAGAGTGTGGGAATTTAAAAAAAAAAAATTTATGTGGGGTCCCCCCTCCTGAAACTTTTGAACCCCTTGTCCCCCATGCAGGCTGAGGTAGCCAGAATGTGGAGCTCCGACCGATTGGGGCTTCACACCCTGACTATACCAGCTGCAAAAAAGGTCCCTTAATGCCGATTTTTGTTCCAGGGTATCTGTTGGGGGGGTTCCCCAGGCTTATTTTGCCCTGGGGCCCCATTGTTGCTTAAACTGGCCCTGGGCCCGGGGTCCCCTCCGGTGCAAGATGCCGACCTCGGCAGGTCAGCATCCTTTGCGCCTGTGCGAGAGCCGCTCGAGGTGGTGCTAATGTCATCTAGATACAGGTGCAGAACTACTCTGATCTTGCACCGGAGGGGACCCTGGACCACCAGCAGGAAGCTGAGCTGCGGCGTAGGCACAGGATGGCTGGAAGGGGCTGGAGGAAGCCCCAGGTAAGTAGAATTGTTTTTTTATTACCTCCTCGGTCATTCCCTTTAGGCCTCTTTCACAGTGCGACGTTAAAGTTGCACGTTAGAAAATTTTATCATGCAGACTAACGCACAGCAATATTAGGTCTGTGCAACATTCACAGTGCACACGTTGCGTTGTGTGTAACGTGTAGCAATACTTAGAAAGTGCTGCATGCTGTGCGTTTAGCAATACACTTGCTGCGTTCGTTTTTTTTTTTTTTTTTAAATGTAACGCATGCGCCATTTTCGTTCCATCAGTATGCAACGAAAATGGCGCACCGAGAGACACATAACGCAGTGCAAAATAAAGTCCAATTTCATAACCTACATGCGCTGCGTTAGGGGCACGTTGTGCAACTTTAACATCGCATCAAACGCAATGTCCGAATGTGAAAGGGGCCTTAAGGCCTCTTTTACACGGACGTCTTAACTGTTCGTTTGTTGAGCAGTTCAGTGTGATATCTGCCACTCACGACTGCCATCAGGGCTCAATTAAAATGCAGCCAAATGGCAGCAGTTGTAACACCACATGTGTCTAGTGGGGAGGGGGGGGGGGCTCCCTGTCCAGCCGTGCCCAGTGCTAGCAATTGCCTGGCTGGTGGACGTCAGCAGCTGACAGTATTTATGCAACCTAGGTGGCTTGGGTTCAATTTCCAGCAGTGCTTAAATGACAACTGAAGTGAGAAGAATATGGAGGCTGCCATATTTATTTCCTTTTAAACTATACCAGTTGCCTGGCAGCCCTGCTGATCTGTTTCGATGCAATAGTGTCTAAATAACACTAGAAACGAGCATGCAACTAATTTTGTCAAATCCGACAATATCAGAAACACTTGATCTGCATATGCTTGTTCAGGGTCTATGGTTAAAAGTATTAAGAGGCAGAGGAAGCAGGACTGCCAAGCATCCTGTATTGTTTAAAAGGAAAAAAATATACCTCTAGCTTCAGTTTTAATGCTGAGAGCACACTTGTCTGTGCTGAAAAGCATGTGTTTTAAGGCATTTGCATTTTTGTGTTTTAAAATTGACCTCCCTTTTCAACAAGAAAATCAGTATCTTATTTATAATTTTTTTTTTACGAATTGCATCAAAAATGCATGCAAACCACACGCAGTTTTGATTTTCCATAGGAAGGAATTTGCTGTGCATTTTTAAAATTCACATAAAATTACATTGTAAATAGGGATGATCGGAAAGAGGAAATTCCGTTCCGCCGGAATTCCGCCAGCGGTAAATTCCGTAACCGTTACATTTCCACGGAATTTTGCCGATTTCTGCGGAATTCTGCATTCCGGCGGAAAAATTAAAGTAATCGCAATTGAAACCTTGTTTATGCTAAATGGTAGCCCATGGGACCTAGTGGCTGTTCCACCAGTCCTTTTTTTTTTTTAGATTTTTTTTTCTTGGCAGCAGGAGGTGTCGCTTAAGCCATGAGACCTAGTGGTGGTCCCATGGTGGTGGTTTTGGCACCGCAGGAGGTGTCGCCTAAGCCATGGGGTTCCACGGCAGTCATTATAAGTGTAGTTTGGAGCAGCAGGAGTTGTTGCGTAATCCACGGGACCTAGCGGTGGTCCCATGGCAGTCATTTTGGTGCCGCAGGAGGTGTCGCTTAAGCCATGGGACCACCGCGCCGAAGAAGGTGTCGTGTAAGCCATGGGGTTCCACGGCGGTCATTATAAGTGTGGTTTGGAACCGCAGGAGTTTTCGCGTAAGCTTTGGGACCTGGCGGTGGTTCCATGGCGGTCGTTTTGGCACCGCAGGAGGTGTCTGGTAAGCTTTGGGACCTGGCGGTGGTTCCATGGAAGTCGTTTTGGTGCCGCAGGAGGTGTCACGTAGGCTATGGGACCTATACAAAATGGTTGGTATAGCTGAGATAGCTAGGGAGCTGGCTGCTAACATAGGATTGATTGGTTTTTGTTAAGACTGTAATTGGTGCTGAAATAATTCCAATTTTCATGCACAAATCCGTTTAGTTGGTTTTCGTAAGCCTCTAATTGGTGCAGAAATTCCTATTTTCATGCAAAAATCGGGTTGCTTTTACTTTAAGGGACTTCCTTGTGATTGGCGTACAAAAATCCGCATTCCGTTGGAATTACGCATTGCAATTCAGGAATTCCGGCTGAACGGTATAGCAATTCAAGTCGCATCGGAACGGAACCACCAAATACTGGCTGGAATTGCGGAAAACGGAATTCCGCGGAATGCGGTGAGCATCCCTAATCGTAAAACGCACACCAATGCAATTTTTGCGTGGCGTAAATTGTAAGCGATATCACACGTTCTCTGCTACGCAGCAAAATACATGTGATTCATGGTACGCTCCCTGCCTAAAGGAATCCAGAAGTAAAGAAAATATACAGAGTGCAATCCTTAAGGTGGCCCCACACCATACAATAAAAAGATTCAACATTATGGCATTTAAATAAAAATGATCAGTTGTACAAGATTTTTTTTAAGCTTTTGTATTCCAGCAACAAATCTAATTGACTTTGTATGTCTGCACTTCCTGATGAAGGGGCCCCTCCTTGGCCCCGAAACAGGTGGCAATTATTGTGTTGACACATGCATTGAAGAATAAAACACTTCTGCATGAACTGATGGTGTGCTAACCGACCTTGGATTTTTGCTGAACAAGCATGTAGATCAGATGTTTGACTGAATGTTGATTGGATTTGCCTCATGTTTATTTCAGGTGAGTGATTCAGACACTACCGATGCATTAAAGATCAACAGGATGCCAGCCAACTGGTATTGGTTATATGGAAATAAATATGGCAGCAGCTATATCCCTCTCACTTCAGGTGTTCTTTTAAAAGCAGAAAGGAAGGTTCATTGTGTTAGCTGTCAGTTATGCAGAGGTATTGCTATGGGTGGAACTTCAGCTGGCTCAACCTCCTAATAACATGGACCATCACTGTCAAAGGAGTGGAGGAGCGAGTGGAGTGAGAAGAAGTTGCAGAATATCAGATAATGAGGACGTGGGCACCAGCATTCCATTGCAGTTTGAGTGTTTTTACAATATAATTCTAAATGCATTTTTTTTTACAATTAGATTACAGCCACATACAGTGTACCAGAACATAGGCCCAGTTCACACGGGCTTCTGACTGTATCTCATTTAGCTGCTGCTAAATGCGTCTCTGCAAACAAACAGAGAAGCGTTTGGCAGCAATTCCCATCATTTGGCAAATACTTCCCATTTTGACCCGTGCAGGGGGACAAGGAAGCGCTGTGCTTAGCTGATACTGGATGCTTCATGTAGGGGATCGAGAGTTTGTGTGAATGGTGGAAAAAAACAGTACCAATGTTTAAAAACTACTGTTCATTCACTTGAATGGACAAGTGAATTTGAGAAGTGACAAGTGTCATGTTGTTTATTGTCAGTTCAACGCCCATGTGAACAGAGCAGGATCATCCACCAGACAACCAAGGCAGGTGTCTGGGGCCTAGTGGGTATCAAGGGGGCCACCTGCCATCTCTCTGTCCTCTCTCTACTTCATCTTACCAAAAGGACCACAAGGGTGGCACAAAATCGACTATCCTGCCTCGGGCCCGATTACATCTTAATCCATCACTGCGTGTGGACAGGCCCTGAGTATTAAAGCAAACCTGAACTGGAAATTAAATTAGGAGATAATTATTTGTATGTGTAGCAGCAACTGAAAACCAAGCATTAATCTAGTCAAGGTGGATTGGGAAGACCTAATCGGAATGTTGGTACTGAGTTTAGGTTAGACACTCGGGAGAAATTAAAGGCAAAGTATGAGAAAATGAGAAGGCATGCAGCATTTTCAAAAGGAAGGAAAAGATGCTACATGCAAATTCTGCAGACCTCCGACCTACAAGCATGAGTTAAAGTCATTAGTAGCTCTACTTTTGTTCCCATCTCATCCAATTTCACTTTGTCTTCCATGTAATATCAAAGGAGTGTGAGATGTTCTGTTTTTCTCCAAAGGCTATTTGAAGTACCTCAATATATACACAATACATGCAAACCAGCTTATTTCATGTGTGCAATTTAACTTATTAATGTAAAAGACCCCTTAACATGGCCTAAGGGTGGAAACATCAAACACCTTCTATTGTATCTTGCAGATCTTTCAGAATAAGTTACATGTTACCTTCACTACTGAGTGAAGCACTCCAGAGGCTGTGAATAATAAGGAAACCAGTGGTTTTGTTTCGATAAGCCTATATAAAATCTAGCACACACAACAGCTTCTGTCTGGTAATTGTATAGTAATTCTCATCGAAGGTGTGAAAACACTGTGATCTCAATACAGGAGATACAGATTGCCCCCTTTTGTAGCCAGAGAGACAGCTTTAGGTAGTGGAATGGAGCTTCCCCAGTATAGATAGCCACAAGAGCCCCAGTACAGGTAGTCAGAGAGTGCCCAACCCTAGTTGTAGCCAGAGAGCCCCCTTTTGTAACCAGAGAGCCCCCCATTGTACAGAGCGCAGCAGCAGCAGGAGCAAGAACTGTGTGTGTCTCCCTAGACCGGGAGACACACACAGTCACCCAACATCCTCCTTGGGTATCCTGGGTTTCCATACCTGCAGAACTTCAGTTTTATCACATAAACCACCGTTTCATTGGTCATGTGAAGAAACTTATGTTGTGCAATTATGGAAACCCAGGATGCACAAGGAGGAAGTAAGGTGATCGCGTAAGTCTCCCGGCCAGGCTGTATAGTGAGTTCTCGCTCTTGCTTAACTCTGCAAATTTCTCCTCTTCTTCTGCGCTGCAGTGCGCCCCCTGCCCTCCCCTCCCGCATTGCGCCTTACTCCAAGAAAAAGGCCTTTTCCACCATTTTGGCATTGCGTTCCAGTATGCATTTTCGTGTGCATTTTCATGCGTTTTTGGTGCAATTTGCGATTACGATTTGACTTTTTAATAATTATCAGCCTTTTTATCTTGAGAAAAAAAAAATATCATATTGATTTGTACAAAAACATCCACCATACAAACAGCAGCTTTAAATAGCAGGGCTTGGGGCTCACAAATTCAGTGCTGTAGCTGCTATTAGCGACTTTTTACATAGAAGATTTAAAGTTTTAGGTATAGATAGAGGAGGGTTAATGTTAAGGCTAGGTTCACAGTGCTCAGTTGTGTAGCAGAATGATTCTGCATGTTAACTCACTGCCAATACAATTCTATGGTGCTGTTCACA
The DNA here is from genome assembly GCF_040937935.1 of Hyperolius riggenbachi. NCBI lineage: Eukaryota > Metazoa > Chordata > Amphibia > Anura > Hyperoliidae > Hyperolius > Hyperolius riggenbachi. The sequence goes on along the minus strand of NC_090653.1, from coordinate 123,039,213 downwards.
GTAAAGCGTTGTAGCTGATTGTGTTATTCTAACTTGCTGCATGCAGGCTTTGTATTACAGTATATGCCCAGTCTCCATTGCAGTCTCCATTGCAGTTCACACTCTTTGTAATGCATTAAAATGCATGTGTTGGGCAACTGCATTTGCATAACACAGGCATTAAAATGAGCGTGAACCGCAATGGAGACCAGTGGTGCTCAAATACCCCTTTTCAAAATTCGAGTTAGGTCGAATTCGAATAGTAAATTATTCGAGGTCAGTCGAATATTCGAGTCGAATAATTTTTACTATTCGATTCGACCTCGGAATTCGAGCTCACTATTCGAGTCGGTATTCGAGCTCATTATTCGAGCTGACTATTCGAAATGGCCTTAAATAGCTTCCAACACTTGTTTTGAGGGTGAATGATGCAAGAAACCTCTTTTTTTCCAAGTAACAACAGCAAGTGAGTATGTGGGGATGTTCCTTTAAAAAAAAAAAGTTGAAAAGAGAAGTTGTGTCCAGAAATGTGTTCAGTACTGTATATACTTCTTCTTCTTCTTCTTTATCTTCTATATCTTCTTCTTCTTCTTCTTCTATATCTTCTTCTTCTATATCTTCTTCTTCTATATCTTCTTCTATATCTTCTTCTTCTTTTATATTGTCTTCTTCTTCTTCATCATCTTCTTCATCTTCTTCATCATCATCTTCTTCTTCTTCATCTTCTTTTTCTTCATCTTCTTCATCTTCTTCATCTTCTTCTTCATCTTCTTCATCTTCTTCATCTTCATCTTCTTCATCTTCTTCATCTTCTTCTTCTTCTTCATCTTCTTCTTCTTCATCTTCTTCATCTTCTTCTTCATCTTCTTCATCTTCTTCATCTTCTTCATCTTCTTCTTCATCTTCATCTTCTTCTTCTTCATCTTCTTCTTCTTCTTCATCATCATCTTCTTCTTCATCTTCTTCATCTTCATCTTCTTCATCTTCTTCATCTTCTTCTTCTTCATCATCTTCATCTTCTTCTTCTTCATCTTCTTCTTCTTCATCTTCTTCTTCTTCATCTTCATCTTCTTCATCTTCTTCATCTTCTTCTTCTTCATCTTCTTCTCCTTCTTCTTCTTTTTCTTCTTCTTCTTCTTCTTCTTCATCTTCTTCTTCTTCATCTTCTTCATCTTCTTCTATATCGTCTTCTTCTTCACTTATTTCTCTTTTCAAATTTTTTTTTTAAAGAAATGCAGCTATTTTTGAGCGTAACAAATAGCTGGTGGCGCACGCATGTTGGAAGCGCCATTGTATGTGCTCCCTGGCAGTGGAAACACACAGACAGCAGGAGGTAAATTCAGCAGCAGGAGGAGGAGGATGAGTGTGTGGCAGCAGGCAGTCAATGAGGCAGGCAGTGTGACATAATAGCCCTGGTACCTAGCGGTGATACCAGGGCTGTAAATAAACACAGCAGGCAGGAGGTCCCAGACAGCGGTCGTGCAGCCCACATTGTGTCCAATACACAACTGGGACAACACAGTTTTCAACCCAGGCACCTCAGAAAAATTAAACCTTTTTTTTTTGTTTTTTTTTGTTTTGTTTTTACAACAAATTACACAGATATAGCTATTTTTTGACGTAATAGCTGGTGGCAGAGTGGCAGCAGAAGGTAAATCTGTGTACCCTGGCAGTGGGAAACACAGACAGACAGCAGCAGCAGCAGGAGGAATGGAGGAGTAATTATGTGTGCAGCTATTGTTTGACGTAATAGCTGGTGGCAGAGTGGCAGCAGAAGGTAAATCTGTGTACCCTGGCAGTGGGAAACACAGACAGACAGCAGCAGCAGCAGGAGGAATGGAGGAGTAATGTGAGCAGCTATTGTTTGACGTAATAGCTGGTGGCAGAGTGGCAGCAGAAGCTAATTCTGTGTACCCTGGCAGTGGGAAACACAGACAGACAGCAGCATCAGCAGGAGGAATGGAGGAGTAGTGTGAGTGTGGCAGCAGGTAGGCAGCGTGACATAATAGCCCTGGTACCTAGCGGTGATACCAGGCCGTAAATGAACACAACAGGAGGTCCCAGACAGCGGTCGTGCAGCCCACATCGTGTCCAATACACAACTGGGACAACACAGTTTTCAACCCGGGCACCTCAGAAAAATTAAACCTTTTTTTTTTTTTGGTTTTTTTTTGTTTTGTTTTTACAACCAATTACACAGATATAGCTATTTTATGACGTAATAGCTGGTGGCAGAGTGGCAGCAGAAGGTAAATCTGTGTACCCTGGCAGTGGGAAACACAGACAGACAGACAGCAGCAGCAGCAGGAGGAATGGAGGAGTAATTATGTGTGCAGCTATTGTTTGACGTAATAGCTGGTGGCAGACTGGCAGCAGAAGGTAATTCTGTGTACCCTGGCAGTGGGAAACACAGACAGACAGCAGCAGCAGGAGGAATGGAGGAGTAGTGTGAGTGTGGCAGCAGGCAGGCAGCGTGACATAATAGCCCTGGTACCTAGCGGTGATACCAGGCCGTAAATGAACACAACAGGAGGTCCCAGACAGCGGTCGTGCAGCCCACATCGTGTCCAATACACAACTGGGACAACACAGTTTTCAACCCGGGCACCTCAGAAAAATTAAACCTTTTTTTTTTTTTAATGGTTTTTTGGTTTTGTTTGTAAAACAAATTACACAGATATATAGCTATTGTTTGACGTAATATCTGGTGGCAGAGTGGCAGCAGAAGGTAAATCTGTGTACCCTGGCAGTGGGAAACACAGACAGACAGACAGCAGCAGCAGCAGGAGGAATGGAGGAGTAATTATGTGTGCAGCTATTGTTTGACGTAATAGCTGGTGGCAGACTGGCAGCAGAAGGTAATTCTGTGTACCCTGGCAGTGGGAAACACAGACAGACAGCAGCAGCAGGAGGAATGGAGGAGTAGTGTGAGTGTGGCAGCAGGCAGGCAGCGTGACATAATAGCCCTGGTACCTAGCGGTGATACCAGGCCGTAAATGAACACAACAGGAGGTCCCAGACAGCGGTCGTGCAGCCCACATCGTGTCCAATACACAACTGGGACAACACAGTTTTCAACCCGGGCACCTCAGAAAAATTAAACCTTTTTTTTTTTTTTAATGGTTTTTTGGCTTTGTTTGTAAAACAAATTACACAGATATATAGCTATTGTTTGACGTAATAGCTGGTGGCAGAGTGGCAGCAGAAGGTAAATCTGTGTACCCTGGCAGTGGGAAACACAGACAGACAGCAGAAGGGCAGTACACAGCAGCCCACTGTAGGTGTAAAATGTGTGGCTGCAGGCGACGTAATAGTCAAAGTGAACCAGGCTGGCTTAGTGAGCAGGAGCCAGGAGGTGGTAAAGGGTGGTAAGGCACATTAACGATGGTTCTTAGCCAGTTCATGTCCCCCTCTCGCCGACAACAGGGGCCAGGAACTCGCCTTCCACCCACGCCTGGTTCATCTTGAGAAACGTCAGTCTGTCCACAGACTTGTGAGACAGACGTGAGCGTTTCTCGGTGACCACACCACCAGCTGCACTGAAGCAGCGCTCGGACAGCACGCTGGAAGGGGGGCAGGACAGCACTTCCAGGGCGTACTGCGCCAGCTCGCTCCAGATCTCCAGGCGCTTGACCCAATACTCCATGGGATCAACAGGGGCATCGCTGTCAAGCCCGCTGTAGGACCATATGTAGTCAGCCACCATGCGGGTCAGGCGCTGGCTGTGACCGGTGGAGGATGCTGCTGCATGCACCTCCTCTCTAGTCACTGCTGCCGGAGCCTCTACAGTCCTGTAGAGCTCATGGCTGAGAGACAGCAGGTCTGTGGGGCGCTTGCTGCTGGATGCAGGCACCTGCTGCTGCCTCTGTGCTGGCTGCTGGACAGTGGGGGTGGAAGGCTGGGGGAAGGCTTCCTCCAAGCGCTCAACAAGGGCCTGCTGCAAGCTCCTTATTTGTTGCGCTGGGTTTCCTCCTGCAGGCGGCAGGAACTGGCTCAACTTCCCCTTGAGGCGTGGGTCCAACATCATGCTGATCCAGATGTCCTCCCTCTGCTTTATCTGGATCACCCTGGGGTCTCTGCGCAGGCACGTCAGCATGTGCGCTGCCATTGGGAAGAGGCGGGCCACGTCTGCTGGCACATCGACGGCAGTGCTGCTGTCCTCATCCTCCTCCTCTGCCTCGTCAGCCTCATCCTCTCTCCACCCCCGCACCAACTCAGCTGCACTGTGCTGCTCCCCCTCATCACCAGCAAGGTCAGGGACCTCCACCAAGTCCTCCTCCTCCTCCCCCTCAGAGGTGGACTGTGCAGCTGCTTGCCACTCCTGCTGGTCCAAGGCTGCCGCTCCCTGTTCCAGCAAAGCATCGAGGGCCCTGTTCAGCAGACAAACCAGGGGCACCCACTCGCAGACCATAGCATGGTCCCTGCTCACCATGTTAGTGGCCTGCAGAAAGGGAGCCAGCACTAAGCACACCTGCTGCATGTGCCTCCAGTCATCATCGGGGACGATGGACGGGATGTTGCTGGTCTTGTCCCTTCTCTGAGCGGCGGAAACAGTGGCCAGGGCAAGGTACTGGTTGACAGCGTGCTTCTGTTCAACCAGACGCTCCAACATCGCCAGGGTGGAGTTCCAGCGAGTCGGAACGTCAAGGATCAGCCGATGGCGTGGCAGATCCAGCTCCTTTTGCACGTCTTCCAGGCTCGCACAGGCTGCAGCCGAGCGCCGGAAGTGATGCACAACGTTCCTTGCCGTTTCCAGCAGTTCGCCCATCCCCTGGTAGGTGCGCAAGAACTTCTGCACCACCAGGTTCAGCACGTGGGCAAGACAGGGGATGTGGGTCAGGTTTCCCCTGTCTATTGCGGCAACCAGATTGGCCCCATTGTCGGCCACCACCTCTCCGACTCTGAGGCCTCTGGGGGTCAGCCAAATCCTCTCCTGCTCCTGGAGTTTGGCCAACACATGGGTTGCCGTCAGCTTGGTCTTCCCAAGGCTGACCAAGTGCAGCAGCGCTTGGCAGTGGCGGGCCTTCACGCTGCTGCTGAGGCGGGGGGTTTGGCCAGGTGTGCCGGAGGATGGCAGAGGATCGGAGGAACCTGCTGCAGTTCCCCTGACCCTGCGGGGTGGCACCACCCACTGTGTTGCTGCTGCTGCTGTGCCCGCTGCTGCTCTCCCATCCTCACCCCCTTCCACCAAGCTGACCCAGTGGACAGTGAAGGACAGGTAGCGGCCTGTCCCGAAGCGGCTGCTCCAGGAGTCCATGGTGACGTGGACCCTTTCACCAACCGCGTGCTCCAGCCCTCGCTCCACATTGGCCATCACAAAGCGGTGCAGTGCAGGAATGGCCTTGCGGGAGAAAAAGTGTCTGCTGGGGAGCTGCCAGTCTGGGGCTGCGCAAGCAAGCAGCGCACGAATGTCGCTCCCCTCCTGCACGAGCGTGTACGGCAGGAGTTGGGAGCACATGGCCCGTGCCAGCAAGCCGTTCAGCTGCCGCATGCGACGGCTGCTGGGAGGCAGAGCCCTAACCACCCCCTGGAAGGACTCGCTCAAAAGGCTCTGGCGTGGCCTTTTGCTGGCACGGGAATCAGCAGACACAGCGGAGGAGGCCACTGAGGACTGGCTGCCAGAACAGGCCTCAGTGTCGGCGGCAGGAGTTGCAGAGGGGGGAGGAGCAGTGCGTTTCCGCACTCCTGCTGGTGCTGCTGGAGGAGCAGGAGGGCGGGTGGCTGCTGTTGCTGCTGCTGCTGAAGGCTGTGCAGTGATGGGTGTGGTGCCACTGCCAGCACCAGATGCCTTCAGCCTCTGGAACTCCTCATGCTGGTGGAAATGTTTCGCAGCAAGGTGGTTGATGAGCGAGCTGGTGCTGAACTTTAAGGGGTCTGCACCTCTGCTCAACTTCCGCTGACAGTGGTTGCAAGTGGCGTACTTGCTGTACACAGTGGGCATGGTGAAATATCGCCAGATTGGTGACAGAAACATCCCCCTACGGCATGGAAGCGCTGCTGCCTGTCTCCCTGTGGTGGTTGGGGGGGGGGCTTGGGGGGCTTGGGTGCGGCTGGTGGTGGTACTGGCAGATGCTGCTGCTGCTGCTGCTGAGCCTGAGACACCAGCAGGCTGTGGGACCTGCCTACTGCTGCTGCCAATGCTTGCAATGATGCGCCTCCTTGCAAGGCCCACAAGAGCATCCTCCTCCTCCTCCTCAGAGCTGCTGAGGACGACATCCCCTGGAGGTGGTGGCACCCAGTCTCTGTCTGTCACCGGGTCATCATCATCCTCCCCCTCCTGAAACATGTCCTGCTGGGATGATGACCCCCCAAACTCCTCTCCTGATGCATGGATGGGCTGCTTGACTGTCGCCACAGTCTTGCTGTCCAATCCCTCATCCCCCAAAGTGCCCATCAGCATCTCCTCCTCAAAATCGCCAACAACAGCAGACAATACCCTGATGGTGCCTGGGGTAAAAATACTGCTGAGTGACAGGTCGCCAACTTGTGACGGTGAACTGGCCTCCTCCCCAGACCCTGCTGGGTGGCTGCTGCGAACAGGGGTGGTGGTGGTGGTGGTGGTGAGGGTGGAGGCCTCGGATGCAGAGCTGATGGCGGGCTGCTCATCCTCCGTCATGAGTTGCACCACAGTGTCTGCATGCTTTTCCTCAATGGGACGTTTCCGACCCGGCTGGAGGAAAATCGGAGCAGGTGCTACACGCTGCTGCTGCTGTGTCTCTGCAGCGTGAGTTGCAGATGCTCCTGCTGGGCGGCGCCCAAGGCGTCCACGGCCAGTGGCTATGGGAGGAATGTTAGCCACTGACGCTGCTGCTGCTGCGGAACTGTGCATGGTGGCGCGCCCGCGGCTTGCCACAATGCTGCTCCCTCTCCTCCTGATTCCCTTGCTGCCCTTCCCCTTGCCCAAACCGCGCTGGCTGCCACTTCCAGACATCTTCGATGTTTTGGGCGTATAGACAAAAGTTTTTTAAAAGGGCGGGTGAAAAGTGGGGTACTTTAATGGAGTGGGTTGGTGGGTGAGGTGACTGAGTGAGTGTCCCTAGTACAGTAAGTAAGTAGTAACAGTCAGGAAGTACAACTAGCAGTTACAATAATCAGTAATCACAAGTAAATTTAGTGTGTGTACACTACAGACAGTGAGTGCACGCACGCGCAAACACGCGCAGGAGCTAGCCTATGAACAGTGACTGAGTGAGTGTCCCTAGTACAGTAAGTAAGTAAGTAGTAACAGTCAGTAAGTACAACTAACTAATTACAATAATCAATCAGTTATCAGAAGGAAATAGAGTGTGTGTAGTGTGTGTACACAGACAGTGAGTGCACACACGCAGGAGCTAGTAGCCTATGAACAGTGACTGAGTGTCCTAGACTCCTAGTACAGTAAGAGTAAGTAGTAACAGTAAGTACAACTAACTAATTACAATAATCAATCAGTTATCAGAAGGAAATAGAGTGTGTGTAGTGTGTACACAGACAGTGAGTGCACACACGCAGGAGCTAGTAGCCTATGAACAGTGACTGAGTGTCCTAGACTCCTAGTACAGTAAGTAGTAACAGTAAGTACAACTAACTAATTACAATAATCAATTACAATAATCAATCAGTTATCAGAAGGAAATAGAGTGTGTGTAGTGTGTACACAGAAAGTGAGTGCACACACGCAGGAGCTAGTAGCCTATGAACAGTGACTGAGTGTCCTAGACTCCTAGTACAGTAAGAGTAAGTAGTAACAGTAAGTACAAACAACTAACTAATTAAAATAATCAATCAGTTATCAGAAGGAAATAGAGTGTGTGTAGTGTGTGTACACAGACAGTGAGTGCACACACGCAGGAGCTAGTAGACTATGAACAGTGACTGAGTGTCCTAGACTCCTAGTACAGTAAGAGTAAGTAGTAACAGTAAGTACAACTAACTAATTACAATAAGCAATCAGTTATCAGAAGGAAATAGAGTGTGTGTAGTGTGTGTACACAGACAGTGAGTGCACACACGCAGGAGCTAGTAGCCTATGAACAGTGACTGAGTGTCCTAGACTCCTAGTACAGTAAGAGTAAGTAGTAACAGTAAGTACAAACAACTAACTAATTACAATAATCAATCAGTTATCAGAAGGAAATAGAGTGTGTGTAGTGTGTACACAGACAGTGAGTGCACACACGCAGGAGCTAGTAGCCTATGAACAGTGACTGAGTGTCCTAGACTCCTAGTACAGTAAGTAGTAACAGTAAGTACAACTAACTAATTACAATAATCAATCAGTTATCAGAAGGAAATAGAGTGTGTGTAGTGTGTACACAGACAGTGAGTGCACACACGCAGGAGCTAGTAGCCTATGAACAGCGACTGAGTGTCCTAGACTCCTAGTACAGTAAGTAGTAACAGTAAGTACAACTAACTAATTACAATAATCAATTACAATAATCAATCAGTTATCAGAAGGAAATAGAGTGTGTGTAGTGTGTACACAGAAAGTGAGTGCACACACGCAGGAGCAGCTAGTAGCCTATGAACAGTGACAGTGAGTGTTCTAGTACAGTTACAGTATATAACTACAATACTAATACAATCAGTAGTAAAGGACAGCAGTAATACTGGTATAGAATAGAGAGAAATAAACAGAGGACAGGAGGACAGCTGCCCACACAGGCAAGGCCCTGAGGCCTAAAGCTGTAAGCCTGCAGCAGCTGGCCTGTCTCTATGTAACACAAAAGCTACTAACTAAAATACAATGTCTAACTAACTAACAACAATATAGGTGTGTATAGGAGGTGTATGTGAGCAAAAACGCTAGGTAAATGACCACAATAGAGCTCTTGCTAAGCCAAAGCACAAAGGAGCAACTCTCTCTCTATGCAAGTCTCAGGCAAGGACGGAGAAACGTAACATGGCGGACGCTATTTATAGGGTAGGGGCTGGCCAGGGTCCCCCTCTGTGATTGGCTGCCGTCAGAGGGCCTGGGAGCCCTCTGATTGGCTCTAAGGACATCAATCTGGGCTATGACGCTATTCGAGCTCGGTACCGAGCTCGAATAGCGCCGTTTTGCTCGAATAGCTCGAATAGTGAATGGGCTATTCGAGTGTACTCGAATAGCCCATTCGAATAGCTACAGCTATTCGGAGCTCGATTACCGAGCTCGAATAGCTGGAAAAGAGCTCGAATATTCGAGCTCTGCTGAGCACCACTGATGGAGACTGGAGATAGACTTTAATGTAAAGCCTGCATGCAGCAAGTTAGAATAATCTGAACATTTGTATAGTGCTTTTCTCCTGTCGGACTCAAAGCGCTCAAGAGCTGCAGCCACTGGGACACGCTAAAGAGGCCACCCTGCAGTGTTAGGGAGTCTTGCCTTGAACTCCTTACTGAATAGGTACTTGACCCAGCCAGGTTTCGAACCCTGGTCTCCCATGTCAAAGGCGGTGCCCTTAACTAGTACGCTATCCAGTCACTTTTAATGTGATCAGTTACTGTGAACAGACCCATAGAATTGTATGAGCAGTGAGTTAACATGCAGGATTTTTCTGCAACTCAACTGAGCCCTGTGAACCTAGCCTAAGGCTAGGTTCAAAGTGGTCAGTTGCATAACGCACATGTTAAAATGTTTGTGAACTGCAATGAAGACTGGAGCTCGTGCAACACAAATAACGCAGCAGATCCATTGCTAAACGCACAGCATGCAGCACTTTCTAATAACGCTACACGTTACTCACAAACGCAATGTGTGCACTGTGAATGTCTCACAGACTTAGTATTGCTGTGCGTTAGTCTGCGTTGAAACATTTTTAACATGCGACTTTTTACAATATTTGTGCTACCTGAGTCTCTGCTGTAAATGTTTTGGTTTGTATCTATGTTCCCCTTGTCGTCTAATTGTGCTTTGTAAAGTGTTGCGGAATATGTTGGCGCTATATAAATAAAAAATTATAATAATAATAATACAGTATGTGAACAGGCCCATAGAATTGTATGGGCAGTGAGCTAACATGCAGAATTATTCTGTAATGCAACTGAGAACATGAACTAGCACTTAATGTTAAGAGTAAGTGGAGAGTGGTTAGTGCTAGGCATAGATAATGGATGGATCATGTTGGGCATAGATAGAGAAGGGCCTTTGTTAAGCTAGGGGAAGGTTCATGTAAAGCTCAACACACACCATACAATCTTGGTTGTACAGATTTACCAAATCTATGTAGTATAAGGGCCAACAAATTGAAAATACCTTTAATGAGTGATTGGATAAGCTCTTATACTACATGAAAGTGGTAAGATTGAACAACCAAGATTGTATGGTGTGTGTTGAGCCTAAGAGTTAGGCTAGGTTCACATTGGTCAGTTGCATAACACAGGCATTATGAGTGTGAACTGCAATGGAGACTGGAGATAGACTTTAATACAAAGCTTGCATGTAGCGAGTTAGATCAACGCGATCAGTTACAATGCAGTACTGTGATCATAGAATTGTTTGGATTGTGAGTTGACATGCAGAATTATTCTGCAACCCAAATTACCACTGTGAACCCAGCCTTAGGGTCTTTTTACCCTATATCAGTTGCTGTCAGTTGTAACTGACAGGAAAATTTGATGTGCAGTTAAGTGTCCATGTTTCCCTACAACCTCTTTCACACTATATACTGAAAAACTTAGGCTAGGTTCACAGTAGACAGTTGCATAACTCACACATTATAATGACTGTGAACTGCAATGGAGACTGGACATAGACAAAGCCTGCATGCAGCGAGTTAGAATATCACGATCCGTAATGTGAACAGGCCCATAGAATTGTATGGGCAGTGAGTAGACATGCAGAATTATACTAAGAGCCGGGACAAGGTCCTCCAGCACCCAAGGCTGAGACACCAAAGTGCGCCCCTCCATCCCTGCCACCCCAGCCATCCCACACTGATTGCTATTAGACTAAGAGGCGCCACAGGGCCCACAACCTCCCCTACACCTTAATATCTAGTTATCTGGCTTGCAGTCACTGCCATGTATCCCCTTACCTTATTTCTTTTTGCTTCAAACACAATTAGGAATGACAGCTGAATGAATTCTGCGCCCCCTCCTACACTGCGCCCTGAGGCTGGAGCCTCTCCAGCCTATGCCTCGGCCCGGCCCTGATTATACTGCAACACAACTGACCACTGTGAACAGGGCCTCCAACTTTTTCACAATGTACTGCTATGGAGAAAAAAAAAGCATTAAAACACAATGCATACCAACGCATACTAAGGCATACCAATGCATTTAGTGTAAAAGGTCCCTTAAAGTATAGAGCGTGATAGTAGAATATTGGTAAAATTACTGATATTCAATTACTACAATTTCGCGCCGGTTTTAAAATGCACATTAAAAGTTGCAGAGAGCTGCGATTTACAATGCGGCCCATAGATTTACAGTTGAGTGCAGTTTTGCATGCGTTTTCCACTCTGCGCCAAAATGGACGCAATTCATACAAATGTGCTCCCAGCCTCAGTGTTACCTGTAGAATACAAGTGCAGTTCTTTTTTTCACTGAAAGCTTTCGCTTGAAGTGATTTGTAAGCTATATACAGGAATATCCACAATGTATTTCTGTATGACATGTACCATCCCAGTGGCAGCTGGGAAATTTTCACTTGTTCCATGTTCTTTCTCTAGGGAACAGGCCAGTCCATAGAGGACTTAATATAAACATGGGCAAATTACATTAGCTATTTGTGCTGCAAGCATGAGAAAATTAGATTTTTAGTTCCTGTGGGCAGAAGCCCGTGTGCTGTTTTCAAGACAGTTAAAACTTGAAAATTATAATTATTTGTTGCCAACAAAATATAACGTGTAGTAATTGATTTCATTTTGCCCCTCATTAATTACAGGAATGAAATTTGTAGGGTTATTTATCAAAGATTTTCCAGCTGAGATGGTGCCACACAGTCACGCTTCTACCACCAATTTTTAAACTCCTTAATTAACTACGGCAATATTAATACGGTAGTCCCTCACATGTGTTTGCTCTATTAGCTGCTGCTAATTGTATGAGTGAAACATATAAAACTTGAAGGTTATTGAATCTTTACATTCCAAATAATACACATGCAGTAATTTCTTACTTTTAAAGTAAAAGTCCAAGTTAAATATAAAAAAAAAAGACTAAACGGGGAGATGAAGGTATAGGCGCTAGATCTCTTGTGGTGCCTCTCTTTAAAGTGAAATCGAGGTGAGAGTGATATGGAGGCTGCCATATTTATTTCCTTTTAAACAATACCAGTTGCCTGGAAGCCCTACTAATCCATGTGGCTGCAGTAGTGTCTGAAGTACACCAGAAACAAGCATGCAGGTAATATTGTCAGTTCTGACAATATTGTCAGAAAAAACCCTGATCTGCATGCTTGTTCAGGGTCTATGGCTAAAAGTATTAGAGGTAGAGTATCAGCAGTACAGCTTGGCAACTGGTATTGCTTAAAGAACAACCGACACCGATGCTAACCTAGAAATAAAAAACACATATATAAGTAGATAAATACTAGTTCTACTTACATAACAGATGTATTGTGCTATCCATGTACTTATTCCTGTGAATTTTATAAAGGAAAAGCAGGAAATCCTATTCTAGGCAGTGGCTATCTTGCCAAGCTAATGCTGACATCATATCCTCCCTCACTCTTGTTTTCCCCCCTCCATTCTCTTGCTCATTGTGTATTCATTAGCTGCCCTCCTTCCAGAGTCTTCAGACACTCCCACTGAGGTGTATACTAGGAACTACACTTTTATATCCTCCAGTCGCTGAGTGACTTCAGCCTTGCTTGTAAACACAAGTGATCAGAGGTGTTTCAGATTAGGAGCTGGCAGGGAAATAAATGGAAGAGGAGGAATATATTATAGATAAAAAGAACTCCCAGCATTCAACTCTTTGGCACTGTTTGGCACTAGGGCCAGTGCTCCTAAAGTATGTGATAACTCCAAACCATAACAGCAGAAAAAGTTTTGCAAGTTTTGAATGCAGGATTAGCATCTTTATTACTTAATACACTCAGACCAGTTGCTGTTGAAATTTGATTTTTATGGTGACAATACCGCTTTAAAAGAAAATAAATATGGCAGTCTCCACATAACTCTCACCTCGGGTTCACTTTAAGGTGGCCACTAATGATACAATTCGCAGAACGAGCAAGCTTTTCGATCTTTCGCGTGATCAATTGGAATCAATCATTTGAGAGCACTAACAACTGAACAGATCAATTAAATCGATCTAATTTTCAGAGCGATGTCGTCAGTCTGATGGGATTGATTAGGAGAGTTTTGTCCATTAGTGGTTCGAACAATTGTTTCCGATCAAGCATTGGAAGCGAACAATCGTTCAGCGAATTGTATTATTAATGGCCACCTTTACAGCTGCTGTTTTCATATTAATCACTGGACTGGACATTGCAGTGCTAGGCCACTTGTATCACTTATCCAGTAAATGTGTGGGGGACTGCATTGTGCCGCATAGTAATGTGTGTGATATTCATAACTACGTAACCAATTAGAACTTTAAAAAAAATTGTTTTTATTTTAGAAAACATTGAATGGGGGAAAAAAATAGCATGTATACCAAGTTTACGTAAAGTGTAAATGTCGAGCATAAAATAAAAAAATCAATTCTTTATTTTTATCTGGTAAACAAGTAATAAGGAGGCTAATCAGGCAATGCAAAAGTTAAAATCACTGTTACTTTTCTTGTTGATAAATTATCATTCCCCAATTTACCTGACTCGACTCTTGTTTGGTACACACAAAATTTGGTACACAAAAAGGAATTTGAAGGGGATGCTGGGTTCTCCTTTTTTGCTTCTCTACTTTCCCCTCCAACTTATCTAATGCAGCCTGATTGGCTGAAGCCTCTTTCCCTCCTGTTTTGCCCTCCCACAACTCTGTTCCTCTCTGATTGGCCAATATTTCTCATGCTGAGACAATGCACTTTTTATAGTGGAGGGTGGGCTAATCAGGCAGAGGAGAGTAAGGGAAGAAATGACAAACAGGATTGGCTTCAAAATAGCAACAGTTAAAATGGGAAATGCTAAGAAGGATTTTCTCTTTTTTTTTTTACTGTAGAAAAATCACTAAAATCAAAATGTGGACAGTGCAATACATATCTTATGTAAGTACAGCAAGTATTTATGTACTTATATTTGTGTTTTTTTTTCTGAGATAGTATGGCTGACCTCTTTAAGGTAACTCAAAATGAAGCCACGATTAACCTCCCTGGTGGGCTAGCCGCCGCAGGGGATCACATGGCCCCGGGAGGATTTTTTTGAATAAAATCTGCTGCCTATTGTTAAGCTAGCACTAGGCTAGCTAACTATGTGTGCCAAGTCCCTCTGGTCCCCTCCGATCGCCCCCGATTGCCGCCGTAATACATACCCCCCAGGGATCCCGCAATGGCGCAGCCTCCCAATCAGCACCCGGCTTCGCTATAGGGAGGAATGGAACTGCTCATGACGTCGATGTCATGTCCGATCATCACCATAGCGACGAGTGAAGCTAATTGGTGAAGCTGCGGCTCTCGCAGGATCGCGGGTGGGTAAATATAGCCGGCGGTGATCGGGGGGGTCTGAGAGGGGCTAGGGAACCAAAATCCAAGGCACATAGTTAGCTAGCCTAGTTAGCTAACAGATGAAAAACAATTTTAATAAAACAAATCCCTCCCGCGGACGCAGCCACTGAAACTGCGTACCGCCAGGGAGGTTAATAATACAACCTATTTGCATTATTTATTTTACCCCCTTTTTACAATACTGGGGTGCGAAACACAGTACCATATGTATAGTATGAGCTGTTACGTTGATAAAACATAGGCTACAGTGAGAGCTGATTTGGCCAGTTTTTTCCCCACTTCTTCTTCAGGATACATAGTGGCAGGATATAAGGTTGTATTTGAAACAAAAGAAAATCAGCAATATTATTTAAAAGAGGAAGTGTAATGAAAGTAATGCAATGAATACAATTGCTGATGTTTGTGTTTTTGTTTTTTTTTCTTTCTTCAACACCGGGTTATTTCCTGATTTGCTTAAGGCATCAGCCTAAGGGTGGCCACTAATGATCCAATCTTTTTCATCCAATTTTACCAAATCTATATAGGACAAGGGTAAATTGTGTGCCTATATTGAACGGATAATTTAGGCAGCTACCTTATATTACATAGAAATGGTAAGATTGGATGAAAAAGATTTTATCGTTAGTGGCCAGCTTTAGGCTGCTTTCACAGTAAGACGTTACAGGCGCACGTTAGTGCAGCCTGTAACGCAGCCCAACTCACAGTAATGAAAAATCAATGGGCTGTTCACAGTGCCCACGTTGCGTTACATTGTACATTTGAGGAAGAGAGGAGAGTCCGCTATTGTTAGCCACATGGCTAATTAATATTCACTGCACTGCCGTGTAGTAATGGGAAGTTCGACTCGATTCATTGAATCGATTCATTGAAAAGAGAAGGACTTCATATCTCTACTGTTCAGAATCGATTGATTGAAAAGAGTCGGATTTCCCATCACTAGGTTCAGTCCTGCTGCTCTGAATCGATTCTGAACAGTAGAGATAGGACTTCCCATCACTTCTGCTGTGTTTTCTTCCCGGAGCGGCAGCTGATTGGCTGGCGGTACCACGTGATGCGGAGTGTTCCAATCGCGTGGTCCCTGCAAGGTATGAGACAAAAAAGGCGCACCAACAGCCGCAAGTATTTTCTGCTCTAAAACAGTACCCTTGCGGATTTCAACATACAAATAACCTGTGGGACCTACTATTTCTCCACCCCCAACCCTTACCCCATACAACTTCATGCATCACTCAACAAACACACCACATTCATATCTTTACAGGCTAGGTTAAAGTATATCAGAGCCCCCCCCCCCCCCCAAAAAAAAAACCTATTATGCCTCGTCCTCACCTCCAATGGGGGGGGGGGGGGGGGGGCCTTATTCCCAGTTGGTAGGCTTGACAAAGTGATTTTATTAGAATAAGTAATGGACAGTCCCTACTTCGCCTCTACGAAAGATCCATAGGAGGGGGGAATCTCCTTATGTTACTCCATACTTCTTTAAATAGTCTATATTGGATTGGGATTATTTCTGATACAGAAATATTTGATTCATAAACGGTTTCCATTTCCCTAAACCATTCTGAGAAGAGGGGTTTGTGGGTTTTTTTTTTTTTTTTTGTTTTTTACAAAATTCTCTTATATATTATTTAGGCAGTGTTTGTCCATTATAAAATCTTTCCTCACCCTTATTTATATTCTGAAATTTATTGCAGGGGGTGTCATCTTTAGTACTGCCAGGTGATCACTGCAGACTGGTTGGTTACTGAGAATTCTAACACCAGTAGAGAATATACCTGGTCTCCCAGAATCTTCGAGGTGGTGGTGGTGGATTCTACATACCTAATCAATCTAGGCTAAACATCACTGGGAGGTCAGGGCTATCCATTTATTGCCTAACCCATAACTCTCCCCCTACTGATGCCTAACCCTTAACCCTTCCTCTACCAATGCCTAAACCTTAACCACACCCCAGTGGTGCCTAACCTTTAACCTTCTCCTGACAGTGCCTAACCCTTAACTGCCCCTGGGGATGCCTAATCCTTAACCCCCCCTCCCACACACACACACACTAGTGCCTAATCATTAGCCCTCCCCAGCCGCGAATAGCGACATTACATGGAAATAAAACATAGAATAAAATAGCAGGTACCTCTGGGATCCCACATTTCTATATAATGCAGCTAATCACAGCTTTTATCATTGCCAGCTATGGCACCGCCCTTCTTATCACTCTACCTAGGTATTGGAGATACTGGTCAGGAGTGGAGTCCCATGATGACCTTTCTGGCCACACAACTTGTGGGCCTTTGTGAAATGAATATTTTAAACTTTATTAGCCAAAAGTCCCATTTAACAATGTCAACAAACACAGAAGTGGATTTCATATTTTAACGTTTAATTCTGCTGGAACTTGGAAGTCAAATATAAAATCTTGGCACACATTACATTCAAGATGCAGATAATTTGGGCTACTTCACTGTTTACATTTCTGCAAATGTATCCAGACATTGCTTTGAACGCCACAACAAATTCACATAACAAAACCTGTTTGTGACTGCTTTTTCCAGTGCAATTTAACTAATATAACTGTGTTGCCTGACTCTAACCTGCTGATTGAGCGAAGAAAGAATATCATTTCACCAACAGGGTAGTCACACTGCTCCCTCTGGATCCTTTATCATCAAGTTCCCAGCATTAAGCTGACAGCAGCAATGCAATGCAGCCTGACTATCTTTCAGTACTACTAGTCCTGCCTCTCTCTGTATAAGAGGAAGCAAATATAAAGGCAATCAGATATAGGTATGTGGGCTAATTTAATTTAATGAGTGTATTTATTTTAAAAGAATACATCAAAATATTAGACTGTATCCTTTATTTGTATTTTTTCAGGATTTCCATAAATTGCAGTGACGATTTTTTTTCCATAGAGGTTACCCTGCTGAGGATAATCTTTACAGCAAAGTGGAAACTTAGTTTAGTTCCACTTTAAAGTGTACCTGATTCAAAAACCATCTCAGGTACCATAATTACCTGGGGCTTCCTCAAGCCCCCTTGAGGCCACTCGGCCCCTTGCCATCTCCCTCGGTGGCTCCTATCCTATCCCCCGCTAGCCGGCCCAATGGCCTGGAGGAGTTGCGTTTCATCGCACATGCACGGGCCAGCTGCACGCATGCCCCATCACGCTCCTGTAGCTGTGAGCGTACTGCACCTGCAAAGTACTGACGGGGACACGCGCACAGCCAGGCTGGGTGATGAAGCGCGACTTTGTCAGGCTATCAGGCCAGCTAGTGGGGGACAGGAGCCATTCGGGGAGACAGTGAGGAACTGAGAGGCCTTGTTCACATTGTGTTCCGTTCACATGACCATTAGCATTGGGTGGTTTTTGACGCATTTTTTTTTTTTATTCCCGGCGCTTGGGTAGGCAATTCGTTTTTTGTGCTAAGCGGTTTTCTAAGCGTTTTTCCAGAGCGGTTTTGTAATTCAATCCCTGACGCAAGTCAGGAAGTGAACTCTTTGAACTCTTTGACCCGGAAAAGAATAAATACAATGTATTTATTCTTAAAAACATGAACGCATTCGTTGCACAAAGTTATTTTGTGAGCATTTTGCATTTTTCCTATACCTATCATTGAGGCGGAATCGCCTCAAAAATGGCCCATGCAGCGCTTCTTTGAGCGGATCGGAAACAAACTGCTCAGATGTGAGCTCTGTGATAGAGAATCATTGCACAAGCGTTCTTAGGGCGATTTTGAAAATCGCCCGCGTTTGAAAAAAGAGCAAAAACGCATTTAGTGTGAACGAGCCCTTAAGTAGGCTTAAGGAAGCCCCTGGTAAGTATGAAACTTGATACATCTTTCATCTCAGATTTCCTTTAAGTGCTCTTGTGTGCTTCACAGCAGGCATTGCTATTACAATTGGTTTGCACTCTACCATCATCACCTGTAATGCAGGAATAGCAGCTAAGTAGAGAACAAGAGATTAAGGAAAGAGAGATGACTATATATATCATGCTCTATACTCTAAAAAGTATTTGAGCTACACATATAAAACTCTGGGTTTGAACGCTTTAGAGTCTTGGGGCTTTTTTTTCTTTTTTTTCAACAAGGACATTTTATTGAGCATACATAATTAAGAAAAGAAAACACAGATCTGCTGGTATATAATATGGAAACTCAAATAAATATAAACAGATATAGATTAGGCATGAAATGCTTGGTTGGAAATGGATCCAGGGAAAACCAAGGATTAGCTATCAAGAGCACATAAAATTGTCAAATAAGGTTTGGTATTGCCGAGATGACTAGATTTTCTCAAACTGCTCAACCCGATTGGTAAGGTAGAAGGGGATTTTCTGTAGCCGTAACAAATTGTAAAATAAAAATAAATTGAACATTTATTTTACGGGTTAAAGCCATGGGGAATACCGAGGAAGACCTCCATTTGTTGGCTATTATGGCTTTAGCCACATTACAGAACTGTACTAATAGATCATTCTGCTGTTTACTAAAGGAGGAAGGGCCGGTTCACATTACAAACGCGGACGGTCACGCATCCGGAACGCAACGCGTACGAACGCACACCATCCGCGTTTGTATGCGTTGCGTGGCTGATCCCATCACTGAAAAGTGAATGGGACAGCCGCACGTTTTTGCTAAATCTGCGTGCAGCATGCGTTCCCGGACCTCACAGGTCCGGAACGCATGCAGTGTGAACATCAGACAGTGCACTCTATGCACTGTCTGATGTCGTGCGTGTCAGCCTCCTGCACGCGTTTCCAAAACGTGGCTGGAAACGCGTGCAGTCTGAACGGGCCTGAAACCTTTTTGCCAAACAGAGTTGACCATGGATTCATTGGAACCTGAGTCTCCACAACTATTGAAGTCAAGTGAAAGCACTTACCCCAAAACCATAGGGGGGGGGGCATAGAGGAGGTTATAAAGAATCCAAGGTACTGTAGGCCCTGTATTGTGTCTTCTTGTATAGGCTCTTGAGCTATCACTCCCATCCAAATGTAGCAGAGCAAATTAAAATAGTTACTTAAAGAAAACCTGAACTGAAAATTAAAAGTCAAAATAAGCATACACAAGTCATACTTACCTTCCATGTAGTCTACTCCTCAGTGTCTTTCTCCTGTCCCGCGTCCTGTTTGTTCACTGTGATCAAGGGAATTTTCCGTCCTCCATTTTGAAAATGGCCATTACCCATAACAGCTTTCTGGTCAGCACACAGTTAAACTGTAACATCGCCCACTTGAGCCATAGGGAAACATGGACATTACCTGGTACATCAGTTTTCCACTCAGCTATAACTGACAGCAACTGATATTTTACTAACAGCAACTGATATATATTCCAGTTCTGACACAATATTGTCAGAACTGGAAGGGATTATTGTCATAAGAAAATGGTGAGCTTCTGAGAGGAACTGAATGCAAGGTAACTATGTAATGTTCATTTGGCGTTACCTCATGTGTTTATTTTAAATATTTTTACTCAGTACAGGTTCTCTTTAAGGCTGAATTTGTACAAAGGCTACACTGATCATTGCTTGGGGGCTGGAGGGGAGGGGGGCATGGAGAGGAGGAGTCGCTCGATAAATGGGCACTACATGAAAGAGGGGATCTCAAACAAGTAAAAGGCATTGCTGTAAAGGCAGATGCACACAGAAGAGAGGGCAGATGAGCATGGAGGCTGCATATGGACGAGACTTTTCTATTCATGGGGACTACATGAGGAACATGACAGTTGCTGTGCTTGAATTTGGTGGGTAAGGAAAAAGGTAGGAGCTCTTTCTCAACCTTTTTCCAACCTCATGAAGTCAACGCCTTGAGCAGTTATGGTAGTCATTACACACCTTTCAATAAATACTAGCTTTTCTGTGCACTAGTCTAGCACCCTTGTGAATATAGTTACACGATGCATACACTAGCAATTTACAGCTGGTTCTTTTGTGGTGGTCAGTTAATTACACCCTGTAGTGTCTCATGGGTGGAAGTTGTACATAGATTGCTGCACTAGTTGTACAATCAATGGGAGCAGTTAGCTAGCAGTTAGGGCTGGTTTAAAGTTAATGCATTGTGTCAGCTTGTCAATTGCTACGCATGTTGTGCCATTCAATATAATGGCAACATATCTATTGCAGGATGTTCTCCTATTGCTTTATAGATTTTTTTAACTGCCTGCTAAACATCAGGAAAACTTGGCTAGCATTTGGTAAGGATTTGAAATTGCTGTAAGTAAGGAGCTAGACTTAAAGTCACTTTTCACCATGGAAAATAAAGAAAGAGAAAAAATAAAGCCTAAAATGTGGCTCGCTGAGTCATTTCTGGTTGCCCCCAAAGCTCTTTACAGTTGTTAATTCTATGTAGCCCCCAGGTAGTAGCTTTGGTGCCGCATGCAGGCATCAGCAGCAGTAGCAGCCACTGTGCTAAATGCACAATGTATAGGGGTTATTTCCTGTGTTAAGGTTTTGACAAAATGTCCCAGGCATAGTGTATCTAACAGCAATCAGCAATGTTACATTTCACTAATTTGCAGTGCTGTGAAGTCGAGGAGTAGGAGTCAAAGCAATTTTGGATACCTAAACTCGGAGTCAGTGGTTTCATAAACTGAGGGGTCAGAGTTGGATGATTTTTGTACCGACTCCACAGCCCTGCTAGTTCGGCTTCCTAGCACTCTCAAGAACAGTGGCATGGCCCTTGGCCTAAAAAGTTTGGACACCCCTGCTCTAGACCGGACTCGTTAAGAGATAGAAAATGATACATCAATTTTCTGCCTTTCACGGTATGTGGTCAGTGTCAGCTCAATAATACCACCATCTTTTTCTCCTTCCATTCTAGAGACTGGACACCTCATTTCAAGATAATGATGTGGTGCCCCACAGTGCTTTATAGGAGGGGCATGGCTTGGACCTCCAAGCTCCTTGACATTGTAGGGCCATTCCTGGGAGTCTTGGGTGTAGAAGATAAGCTATGTATTACTTTTTTTTTAATACGGAAAATTCCATGAGATGCAAACAGATTGGGATTTTCTGTATAGTGTATACCTATTTTGTTGTTCGTGTTGTTGTTTCCAATGATATGAGTTGCAAATATAGTTTTTAAAACCCTATCATTAGTCATCATTCTGACTAATAGCTAGGAAATATTCAGGAGACATATGGTGGTTCTGAAAGTAAACAAAAGGGCAAAATAGTCCAACCCCACCCCCACCTGATCACCCAAAAGTTGAGTGAATAGCTAATGTATTTTGGGGGACTTAGGCGGCTTGGCAATTCTTTTAGTTGGGAGACATGGCTATAGATAAGGGGTGAGGTGGCAATACTTGTAGGTAAATAATAATTCTTGTTGTTAGAGGATATGGCAATAGTGGGGGGTGGCTATATTTAGGGGGACATTTCGGGGACATGGCTAGGCTTAGGGGACTTGGCAATTCGTGTAGTTAGTAAACAGGTGGGGTGGCTATACTTGTGGGAAATAATAATTCTTGTCATTAGAGGATATGGCAATAGTTAATGAGTGGGAGTGGCTATATTTTGGGGGACATGGCTATATTTTGGGAACATGGCAATTGTTGTTGCTGGGAGGCATGGCGATAGATATGGGGCGGGGAAAATATATGGCTATATTTCTTTTGTAAGAGAAAACTTAAAGGGCCAACTTATATTTGAGGTTGCCTATATTTCAAGTATATGTAGTATATATTTCTGTTACTCTTTCCTGTTTGTAATATCTGCTAGCTGCATAGTTGCTGTTCTGGGGAGGAATTTGCATCCACTTGTCATGCAAATTTCTTAGCTGCTTCCTCTGATGGCTTGTTGTATAAAAACCATTTCTTCCCAGAATTCCTTGCTGGTCATGATGGTTTGTTCCTGCTAACTTGCCTGGAAGTCTCAGCCCTCTGCTCATAGTAGGCTATTATTTCTAGCTTAGAGTAGTTACCCTTTGGGAGTGCTCCTTGTACTCCTATTTAGTGCAGTCAGGTTGTGTTGTTAATTATCTGTATTACCTTGTACTGTCTATCTGTTGCAATTGTCTTGTCACCAGCGGCGGTCGACAGGAAATCGTTCTGTCTGTTGGGATCGCATTCGCCCTAGCGGTAGAGGCGGTGGTTCCTTCTGTACTCTGCCTGGCAGTGTAGGCCAGAGCTGCGGTTGCTACTGGTTGCTCCTTCTGTCTGTCTTGTCTGGAACGAACGCTTGCTGTAGGCTCGGTGAGGTAACCGTTTAGCAAGCGTTCGCGTTCTCTATTCATTTTTATGTTACATTGGTTAGTTAGGGTTGGCGTGTTTTGTCTCTGTTGCGCTTTTCGTGCAGAGACCGCGCCATTAGCGCGCTTTGCCGCTGTTGCGCTTTTCTTGCGGTGACCATGCTTAGCGAGTGTGTTTGTTATTTTCCTTGGCATTCTGATCATTGTTGTTTGCGGTGTCTTTCTTGCTACACTTGTGCTCTGTCTTACTCGGTCTTGTGTCACTGTTGGCAATCGCCACTCTTGCGATTGCGTTCCCACTTGGTTTCCGCTGTTGTGTGTTCACCATTGCCGGGTGGTGACTAGATTGGTGGACACACATACATTCTGTCTCTGTGCTCACTTTCTCTCTACAGGTGCATTGCACTAAAGCTGGTTTCTGCCGTTTTATATGCTTGTGGAGGACTTCCGCAGTGTCAGCGCGCATCTTGTGCGCTGACCACGGAAGTAATTCCCCAATCATTACAGTTGCGTTGCAAAATAATTCTGCATGTCAACTCACTGCTCATACAGTTCAATGTTCACAGTATTGCGTTGTAAAAGATCACATCATTCTACCTCGCTGCATGCAGACTTTGTATTAAAGTCTCTGTTCAGTCTCCATAGCAGTTCACAGTCATTATAACGCAGTGGTGCTCAGCAGAGCTCGAATATTCGAGCTCTTTTCCAGCTATTCGAGCTCGGTATTCGAGCTCCGAATAGCTGTAGCTATTCGAATGGGCTATTCGCGTACACTCGAATAGCCCATTCACTATTCGAGCTATTCGAGCAAACGGCGCTATTCGAGCTCGGTACCGAGCTCGAATAGCGTCATAGCCCAGATTGATGTCCTTAGAGCCAATCAGAGGGCTCCCAGGCCCTCTGACGGCAGCCAATCACAGAGGGGGACCCTGGCCAGCCCCTACCCTATAAATAGCGGCCGCCATGTTACGTTTCTCCGTCCTTGCCTGAGACTTGCATAGAGAGAGAGTTGCTCCTTTGTGCTTTGGCTTAGCAAGAGCTTTATTGTGGTCATTTACCTAGCGTTTTTGCTCACATACACCTCCTATACACACCTATATTGTTGTTAGTTAGTTAGACATTGTATTTTAGTTAGTAGGCTTTTGTGTTACATAGAGACAGGCCAGCTGCTGCAGGCTTACAGCTTTAGGCCTCAGGGCCTGCCTGTGTGGGCAGCTGTCCTCCTGTCCTCTGTTTATTTCTCTCTATTCTATACCAGTATTTCTGCTGTCCTTTACTACTGATTGTATTAGTATTGTAGTTATATACTGTAACTGTACTAGGACACTCACTGTCACTGTTCATAGGCTACTAGCTGCTCCTGCGTGTGTGCACTCACTGTCTGTGTACACACTACACACACTCTATTTCCAAGTTCTGATAACTGATTGATTATTGTAATTGAATATTGTAATTAGTTAGTTGTACTCACTGTTACTACTTACTGTACTAGGAGTCTAGGACACTCAGTCACTGTTCATAGGCTACTAGCTCCTGCGTGTGTGCACTCACTGTCTGTGTACACACTACACACACTCTATTTCCTTCTGATAACTGATTGATTATTGTAATTAGTTAGTTGTACTTACTGTTACTACTTACTGTACTAGGAGTCTAGGACACTCAGTCACTGTTCATAGGCTACTAGCTCCTGCGTGTGTGCACTCACTGTCTGTGTACACACTACACACACTCTATTTCCTTCTGATAACTGATTGATTATTGTAATTAGTTAGTTGTACTTACTGTTACTACTTACTGTACTAGGAGTCTAGGACACTCAGTCACTGTTCATAGGCTACTAGCTCCTGCGTGTGTGCACTCACTGTCTGTGTACACACTACACACACTCTATTTCCTTCTGATAACTGATTGATTATTGTAATTAGTTAGTTGTACTTACTGACTGTTACTACTTACTTACTTACTGTACTAGGGACACTCACTCAGTCACTGTTCATAGGCTAGCTCCTGCGCGTGTTTGCGCGTGCGTGCACTCACTGTCTGTAGTGTACACACACTAAATTTACTTGTGATTACTGATTATTGTAACTGCTAGTTGTACTTCCTGACTGTTACTACTTACTTACTGTACTAGGGACACTCACTCAGTCACCTCACCCACCAACCCACTCCATTAAAGTACCCCACTTTTCACCCGCCCTTTTAAAAAACTTTTGTCTATACGCCCAAAACATCGAAGATGTCTGGAAGTGGCAGCCAGCGCGGTTTGGGCAAGGGGAAGGGCAGCAAGGGAATCAGGAGGAGAGGGAGCAGCATTGTGGCAAGCCGCGGTCGCGGGCGCGCCACCATGCACAGTTCCGCAGCAGCAGCGTCAGTGGCTAACATTCCTCCCATAGCCACTGGCCGTGGACGCCTTGGGCGCCGCCCAGCAGGAGCATCTGCAACTCACGCTGCAGAGACACAGCAGCAGCAGCGTGTAGCACCTGCTCCGATTTTCCTCCAGCCGGGTCGGAAACGTCCCATTGAGGAAAAGCATGCAGACACTGTGGTGCAACTCATGACGGAGGATGAGCAGCCCGCCATCAGCTCTGCATCTGAGGCCTCCACCCTCACCACCACCACCACCACCCCTGTTCGCAGCAGCCGCCCAGCAGGGTCTGGGGAGGAGGCCAGTTCACCGTCACTCGCCGACCTGTCATTCAGCAGTCTTTTGACCCCAGGCATCATGAGTAAATTGTCTGCTGTTGTTGGCGATCTTGAGGAGGAGATGCTGATGGGCACTTTGGGGGATGAGGGATTGGACAGCAAGACTGTGGCGACAGTCAAGCAGCCCATCCATGCATCAGGAGAGGAGTTTGGGGGGTCCTCATCCCAGCAGGACATGTTTCAGGAGGGGGAGGATGTTGATGACCCGGTGACAGACAGAGACTGGGTGCCACCACCTCCAGGGGATGTCGTCCTCAGCAGCCCTGAGGAGGAGGAGGAGGATGCTCTTGTGGGCCTTGCAAGGAGGCGCATCATTGCAAGCATTGGCAGCAGCAGTAGGCAGGTCCCACAGCCTGCTGGTGTCTCAGGCTCAGCAGCAGCAGCAGCAGCATCTGCCAGTACCACCACCAGCCGCACCCAAGCCCCCCAAGCCCCACCCCCAACCACCACAGGGAGACAGGCAGCAGCGCTTCCATGCCGTAGGGGGATGTTTCTGTCACCAATCTGGCGCTTTTTCACCATGCCCACAGTGTACAGCAAGTACGCCACTTGCAACCACTGTCAGCGGAAGTTGAGCAGAGGTGCAGACCCCTTAAAGTTCTGCACCAGCTCGCTCATCAACCACCTTGCTGCGAAACATTTCCACCAGCATCAGGAGTTCCAGAGGCTGAAGGCATCTGGTGCTGGCAGTGGCACCACACCCATCACTGCACAGCCTTCAGCAGCAGCAGCAGCAACAGCAGCCACCCGCCCTCCTGCTCCTCCAGCAGCACCAGCAGGAGTGCGGAAACGCACTGCTCCTCCCCCCTCTGCAACTCCTGCCGCCGACACTGAGGCCTGTTCTGGCAGCCAGTCCTCAGTGGCCTCCTCCGCTGTGTCTGCTGATTCCCGTGCCAGCAAAAGGCCACGCCAGAGCCTTTTGAGCGAGTCCTTCCAGGGGGTGGTTAGGGCTCTGCCTCCCAGCAGCCGTCGCGTGCGGCAGCTGAACGGCTTGCTGGCACGGGCCATGTGCTCCCAACTCCTGCCGTACACGCTCGTGCAGGAGGGGAGCGACATTCGTGCGCTGCTTGCTTGCGCAGCCCCAGACTGGCAGCTCCCCAGCAGACACTTTTTCTCCCGCAAGGCCATTCCTGCACTGCACCGCTTTGTGATGGCCAATGTGGAGCGAGGGCTGGAGCACGCGGTTGGTGAAAGGGTCCACGTCACCATGGACTCCTGGAGCAGCCGCTTCGGGACAGGCCGCTACCTGTCCTTCACTGTCCACTGGGTCAGCTTGGTGGAAGGGGGTGAGGATGGGAGAGCAGCAGCGGGCACAGCAGCAGCAGCAACACAGTGGGTGGTGCCACCCCGCAGGGTCAGGGGTAGTGTTGGGCGAACATCTAGATGTTCGGGTTCGGGCCGAACAGGCCGAACATGGCCGCGATGTTCGGGTGTTCGACCCGAACTCCGAACATAATGGAAGTCAATGGGGACCCGAACTTTTGTGGTTTGTAAAGCCTCCTTGCATGCTACATACCCCAAATTTACAGGGTATGTGCACCTTGGGAGTGGGTACAAGAGGAAAAAAAAATTAGCAAAAAGAGCTTATAGTTTTTGAGAAAATCGATTTTAAAGTTTCAAAGGGAAAACTGTCTTTTAAATGCGGGAAATGTCTGTTTTCTTTGCACAGGTAACATGTTTTTTGTCGGCATGCAGTCATAAATGTAATACATATAAGAGGTTCCAGGAAAAGGGACCGGTAACGCTAACCCAGCAGCAGCACACGTGATGGAACAGGAGGAGGGTGGCGCAGGAGGAGAAGAAGGCCACGCTTTGTGAGACACAACAACCCCGGCCTTGCATGAGGGCAAGAAGCGTGCGGATAGCAGGCTTTGTACCGCCATGCAGTCATAAATGTAATAAAGATAAGTGGTTCAATAAACAGGGACCACGCGGCAACGCTAACCCAGCAGCAGCAGACGTGATGGAACAGGAGCAGGCGCAGGAGGAGAAGGCCACGCTTTGTGAGACACAACAACCCAGGCCTTGCATGAGGGCAAGAAGCGTGCGGATAGCATGCTTTGTACCGCCATGCAGTCATAAATGTAATAAAGATAAGTGGTTCAATAAACAGGGACCACGCGGCAACGCTAACCCAGCAGCAGCAGACGTGATGGAACAGGAGGAGGCGCAGGAGGAGAAGGCCACGCTTTGTGAGACACAACAACCCCGGCCTTGCATGAGGGCAAGAAGCGTGCGGATAGCATGCTTTGTACCGCCATGCAGTCATAAATGTAATAAAGATAAGTGGTTCAATAAACAGGGACCACGCGGCAACGCTAACCCAGCAGCAGCAGACGTGATGGAACAGGAGCAGGCGCAGGAGGAGAAGGCCACGCTTTGTGAGACACAACAACCCAGGCCTTGCATGAGGGCAAGAAGCGTGCGGATAGCATGCTTTGTACCGCCATGCAGTCATAAATGTAATAAAGATAAGTGGTTCAATAAACAGGGACCACGCGGCAACGCTAACCCAGCAGCAGCAGACGTGATGGAACAGGAGGAGGCGCAGGAGGAGAAGGCCACGCTTTGTGAGACACAACAACCCAGGCCTTGCATGAGGGCAAGAAGCGTGCGGATAGCATGCTTTGTACCGCCATGCAGTCATAAATGTAATAAAGATAAGTGGTTCAATAAACAGGGACCACGCGGCAACGCTAACCCAGCAGCAGCAGACGTGATGGAACAGGAGCAGGCGCAGGAGGAGAAGGCCACGCTTTGTGAGACACAACAACCCAGGCCTTGCATGAGGGCAAGAAGCGTGCGGATAGCATGCTTTGTACCGCCATGCAGTCATAAATGTAATAAAGATAAGTGGTTCAATAAACAGGGACCACGCGGCAACGCTAACCCAGCAGCAGCAGACGTGATGGAACAGGAGCAGGCGCAGGAGGAGAAGGCCACGCTTTGTGAGACACAACAACCCAGGCCTTGCATGTGGACAAAAAGCGTGCGGATATAGCAGCAATGCTTTTTGCCGCCATGCAGTCATAAATGTAATACAGATGAGAGGTTCAATAAACAGGGCCCGGAAACGCAACACCATCCCAGATGTTCATTGGTCATGTTACTTGGTTGGGGTCCTGGAGTGTTGCGTAGTCATTTCCAATCCAGGATTGATTCATTTTAATTTGAGTCAGACGGTCTGCATTTTCTGTAGAGAGGCGGATACGCCGATCTGTGACGATGCCTCCGGCAGCACTGAAACAGCGTTCCGACATAACGCTGGCTGCCGGGCAAGCCAGCACCTCTATTGCGTACATTGCCAGTTCGTGCCAGGTGTCTAGCTTCGATACCCAATAGTTGAAGGGTGCAGATGGATGGTTCGACACAGCTACGCCATCTGACATGTAGTCCTTGACCATCTTCTCCAGGCGATCGGTGTTGGAGGTGGATCTGCACGCTTGCTGTTCAGTGGGCTGCGGCTGCATGGGTGTCAGAAAATTTTCCCACTCCAAGGACACTGCCGATACCATTCCCTTTTGGGTACTAGCTGCGGCTTGCGTTGTTTGCTGCCCTCCTGGTCGTCCTGGGTTTGCGGAAGTCAGTCTGTCTGCGTACAACTGGCTAGAGGAGGGGGAGGATGTCAATCTCCTCTCTAAAGTCTCCACAAGGGCCTGCTGGTATTCTTCCATTTTGACCTGTCTGACTCTTTCTTCAAGCAGTTTTGGAACATTGTGTTTGTACCGTGGATCCAGAAGGGTATAAACCCAGTAATTGGTGTTGTCCAGAATGCGCACAATGCGTGGGTCACGTTCAATGCAGTCTAGCATGAATTGAGCCATGTGTGCCAGAGTCCTACCAGAATCCTCATCATCCTCTTGTGAGCGTTGTGATAGTTGTTGTGATGCATCATAGTCGTCACCTTCCTCCTGGTCTGCTTCTGCTGACCATTCGCGTTGAATTGTGGAAGTCCAACGTGCACCGCTCTGGCCCTCGTCAGTGGTGGCATGAAATTCCTGCTCCAACTCCAGCTGTTCCTCCTCCTCTTCTTCGTCATAGCTGCTGGGGCCAGCGTTCCCTGAGGCGGATGGCCTGATGTTGGTACCATCACGCTGATCGTTTTCTCCTTCAGATTCCCCCAGTTGCATCATGACAGCTGTTTCCTTGATTTTTAACATCGACCTCTTCAGTAAACACAGCAGTGGTATGGTAATGCTGACTGAAGAGTTGTCACTGCTCACAAGCAACGTGGATTGCTCAAAATTTTGGAGGACTTGGCAGAGGTCCAACATGTTGGCCCAATCGGATCCACAGAAGCTTGGCAGCTGGCCGGATGCGCCTCGGTACTGCGCCGTCATGTACTGGACCACTGCACTCTTCTGCTCGCAAAAGCGGGCTAGCATGTGCAGCGTAGAATTCCAGCGCGTAGGGACATCACACAGCAAGCGATGGTGGGGGAGATTGAAGCGCTCCTGCATCTTGGCGAGTGCCCCCGAAGCAGTACTGGAATTTCTACAATGTTTGGACACTCGACGCACCTTCAACAGCAGATCGGGCACGCCTGGGTATGTCCTCAGGAACCGCTGAACTACTAGGTTCATCACGTGCGCCAGGCAAGGGATGTGTGTCAGCTTAGCCAACCTTAAAGCGCGAATGAGATTACTCCCATTATCACACACAACCATGCCCGGTTTCAGGTCCAGCGGTGCCAGCCACAAATCCGTCTGTTCCTTTATTCCCCTCCAAATTTCCTCCCCTGTGTGCTGCTTATCCCCAAGGCAGATTAGCTTCAGCAACGCTTGCTGACGCATGCCAACAGCTGTGCTGCACTGCTTCCACGATCCTACTGCTGCTGGGTTAGCGTTTCCGGATGAGGTACAGCTTTGAGATGCGTTGGAGGAGAAGGAGTCAGAGAGGTAGGTGCTGCTGTTATCCAGTGGGAGGGACGGCGGTGCAGCTGTTTGTGGCGTGGGCAACACCCGTGCCGTAGCAGGTGAGGAATCGCTGCCAGGCTCCACAAGGTTCACCCAGTGCGCGGTAAGGGAGATGTATCGACCCTGGCCGAACGCACTCGTCCAGGTGTCAGTGGTGAGGTGAACCTTGCAGGCAACGGCATTCTTCAAGCTTCGGGTTATTTTGCTGACCACGTGCTCATGCAACTCAGGCACTGCAGAGCGCGCAAAGTGGTAGCGGCTGGGAACCACGTAACGTGGGATGGCCACTGACATCATGCCCTTGAAGCTGTTTGTCTCCACCAATCGATATGGCAGCATTTCGCAGGCCAGAAGCTTGGCTATGCTGGCTGTTACTGCCACGGCCCGGGGGTCATTTGCTGGCAATTTCCTCTTGCGCTCAAACATCTCCGACACAGACAACTGAACCGTAGCGCTGCACACGGAAGGGCTGTTGGTTGTTGTGTTTGATGAACACTGGGAGACCTCAAGAGCACTACTCCGGAAAGTGACAGTGTCAGCGTCGTCTGATGTTTGTGAATGTTGTGAACCACGCAATGGCTGGGCTACTGCTGCTGCTGAGGCGGGTCTGGTGGTGAGTCTGGTGAACCCAAGGGAGGCAGTGTTGTTTCTGGTACCCTGTCCTGACGCGTTTGCCCAAAGAGTGGGATGTTTGGATAGCATGTGACGGCTCATGCTGGTGGTGGAGAGGTTGTTAATATTTTTCCCCCTGCTCAGGCGGGTCTTGCACACCTTGCAAATCGCCATGGTAACATCCTCAGTGCAGTCTTCAAAGAAAGCCCAGACTTTGGAGCACCTGCCTCCTTGCTGGCGATTTCTGTTTGCTCCTCTTTTGCCTCTCACTTGAACTTCCACGCTTGTGGTGCCTGAAATTGCGCGCCGCCTACCTTGTGGCACAAGGCGAACTCGTGCAGCAGTGTGTTCTTCAACAGACTCATCTGTGCTGCTGCTACGACGGCGATGTTCTCGTTCACAAACAAAATCTGGGTCTCTGTCCACATTGTCCATACCCTCCTCTTCCATCTCCTCAAACTCGTCATATGTCATTGTGGGCCACCGCCGTGGAGTAGAGCTCCCCACAACAACCTCTGCGCAGCACACTCCAACGTCGTCTTCCAGATCTTGTCGGCCGACCTCCTGCAATTGCAACCCCTCCTGCCCAAATTGCTCTGGGATTTGGGTTTCCGAGTCCTCTTCGGACTCGCCTTGTATTTCAGTGCGCGGTGCATTTCCCACAGTTAACGGTTGTGAATCCAGGCACAACATTTCTGGCTGTTCCTCCATTGACCTTTGAAAGGTGGAAGTTTGTTGGGCTGGGAATAGCTCCTGCGAATACCCCATTGTGTCCTGAGGTAATTCATCGGACTGGTTATCTGGCAGTTGTGTGCGTGGTGTCGCTGCCGGTTGTGTCAGCTTTGTGCCCACTGGCTCCTTGTAACTGGCTGAGGACTCGGACCTCGTGCGTGATGTGCTGGTGCTGCTTAACCCACTGCTGGACGCTTGAGAGGTCATCCAAGTAATTATCTGGTCCTGTTCTTTTGGATTTGTGAGGGTTGTTGTCCTGGACAACATGGGCGGTATTGAGTGGGTTTTCTTGGGTGCTCCCCTGTGGCCTGTACGTGAACCGTCAGGGGAAACACCTCTTCCCTTGCCCCTCCCTCTTTCACCGGATTTCTTCCTCATTTCACTTATCCTTACAGTACACGCTGACTGGCAGCAGTACAGTGGCAGTACAGAAATGCTATACAGTACCACTATTCCCAGCAGCGACACAGAGCACAATGCTATACAGTGACGGGTGAGCGGTGTACCACTATTCCCAGCAGCGACACAGAGCACAATGCTATACAGTGACGGGTGAGCGGTGTACCACTATTCCCAGCAGCGACACAGAGCACAATGCTATACAGTGGCGAACGAGCGGTGTACCACTATTCCCAGCAGACACAGAACAGTACACAGAATGCTATATAGTGTGGCTGAACGAGCGGTGTACCACTATTCCCAGCAGACACAGAACAGTACACAGAATGCTATATAGTGTGGCTGAACGAGCGGTGTACTACTGTTCCCAGCAGACACAGAACAGTACACAGAATGCTATATAGTGTGGCTGAACGAGCGGTGTACTACTGTTCCCAGCAGACACAGAACAGTACACAGAATGCTATATAGTGTGGCTGAACGAGCGGTGTACTACTGTTCCCAGCAGACACAGAACAGTACACAGAATGCTATATAGTGTGGCTGAACGAGCGGTGTACCACTGTTCCCAGCAGACACAGAACAGTACACAGAATGCTATATAGTGTGGCTGAACGAGCGGTGTACCACTATTCCCAGCAGACACAGAACAGTACACAGAATGCTATATAGTGTGGCTGAACGAGCGGTGTACTACTGTTCCCAGCAGACACAGAACAGTACACAGAATGCTATATAGTGTGGCTGAACGAGCGGTGTACTACTGTTCCCAGCAGACACAGAACAGTACACAGAATGCTATATAGTGTGGCTGAACGAGCGGTGTACTACTGTTCCCAGCAGACACAGAACAGTACACAGAATGCTATATAGTGTGGCTGAACGAGCGGTGTACCACTGTTCCCAGCAGACACAGAACAGTACACAGAATGCTATATAGTGTGGCTGAACGAGCGGTGTACCACTGTTCCCAGCAGACACAGAACAGTACACAGAATGCTATATAGTGTGGCTGAACGAGCGGTGTACTACTGTTCCCAGCAGTGACACACAATGACTGGGGGGGACCCTGGCTAGCGTGGCTGGAGCGCGAACTACCCTGCCTGCCTACCCAAAGCTAAACCCACAGACAAATGGCGGAGATATGACGTGGTTCGGGTATTTATTTACCCGAACCACGTGACAGTTCGGCCAATCAGAGCGCGTTCGGGTCCGAACCACGTGACCCGTTCGGCCAATCACAGCGCTAGCCGAACGTTCGGGGAACGTTCGGCCATGCGCTCTTAGTTCGGCCATATGGCCGAACGGTTTGGCCGAGCACCGTCAGGTGTTCGGCCGAACTCGAACATCACCCGAACAGGGTGATGTTCTGCAGAACCCGAACAGTGGCGAACACTGTTCGCCCAACACTAGTCAGGGGAACTGCAGCAGGTTCCTCCGATCCTCTGCCATCCTCCGGCACACCTGGCCAAACCCCCCGCCTCAGCAGCAGCGTGAAGGCCCGCCACTGCCAAGCGCTGCTGCACTTGGTCAGCCTTGGGAAGACCAAGCTGACGGCAACCCATGTGTTGGCCAAACTCCAGGAGCAGGAGAGGATTTGGCTGACCCCCAGAGGCCTCAGAGTCGGAGAGGTGGTGGCCGACAATGGGGCCAATCTGGTTGCCGCAATAGACAGGGGAAACCTGACCCACATCCCTTGTCTTGCCCACGTGCTGAACCTGGTAGTGCAGAAGTTCTTGCGCACCTACCAGGGGATGGGCGAACTGCTGGAAACGGCAAGGAACGTTGTGCGTCACTTCCGGCGCTCGGCTGCAGCCTGTGCGAGCCTGGAAGACGTGCAAAAGGAGCTGGATCTGCCACGCCATCGGCTGATCCTTGACGTTCCGACTCGCTGGAACTCCACCCTGGCGATGTTGGAGCGTCTGGTTGAACAGAAGCGCGCTGTCAAACAGTACCTTGCCCTGGCCACTGTTTCCGCCGCTCAGAGAAGGGACAAGACCAGCAACATCCCGTCCATCGTCCCCGATGATGACTGGAGGCACATGCAGCAGGTGTGCTTAGTGCTGGCTCCCTTTCTGCAGGCCACTAACATGGTGAGCAGGGACCATGCTATGGTCTGCGAGTGGGTGCCCCTGGTTTGTCTGCTGAACAGGGCCCTCGATGCTTTGCTGGAACAGGGAGCGGCAGCCTTGGACCAGCAGGAGCGGCAAGCAGCTGCACAGTCCACCTCTGAGGGGGAGGAGGAGGAGGACTTGGTGGAGGTCCCTGACCTTGCTGCTGATGAGGGGGAGCAGCACAGTGCAGCTGAGTTGGTGCGGGGGTGGAGAGAGGATGAGGCTGACGAGGCAGAGGAGGAGGATGAGGACAGCAGCACTGCCGTCGATGTGCCAGCAGACGTGGCCCGCCTCTTCCCAATGGCAGCGCACATGCTGACGTGCCTGCGCAGAGACCCCAGGGTGATCCAGATGAAGCAGAGGGAGGACATCTGGATCAGCATGATGTTGGACCCACGCCTCAAGGGGAAGTTGAGCCAGTTCCTGCCGCCTGCAGGAGGAGACCCAGCGCAACAAATAAGGAGCTTGCAGCAGGCCCTTGTTGAGCGCTTGGAGGAAGCCTTCCCCCAGCCTTCCACCCCCACTGTCCAGCAGCCAGCACAGAGGCAGCAGCAGGTGCCTGCATCCAGCAGCAAGCGCCCCACAGACCTGCTGTCTCTCAGCCACGAGCTCTACAGGACTGTAGAGGCTCCGGCAGCAGTGACTAGAGAGGAGGTGCATGCAGCAGCATCCTCCACCGGTCACAGCCAGCGCCTGACCCGCATGGTGGCTGACTACATGGGGTCCTACAGCGGGCTTGACAGCGATGCCCCTGTTGATTCCATGGAGTATTGGGTCAAGCGCCTGGAGATCTGGAGCGAGCTGGCGCAGTACGCCCTGGAAGTGCTGTCCTGCCCCCCTTCCAGCGTGCTGTCCGAGCGCTGCTTCAGTGCAGCTGGTGGCGTGGTCACCGAGAAACGCTCACGTCTGTCTCACAAGTCTGTGGACAGACTGACGTTTCTCAAGATGAACCAGGCGTGGGTGGAAGGCGAGTTCCTGGCCCCTGTTGTCGGCGAGAGGGGGACATGAACTGGCTAAGAACCATCGTTAATGTGCCTTACCACCCTTTACCACCTCCTGGCTCCTGCTCACTAAGCCAGCCTGGTTCACTTTGACTATTACGTCGCCTGCAGCCACACATTTTACACCTACAGTGGGCTGCTGTGTGCTGCTGCTGCTGTCTGTCTGTGTTTCCCACTGCCAGGGTACACAGATTTACCTTCTGCTGCCACTCTGCCACCAGCTATTACGTCAAAAAATAGCTATATATCTGTGTAATTTCTTTTACAAACAAAACCAAAAAACCATTAAAAAAAAAAAGGTTTAATTTTTCTGAGGTGCCCGGGTTGAAAACTGTGTTGTCCCAGTTGTGTATTGGACACAATGTGGGCTGCACGACCGCTGTCTGGGACCTCCTGTTGTGTTTATTTACGGCCTGGTATCACCGCTAGGTACCAGGGCTATTATGTCACGCTGTCTACCTGCTGCCACACTCACACTACTCCTCCATTACTCCTGCTGCTGCTGTCTGTCTGTGTTTCCCACCGCCAGGGTACACAGATTTACCTTCTGCTGCCACTCTGCCACCAGCTATTACGTCAAAAAATAGCTATATATCTGTGTAATTGGTTGTAAAACCAAAACTACAAAACCATTACAAAAAAAGGTTTAATTTTTCTGAGGTGCCCGGGTTGAAAACTGTGTTGTCCCAGTTGTGTATTGGACACAATGTGGGCTGCACGACCGCTGTCTGGGACCTCCTGTTGTGTTTATTTACGGCCTGGTATCACCGCTAGGTACCAGGGCTATTATGTCACGCTGTCTACCTGCTGCCACACTCACACTACTCCTCCATTACTCCTGCTGCTGCTGTCTGTCTGTGTTTCCCACTGCCAGGGTACACAGAATTACCTTCTGCTGCCACACTGCCACCAGCTATTACGTCAAACAATAGCTGCTCACATAATTACTCCTCCATTCCTCCTCCTGCTGCTGCTGCTGTCTGTCTGTGTTTCCCACCGCCAGGGTACACAGATTTACCTTCTGCTGCCACTCTGCCACCAGCTATTACGTCAAAAAATAGCTATATATCTGTGTAATTGGTTGTAAAACCAAAACTACAAAACCATTACAAAAAAAGGTTTAATTTTTCTGAGGTGCCCGGGTTGAAAACTGTGTTGTCCCAGTTGTGTATTGGACACAATGTGGGCTGCACGACCGCTGTCTGGGACCTCCTGTTGTGTTTATTTACAGCCCTGGTATCACCGCTAGGTACCAGGGCTATTATGTCACGCTGCCTGCCTCATTGACTGCATGCTGACACACACTCATCCTCCTCCTCCTGCTGCTGAATTTACCTCCTGCTGTCTGTGTGTTTCCACTGCCAGGGAGCACATACAATGGCGCTTCCAACATGCGTGCGCCACCAGCTATTTGTTGTTACGCTCAAAAATAGCTGCATTTCTTTAAAAAAAAAAAATGAAAAGAGAAATAAGTGAAGAAGAAGAAGACGATATAGGAGAAGATGAAGAAGAAGAAGATGAAGAAGAAGAAGATGAAGAAGAAGAAGATGAAGAAGAAGAAGATGAAGAAGAAGAAGAAGAAGAAGATGAAGAAGAAGAAGAAGATGAAGAAGAAGAAGAAGAAGAAGATGAAGAAGAAGAAGAAGAAGATGAAGAAGATGAAGAAGATGAAGAAGAAGATGAAGAAGATGAAGAAGATGAAGAAGAAGAAGATGAAGAAGATGAAGAAGATG
Organism: Hyperolius riggenbachi; assembly: GCF_040937935.1. Lineage (NCBI taxonomy): Eukaryota > Metazoa > Chordata > Amphibia > Anura > Hyperoliidae > Hyperolius > Hyperolius riggenbachi. The sequence continues at coordinate 123,002,262 of NC_090653.1, read as the reverse complement.
AAGAAGAAGAAGATGAAGAAGAAGAAGAAGATGAAGAAGATGAAGAAGATGAAGAAGAAGAAGATGAAGAAGAAGAAGAAGAAGAAGAAGAAGAAGAAGATGAAGAAGAAGAAGAAGAAGAAGAAGAAGATGAAGAAGATGAAGATGAAGAAGAAGATGAAGAAGAAGATGAAGAAGATGAAGAAGATGAAGAAGATGAAGAAGAAGAAGAAGATGAAGAAGATGAAGATGAAGAAGAAGATGAAGAAGATGAAGAAGAAGAAGATGAAGATGAAGAAGATGAAGAAGATGAAGATGAAGAAGATGAAGAAGAAGATGAAGAAGATGAAGAAGAAGAAGATGAAGAAGAAGAAGAAGAAGAAGAAGACAATATAGAAGAAGAAGAAGAAGATATAGAAGAAGAAGAAGAAGATATAGAAGATGAAGAAGAAGAAGAAGAAGAAGAAGAAGTATATACAGTACTGAACAAAATTCTGGACACAACTTCTCTTTTCACCTTTTTTTTTTTAAAGGAACATCCCCACATAATCACTTGCTGTTGTTACTTGGAAAAAAAATATGTTTCTTGCATCATTCACCCTCAAAACAAGTGTTGGGAAGCTATTTAAGGCCAATTCGAATAGTCAGCTCGAATAATGAGCTCGAATACCGACTCGAATAGTGAGCTCGAAGTCCGAGGTCGAATCGAATAGTAAAATTTATTCGACTCGAATATTCGACTGACCTCGAATAATTTACTATTCGAATTCGACCAAACTCGAATTTTAAAAAGGGGTATTTGAGCACCACTATTATAACGCATTATAACGCGTGCATTATGCAACTGACCACTGTGAACCTAGCCTCAGTGAAAACAGCTTGTGATTTTGGTCTCATTTATAGTATTTACATAGAACTTGCTGAAGATTACCGGTATAAAATATAAAGAAGATCAATCATTCAGTCTTGGGTCATACAAGGATATTTGTCAGTTGTGGTCATGGCCGCGGGAATCTTTTTGTGGATAGGATAAGATGCTTTATGATGTTGATAAAGCATTTTTTTAATAGAAGAAACACACAGCATTATCAATCAAAAACATTTTTCATTGACATGTACTGTTGAGTCCTAATATTACAACAGCAAATCATCATCTCAGCAAAGTAAACAGGCCCTGGGGAGGGAAGACTATAAATTGAGGCAGCCTATATCATATAAACTCTATCAGGAAGGGCTCAGAAGCCCTAAATAAAGGCATGGGATTCAGATTAGGACATCGCAAAGAGATGGTGCCTCTGTAACACCATGATTTAGAGATGGCTGCACAGTCTTTCATATATGAAGCCGGAGCTGAAATATCAGCATCAGCAATATCAGATGACCGTTTAACTCAACCATCATCCTAAATTATTCCTTTCCAGTGTACTGTAATAATGTTAAGCTTCTCAGCAGTATATTGGGATTGAATAAACAAGTGCCAAGCTTTTTAGCAATGAGTCTATAGAGAACACTGGAGAAACCGTGATCCTGCAAAAATGGACCAAATTTATATAAAAAAAAGTGTTTTGGGTTGACAAAGGTTTGTAGTGCTCAGCTGGGTCATATGAGAATGTAGGGTTGTTGATAAAAGCAGGCCATTAATCCAAAGGGGCAATTTCCCCAGAGCCCTGACCACTTCTGGACCCCCAGTTGGTCTCCCACTAACTGCTCTCAAGTCCTCGTGTTTCCTGTGCAATGTGTGGCTGCATTGTAATAACTCACCTGTCCCCGGGGCTGCTCTGTAGATGCTCTATAATTATCCCCGCTATCTGCCTCTTCTCCAGGCTTAATATAGGATATATACTCATAACTTGTGCCACATGGAGAAGAATCAGGCAGCAGGGCTGTAGACGGAGCACGGACAGAGCAGCACGCCGGGACAGGAATCAGTCATGGGAGACCACATTGGGAGGGTTGACAGCTTGCTCAGGGTCCCGGGGGCTGACCTTTCTGGGGGAATAGAGGGCCCCCAAGTTACTTTTCCCTGGGGCTCCTATGGTGGTTAGTGAAATTGAGTGTGTGCCACTCCAGTCTCATACACACACTTTAACCACTTTGCCCCCACGCCTGTTTTCCCTTAACTACCAAAGAAGTTTTGATGTTTTAGCTATGCACCCATTTAACCATTTCTGCCACTGGAATGTGAGCCTCACATCCTCAACGGCAGTTTCTACAACCGCAGGGACACAATAGTCACATCCCTGCAGCTTGGGGGGCTGTGCGCATGATTGTGCAGGTAGATGGCCGCGTAACAGGGGGGATTGGCTGCAGGGGACAAAAGTCTGCCAAGAATGAACACTGTTTTAGTTCAGAAACTATGTTCATTCTTAAATAGTGCCGCCACACTTCCTCCCGCGCCATTTTCTGCAGCTTACCACCGCCGATCATTAGATTTATGAATGGGAGCAAAGTTTCCATTCATTAATCGTCCCTCTAGGCCACTCTGATCGCAGGCATCCATTGATGCCTTGGTCCCTTCCCTAGTTACATTGTAGCAACACATTACTTCCTATAGCTTACTTATTGTACGCTAATAGAAAGTACTTATCTGGGACATCTTGTGGCCAAATAGTAAAATTATGCCTACTGACTTTAGGGAATAAAAATGTTTTAATATGTCTGTCAAGAGGGTGTATTATTATTAAATTATGGGCTAAAAATTAGTGATGGATGTAAAACTGAAAAAATTCACCTTTTTTTTTTACAAATAAACTATTGTCACTATACATTATACTAGGGATATAATCTCAACGTTGCAATAACTGGGACAAATGCCCAAATAAAATGTGTGGATTTTTATTATGGTAGCATGCACTATTTTAAAACTATAATGGCTGAAAACTGAGAAATAATGATTTCTCATTACCCATGTTTTCTTATTATTTCCATTATAATGCAGTTAGAATAAAATAATTGTTAGCATAATGTACCACCCAAAGAAAGCCTAATTGGTGGCGGAAAAAGCGAGGTATAGATCATTTTGTTTTAAAAAGTAGTGATAAAGTTATTGGGGGATGAAAGGGAGAAGTGCTGAAATGTGAAAATTCCTCTTGTCCATGAGGTGAAAAAATACCCGTGGGGTGAAATGGTTACTCAGCAATAACTTTTTTTCACTACTAATGACACCTTAGTGATATTGTATACATCTTTTTTGGTGGGACAAACTTTCTTTGGGTTTTTTCCTCAGGAATTATTTTATTTTCTATGCATTTAAAATAGAAAAAGAAGAAAAATGTAAAAAATAACAGCACAATCCCACCCCACTCAGAAAATTCACCACCCTGGGCCCCAAGCTGGCTGTCAGACCCCATCCCAACCCCCCAGTCACACAATATCATTAGGTGTACATATATTTCCAAAAGCATTGTCGGGGTCCCCTTCCTTTTTATTCTACAAATGCAGAGTGCAGACATAGCAGAGTCATAGCAGAATCTTATCTAATCCCAGCAGGACACAGGAGGCAGAACTGTGCTCTAGACTCTGGACTTCTGTTAGATGGAGAGAAGGAGGGGGGCACATTGGGGGCAATTGCCTCTATGGAAGAAATGGACCTAAACAATTGTCACCATTTTTTAAAGTACACACATTATGGGTGTCAGGTCTGAGCATTCCTAGATGAACAGTTTCCTGGAAAGTGGATTGGTCATTGTGGGCCAGTTGAATGGCCCCCAAGGTCTCCCGATCTGACCCCCTTAGACTTTTATCTTTGGGGGTCATCTGAAGGCAATTATCTATGCTGTGAAGATACAAGATGTGCAGCACCTGAAACTACAGATACTGGAAGCCTGTGCTAGCATTTCTCCTGTGGTGTTGCTATCAGTGTGTGAAGAGTGGGAGAAGAGGGTTGCATTGACAATCCAAAACAATGCGCAGCACATTGAACACATTTTATAAGTGGTCACTTGTAAATAACTCATGAAAGAATAAAGTTACGTTAAAACCAAGCACACCATTGTTTTTCTTGTGAAACTCCCAATAAGTTTGATGTGTCACATGACCCTCTTCCTATTGAAAAAAACAAGAGTTGGATTCAAAATGGCCAACTTCAAAATGGCCGCCATGGTCACCACTCATCTTGAAAAGTTTCCCCCCTCACATATACTAATGTGCCACAAACAGGAAGTTAATATCACCAATCATTCCCATTTTATTAAGGTGCATCCATATAAATGGCCCACCCTGTACATTGCATTAGGCCCTAGTTCCCCAACCCTGTCCTCAATGCTCACCAACAGTACATGTTTTGCAGAAAACCACAAACATGCACAGGTGAGGTAATTACTGTCTCAGCAGAGCTGATTAACTACCTTTGTGGATTCCCACAAAACATACACTGTTGGTGGGCCTTGAGGACAGGATTGCGGAACACTGCATTAGGCAACTCAGCACTGATTTAACAAAATATATAAAATTAGCCTTCCCCTAAGGGACAAAGGGAGGTTTGTAAAGAGTGTAGTCTGTGTGGGGTCTTTCACAAGCATTACATACCTTTGTGGGCTGACCCCTAGCTTCTCCCTCTGGTCTGTATGACCTCCTCCATCTTCTCCGTCAAAACCCTTAAGTGCTGTGGTTTGAAGCGCCTGCGGCAGTATCACCCACACACGCCACAATACATGCCAGGTGATATAGTCCTTCAATCTGAGTATTTAGATGTAACTAATGCCTGTCCCCCCTTGCTCCCAATGTACCACACTATTTAACCTCCTTGTGCCGCTCAGGCTCTGCTGGGCCGATTTACATAATTTTTTCTTTGCTACACGCAGCTAGCACTTTGCTAGCTGCGTGTGCATAATGATTGCCGCCGCTACCCGGCGATTCGCCGCTACCCGCCACACCACGCCGCGCCGCGCCGCCCCCCCCCCCAGACCCCTTTTGCTGCCTGGCCAATCAGTGCCAGGTAGCGCTGAGGGGTGAATCGGAACACCCGCTGACGTCACGACGTCAATGACGTCCGTGACGTCATCGCGATCGTCGCCATGGCGACGGGGAAGCCCAACAGGGAATCCCGTTCAGAACGGGATTCCCTGCAGGGTAAAAGCGCCGGCGGCGATCGGAGGGGTGGGAGGGATAGTGAAGGGAGGGGGGGAAGCATGTAGCTAGCGCTAGGCTAGCTACATGCTTTAAAAAAAGAAAATTTAAAAGTGCTGCGCTGCCCCCCTGGCGGATTTATTGTACCGCCAGGGGGGTTAATGTTTACCTAGTCCCTACACCGATTTTATGCTAAGAAACTGTACATAAGTAGAATATCCTGCTGTTTCTATGGTGCAGATGCAGACAGCTTGCATGAGACGAAGCAGGTCATTTGGCACTCAGCACCAAGCACCAAAGCTAGGCGCCGCTATAGCACTAATGTTATTGTGCGCCCACCGCATAAGAGTAATTTGGGGTTCCAGACCCCAAATTACTTCTCCCTCCAAGTTGCCACGACTCGGAGGGGGTATTTAATGCCTTCAGGAGTTTCAGCGGCAGCAAGGTGAGCCGTCATTCAGCTCACTCTGCACCCCACTCATCGGTGACGTTATGCAGAGGCGCTTCTAAAGACAGACAGTCCAGCAAACTGCCTAGGGCACTAAACAGTCTGGGAAGCGCATTCCAGGGAAAAAAAAGTTTATTTTACTGAAAAATAAGGGTTCGGAGAAAAACTTTCTATTCTGTGCACAAGGGTTCTGATGACTGCAACTGCTGGCTGAGCCACTGGATAAGGAGTTTTGTAGACAGAGATTTGCACCAAGTCCCTATTCATTGTTATCTGGCAATCTCCTGCTCTGTACACTTCTACTGTCCCGCCCCTCCCTGTGCCAAAGAGGAAAAGTAAACACAGCAGAAGAGCTTGTCTGTTAGAGGTAGCAAGGCAGGCAAGACATGCCGGGAGTGCAGAGCTCCAGCTAGAGAAAATCAATACCCAGACAGTTACCTTACGTTTGTCCTTTGCAGCACTAGGGACATTTGTATTTCCTCACCAGACCCGATGGCTTCCAGACTGATAAGGTGCTGTGTGAATAGCAGGACAACTCACTGATTGAGCACACAAAAGGTTACATTCTGGCTGCAGCTCAGGGAGGGGGAAGCACAGTGGGAGACCAGGTCATCAGGATGTGAATAGAGTGACTTGCTGTATAAGGTGCTGCTCAGTCTGCCTATTCCTTGACCAAATCATAGACTGCAGTGCACACTGGGGAACTACAGGTACCAGCATGTCCTACTGTGATTATGTATGTGTCATGTATGGAATTATAGTTCATTTTCACAAATAAATGCTGGTAATTGTAGATCTCCCAGTGGTTTATAAGGTTCTTACAAAGGTACAATAATGGATAATTGTTCATATACAAGTGATAATTAAGTATTTCTATAGCACTGACATCTCCTGCAGCACTTTACAGAGTACATAGCCATGTCACTGACTGTCCTCAGAGGAGCTCACAATCTAATCCTACCATAGTCATAGTCTGTCTTACTATATTATTATTATGTATTTATATAGCACTGACATCTTCTGCAGCACTTTATAGAGTACATGGTCATGTCACAGACTGTCCTCAGAGAGGAGCTCACAATATAATCCTTCCATAGTCATAGTCTAATGTCTTACTATATTATTATTATTATGTATTTATATAGCAGTGACATCTCCTGCAGCACTTTATAGAGTACACAGTCATGTCACTGACTGTCCTCAGAGGGGCTCACAATCTAATCCTATCATAGTCATAGTCTAATGTCGTACCATATTATTATTTTGTATTTACATAGCAGTGCCATCTTCTGCTGCACTTTACAGAGTACATAGTCATGTCACTGACTGTCCCCAGAGAAGCTGACAATCTAATCCCTACCACAGTCATAGTCTAATGTCCTCCCATATTATTATTATTATGTATTTATATAGCACTGACATCTTCTGCAGCACATTACACAGTACATAGTCATGTCACTAACTGTCCTCAGAGGAGCTCACACTCTAATCCTACAATAGTCATAGTCTAATGTCCTACCATATTATTATTATGTGTTTATAAAGCAGTGACAACTTCTGCAGCACATTACAGAGTACATAGTCATGTCACTGACTGTCCTCAGAGGAGCTCACACTCTAATCCTACCATAGTCATAGTCTAATGTCCTACCATATTATTATTATGTATTTATATAGCACTGACATCTTCTGCAGCACATTACAGAGTACATAGTCATGTCACTGACTGTCCTCAGAGGAGCTAAAAGTCTAATCCTATCATGGTCTAATGTCCTACCATATTATTATTATACTGTATATTTATATAGCAGTGACATCTTCTGCAGCACATTACAGAGTACATAGTCATGTCACTGACTGTCCTCAGAGGAGCTCACAATCTAATCCCTACCATAGTTAAAGTCTAATATTTTCAATATAGGATTGTTTTGGGGGAAACCAGTTGACTTGTTAGTGTGTTTTAGGGATGTTGGGGAATATGAAGTGCCTAAATGAATTCCTGGGGAAGATAGTAACTCCATGCAGATTTTGCCCTAACCAATGTTCAAACCTAGGACTCAGCACTATAATACAATAGTGCTATCCAGTACTCCTCTATTCTGCTCATATCTATCTGCTCATGCATGTTATCAATTCTGACCCTCTACCACCCTTCCTCCCTCCATTGTACTTCTCTTACACTACCGACACACGTGTAATGGATAGTGAAGATGCCGCCGTGACAGTGAGCGGCATGGCGGCTGTCTCCACGTCTCAGCCGGCGGTTTCCGCCGCACTAATACATGGTGGAGTTTTGCCTGGGAGTGTGAGTAGCGGGGAGGCCGCCGCAGCGGTGAGTGGCATGGCTGCTGTCTCTGCATCTCAGCCGGCGGCATCCGCCGCGCTATTACATGGTGGAGTTTTGCCTGGTCCTTCACTTGCAAATAGACTGAGGGCTACGCGCGCGCTAGGCGACCTTTATGCGAATAGAAGGGGAGTCAGCTGATCGGCTGGTCAGCTGACACCAGCAGTGCTCCTGATTGGCTGAGTGACTGGGGCGGTGCTATGGGGCGCTCTCAGTATATATATATAGGACATGCCTGTCAGTAGCTCCTCGTCTGCTGTTGCAAATGCTACGTGTTAGCACTTAGACCTAGTCAGATCCCAAAGTGTGCTAGAACCAGCAGGAGCTGGGGATCCACACTTAGTCAGATTCTATTGATAGCTAAAGTACTAATTTAATTGTATTATTTGTTATGACCTTCTGCTAGCCTTGACTACTCGTTTGCTTACTGATTCTGTGCTTCTGCCTATCTGATCCTATTGCCGACTCAACCTGAACACTACTCTGATTTAGCCTTCTGTCTTTGTACCTTATCTGTCCGTGTGTTGCCGAATCTGCCTGTCTGACTCTCCTGCCCTCACCAGAGAGCCTAGTCCCTGGTGAGGGATTTTTCTGTACAGTCTGAATCACCTGCTCCTCATGTGACAAGTAGCTGCAGTACAGTCTGAATCACCTGCTCCTCAGGTGACCAGTAGCTGCAGTACAGTCTGAATCACCTGCTCTTTAGGTGATCAGTAGCTACAGTACACTCTTAGTCACCTGCTCCTCAGGTGATTAGGAGCTGCAGTATAGTGTTAATCATCTGCTCCTCAGGTGATCACCAGCTGCAGTGCAGTCTGAATCACCCGCTCCTCGGGTGATCAGTATTCGTTGTATTACTGTTGCACCAAACACCTAGCTTTACATCTCGTTGTCCTGTGTCTCCCTATACTTGCATTATTGGTGATTCTGCAGATCGCTACATAATCAGGTATAGCATCTGTATTATTGGTAATACTGCAGATCACCAATAATCAGAAAATCTGTTATTGCTGACACCGATCGTTACAACACGGTGCTTATTTCAAGAATGGGATATGAATTACTAAACTATTGTACCATCTGACTATGTCAGCCCTTTAATGTCATGATATACCCACTCCAGTCCTATCCTAACAGGCGGTAACATATCTGCATATCCCATAATGTGTGTGAAAAAGTGTTCTGGAATCAGGGGCACCTGATCCACCAGGCCATACAGGCTGTCACCTGGAGCGATGTCGGGGGGGGGGGGGAGAGGGATTGGGCCACCCCCTAGCTAGATAGTGTGTCCTCCCAGTTGGTAAACTGGCTTGTGCCATCTGATAGACGCAGCACCAGTTCACCTGTCGGCCGCAGCCTGCGGAGTCTGTGGCAGGCAGAGCAGGGTAGGGTGCTGCATTACGATTATTTTCCAGTGAAACGCAGCCGCATCACGATTATTTTCATAGGGAGGCACCACAAGGAGGAGGATGGGGGAGCGTGTTGGGGCACCATGGGGGGGGGGCACCACAGGTTTTCTCGCCTGGAGTGCCAAGATGGCTAGAGGCGCCCCTGACGTTATGATATGAACAAGCATCAGAACCTTTATTTTTTATTTTCCAGAAATAAAGCATTTTTGCAATAATTTTAGGCGCATATTTTTTTATTTTTTCATTTTTTTTTAAATTGAATTACACAAAAACTTTATGAACAAGGACTTTAACACATCACTGGACTGTTAACACATAACTGGATTAAAGTGAATGTTTTATATATATCTGAATGGAATTTCTAAGTGGAATAGCGAAGTAACAGTTAAACTGTCACCTGCTGAAAAAATACACACCCCTATAGTCATTTTCCCGGATATATCATTTTGATAAATTGCCCATATTAAACTCCAATGTATTTAATTAATGATGGTGTCACATGGATTTTTCATCCAGCATATTGATAGCACACATTTCACTGCAATCAGAAAATCTGCTGCTTAATATTTAGAAATGTCACCTCAAGGCTGCACTTTCTCTACAAGTAACATATGTTTTTCAGCCACATTACTGGGAGATCTATTCCTGTGTGGCTGAAGTGTTGTGTCTGTTCAGGAGCACAATACCAGCAGAAGGCAGATGAATAATAATACAAATAACTGTGAAGAATATTAACCAAAAAAGATGTTCTCTCCTGGGGTCTACAATGGCAATATTAAAGTCTGGTTTCTTTTTCAGTTAAAAAATAAATCATTGCCTTCTTAAAACAGAAGGTATTTGCGATTATTCAGATTGGAGTGAGTATGTGAGGTGTCCCACAATGCATCACTGCTGAATATGCAAATCATCCTTTGTTGTCCCTGTAAGCTAACCACACCTCCAGATCTGCTGGAATGCAATGATGTGTCAGCTTGTTAATTGTACAATGCGTTTTTTATAAAAAGGCAAACTTTTACCTTACACACTCCTAGGAGTTCTGGTCACCGTGAGCTTGTCAGGTAATCTGTAAATATATAATGCAAATCCTGGTCAACAGGAAAGTAATGCCATAGCCCATCCCTATGTCAGTAGATTGCCCAAACAGGCACACGTTAAAGCGATGTATGCTAAGTTTGTGGTTACAGTTTGTGCTGCTTGTGGCATTCTATTGTAATTTAGTGTTGCAAGGTCACCAGTGGTAGTGGAACTGGTGATAGAAGGAGAGAGGATGGTCTACTGAGCTCTCTGTGTTTAGCTGATTATGGGCAGAGATTTTGTATAAGAGACCATTCCATTATACTTGCTACCCTCTTCCTATCACACACACTGCTCCTTCCCAAAAATTATATCATAAACCCCTCCCCCTTTCACGTGCTAAATACTGCCCTCCCACCAAACCTAGCATAGAAAACTCAAGAACAATGCTATGTACAATTACTCCCAAACCCTGGCATAACTCACCCCCCACCCCAATCACAGCATAGCATCTCTAATTCCTGTAGTTCTGAGCCTGCTCAGTACAGCCCAGAGGACGTCCGATGACGTCAGCACAGCGGCGTGACACGCATAATGGAGCGCAGAAGAAGCCCGACCTGGCCGCCGGCCTGGCCAGGTGGGGTCGGCCACCGGAGACCACCGGGAGCCTGTGGAGCAGCGCCGAGGGCACCTCCTGCCTGCCACGGGCTAGAGGAAGCCCCAGGTAAGTGGATTTAGATTTTTGTTTTTTTTTTAGTGTCCCTCAACCTTCCCTTTAAAGCTCGTTTACTGTTGTCAAGATAAAAAGATAGCATGGACTGCAGTCCATGCTATCTTTTTATCTTGACAACATTAAAAGAGGACCTCATGGCATTGAAGACATTGGCATGTGACCCACTTGACCAATTAGAGTTTAAGAGAATGTCCCATCCCCAAAAACTGCTGCATTTTATGGTAGGGATTGACCAAACATCAGCTCACTGAGTGGAGGGGGCTTGTGTGACCACTACCGATGGACTTGATTAGCGTTTGTGACCTTGGAAGTGGAAAATCTATTCCTGAGGAGAGATTTAATGCAGCACTAGTAATCTGCTTTGTGACATCTTCATAAAGATGATGTCTGCAATTTTCTTTGGTGAAGGACCCCATCATGAAAAATTGTAACATTTAAAATACATGTAAACCTATACAAATAAGAAATACATTTCTTCCAAATTAAAATGAGCCATAAATAACTTTTCTCCTATGTTGCTGTCACTTACAGTATGTAGTAGAAATCTGACAGGACCAACTGGTTTTGGACTACTATAATTCGTCTCTTCATGGGGGTTTCTCAGCATGGCCTTTATTCGTCATAAAGACACAACCTGAAAAGGATTTATACAAATACGCTGTCCAGCCTCCCTGTTCCATGCACACTTCTTTGGCAGTTGGACTGTGCAACTGCCATTCACTAAGTGCTTTTGAGAATAAAGAAAACCCTGAGAATCTACCATGAGGACATGGAATGGTTCAAAACTTGTTGGTTCTGTCACTACCTACTGTAAGTGACAGCAACATATGAGAAAAGTAATTTATAGTTCATTTACTCTGAAAGAAACATACTACTTATTTTTATGTGTTTACAAGTATTTTACATGTTATGATATTCGCGATAGTGGTCCTTTAAAGACAATTCACATTATTAACACATCTTTACACTGTAGATAGACCTCTTAGTATAGCATGTTTCATAAGACTAGCCATGGGCCATCAAATGTTTTTTTATTGAAATGTACAATATAAGACACAGACTTATCTTTCCTTGGACAAAAATTGAATTCCTAAATTGAACAATTGCAAACTTTACCAAATGAGGAGTAATAAAATACTCTGAATTCTTTAAGTTCCATTCAAATAAAACTGACACTATGAAGGGTAAAAGATACACTGAATATAATATTTTTTTCTACATCTAAAAGATTCGAAGTCATTATTAACATACAAAAGAAGACCTCTAACAAGAGTTGCTAATGACTAATGAAATGAATCCGAAATTTAGTATGTATAATACAGTACAGTGCTTCAGACATGGGGAATGGGAGGTCAATGAGATGTGAGGTCAATGAGGAAATGCCAGACAGCACTTACATAGGTCTTGTAAGGTTGCTTCACTAATTTATCTTGCCTTCTCTCATTCCCTTTACTAACTATGTGCCTTTTTCTAGATACAGCTACAAAGTTACAATTCAAAAAGCTGAACTGATATATTCACCAAAGTGACAGATTATTAAAAAAAATAAAATAAAATAGAATAAGAAGAAATAAAGTTAAACCTGCAATTGTGTTGAATGCCTGTAACCACACATAAATATATATTTTTTCAGGGGAACTGAACTCTTGCACAGCACACAATGAAAAGTACTTATTCCATATATATAGTTGCTGAAGAAATCCACTGCTCTGTATTCTGTGGTTGTTTAGCCAGATCAAAATGTCTAATTAGTTTATTAGCAGCTGTGAATAGACTGCAGGCTCTCTGCCAAGGCAACTCTTACCATACAGTAAACACTGAGACTTAATTTCAGTGCTCCTTGCAAAGTGAAACCAAATTGTAAACTTCAGGTTTTTTAGGATTTCCATAGATTGCAAAGAAGACATGTTCTGTCAATAAAGGTTATTAACATGCTGTGGCTTATCTTCTTTTTTTTCCACAAAGCATACCTTAAATTGGCATAAATACCTAAACGTGAGCTTGCCCCCAGGGAAGTATCTAAACACTTAGAGTTAATTGAACACCAGTGCCTACTTCTCCTATCACAAATATCACATGACATGTGTGGACTCGAACAATGTGGAAATGAACAGAGGCGCCAAAAGGATAAAAATAGGTAATTTTTATTTAAAAAATACATGGAGGCAGTGGTGGACTTACCCCCTCCAAGCAGACACAAAAACAGGTTGATATATCAACAAGCAAATGTATTTATATATACACTCCAAAGGGTCATGGCAACGCATTTCGCAGGTGTGGCCCAGCTTCATCAGGCAATAGGGGATGAAGCATACAGCAAAAAAACAGAAGCGCTAGGCTGATACATAGACACTTATTGCTGTATGCTCCATCCCTATTGCCTGATGAGGAGGGGTTTCATAAATCCCATGGATATCCAATGCTCTGCTCTGCCAGGCTTAAAGTCTGCTCAGAGATCTGCTTTAAGTCTGATATCAAACATATTGCCTATTGCAGACTTGCTTTTTTGATTAAACATGTACTTATCCTTTAAATAAGTTCTAATGTCTCACTTTGAAAATTAGAACAGAGTTTCCCCACTTTTACTCTGCTTGCCTCTTCTGTGCCTGCCAGTTGGAGATAATCAGAAGAAAATAATCCCTGCGAGGAAAAAAACATCTTATGCTAAGTGCTCGAATTAAAACTGAAGACATGTATTACATGCAGATTAAGCAGTGAACACATGAGTCTGAACAGAGACAAGGAAACATTGCCATGTATTTACGAAAAGGATTATCAAGTCATTTTAACAAACCTGTAACTGTTGTCAAGGACATATTATACATGGATATAGAATAAACCTGAAAGACAATAGATATACACTTATTACAAGCTATACGACCTTTCCAGTTATGATACTTTGTACTTTCAGCAATGTAAAAAAAAATAAAACCCGCAAAACCATTATTGCCTAGTATTAGTCTCAGATAAAATCACCAATTGTAATAATGAGAAAGGAACAAATTGTTTCAGACAGCTTCGGATTTTGTACAAATGTTGATAGTTCACACAGGCCAAGCAATTTATAGGAACATGTCTCCGAGAAACTGAAACCCTTAGGATTCTGGGAAATCAAAATGTCACTTTGTGTCATGTAACAGGAAAAGCAAAAGAGAAAGGAGGAAATTATATCAGAGGTTGACCATAAATACATATTAAGCATAATTCAAGACCAATATGGTTGCTTGATAGATAGAGAAAGGAAAGCACCCTAGTTAGGATTATAATTGCCAACATATGTAAACAGTGCTGTGAGCAATAGAAGGTTTATTAACCTCCTTGGCGGTAACCCCGAACGTAGTTCGGGGTAAGCCACGCAGGAGGTTTTCTCCGGCCCTACTGGGCCGATTTGTTTAATTTTTTTTTTGCTGGACGCAGCTAGCACTTTGCTAGCTGCGTCAGCACAACGATCACTGCCACCCCGCGTTCGATCGCCGCTATCCGTCACGCTGCGCGGCCCCCCCCAGACCCCATGCGCTGCCTGGCCAATCAGTGCCAGGCAGCGCTGAGGGGTGGTTCGGGACTCCCAATGACGTTCCGACGTCCGCCATGGCGACGGGGGAAGCCCTCCAGGAAATCCCATTCTTTGAACGGGATTTCCTGATCGGAGATCGCCGAAGGCGATCGAAGCGGGTGGGGGGATGCCGCTGAGCAGCAGCTATCATGTAGCGAGCCCTGGGCTCGCTACATGATATAAGAAAAAAAAATAACAAAAAAACTGCTGCGCTCCCCCCTGGCGGAATTTTTTATATCGCCAGGGGGGTTAAGTAGGACCAAAGCCCTAAAGACCTGTTGGCTCTTTGCTGTAAAATGCACGTTTTGCCATTTCCTTATTTTATACGGATTACAGGACAGCCAATATAACGCGGTATTTCCGGCAGCAGACACAGCTGTGTGTCTTCCGTGACGCGTGACGAACCCAACTTGTTGGTTCTCAACCATCTTGCATTTAGCATCACTGGGCAGTGTTCCACAGGTCCATGTGAATATAAAAATAGTGCCTGATAAAAAGGGTGCCAGGTATAGCCATTGTTAAATGTATTGTTTAGTAAAATTAACAGGAAATTCCATAACATGTAGTTTAAAATACTAATATTATACTATTTCCCACTGTAACCTCTATTTTTGCATCTAGTAAAATGGGCACCAGAAAAAGTAATAAAATATCAGTTAATTTCTCTCACACAGAACCCTCCCCAGGTGGTCCCTAACCTTAACCTTAACCACCCCGCCAGATGGTGCCTTAACCCACATGGTCAACTAACCTTAAACCCCCTGGAGGGAAACTAACATTGACCCCCTGGAAGGCAACTAACCTTAGCCCCCAAAGGGCAACTAACCTTAACCCACCTTCCACGGGTTGAACGCCTAACCTTAACATCCTCTGTGTTTGAACATGATGAAAACAAAGACTGTATTAAATATACAGTATCTGGCAGACACTTATGTCTGTATATTTGTTTGTGATATATAGATGAGCATATTATCATCTGTGTGTTAATGTATGCGTTAGTTCAGAATCTAAAAAGTTGACCATTTTGGAGACAAAACTTAAAATATAAACAACTTTTTTGAGAGAAAGTTGAAGTCAATCTTTCAAAAATTATAATTTGTAATAGGGTCATAATGCTCATGAATTATTGGTCACTGAAAACCCTATAGTTTGTATGAAAATGAAGGTTTGTGATAAAAAGCAACATTGTTTATATTACTGTGGTGCCCATATTAAAAGTGATATAATTGTTTTATATTTACGTGGCACCCTTTTTATATAGTTTGCGCCAATAGAGAAGAGGTTTGTATTGATGTGAATGAAGTGCCCTTTTTAGTAGGCTCCATTATTACATGTCTCAACAGGTTCCTGTATTAACTAAGGGAATCTCCTATAGTGTATTAACAAATAGACAAGACAAATAACATGTATATCACGCTTTTCTCCTGGCGGACTCAAAGCGCCAGAGCTGCAGCCACTAGGATGCGCTTTATAGGCAGTAGCAGTGTTAGTGAGACTTGCCTAAGGTCTCCTACTGAATGGGTGCTGGCTTATTGATCAGGTAGAGCCAAGATTCGAACCCTGGTCTCCGGTGTCAGAGGCAGAGCCCTTAACTATTACACCATCCAGCCAGTAGAAGCTCTGTTGGACTAGTGAATGCTGTCAGCATTGTCAACTTTCAAGTTATCTTACTTGCCCTTTAACATACCATTTAATATCTTAGTAAGCAGGGTGCAAACAGTATACCTTTTATGCTAAGTAAGACCTCTGGAGGTAAAAATTTCTTCTTGAAAACTTGATCATGTGATCTGCAGGTGCCTAGCTGAAGAATACATTAAAAGGGGGTGTTTGGCATTAAGAGGGGGGTGTTTAGTGTTATGTTAGGTACACGATACAATTTTCTGGCAGATTTATCTACCAGATCGATTTTTTCCAACGTGCCCGATCTGAATTTCGATCATTTTCCGATCGATTTTCATTCACTTTTATGGAAATCGATTTGAAAATCGATAGTAAAATTGATTGAAATTCAGATCAGACATGTTGGAAAAAATAGAAAATTGTATCGTGTACCTAATATTAGAGTAGGAGAGGGAATTTGATACAGATTTTCCCAAAAAACAGTGGTGCTCAGCAAGATTTCAGATATCCGAACTACCCAGATAAACTTTTTCCACTATCCGAATTTTGAATAGCAATTTGAAAATCCGAATAGACTATCCGAGCAAACTCGGATTTCCCATCCAAAATCCGGCCGGATAGTTAGGTCAGATATCCGAGCAGAAGCCAAAATCACCTTCAATGGCAAAAATCTCTTTCGAAGGCATCCAGGGAGAGAGGAGAGAGAGAGAGAGAGAGAGAGAGAGAGAGAGAGAGAGAGAGAGAGAGAGAGAGAGAGAGGAGAGAGACCTCCAAAAGGGTCTTTGCTATTTAAAGAGACTTTTGGAAACTTTTTAAGCCATTTTCAGGTCACTTCCGGTTTTCTATCCTGATATCCGAATCCGGACAGATATTGGGTTCGGATATCCGAGTTTACTCTGATACCAAAAAGTTCTGATTCGGATATCCGATTCGGATCCGGATATCTGGGTATCCGGATCCGAATCAATTCGGATTTTAAAAAGGGGTATCCCAGCACCCCTGCCAAAAAAAGTAACTATGACAATAAGAATATGTAATGGAAATAAAAGTATTCTCGGGGCTAGCAAGCTGATGTGGTTAAGGAGGAGAAATTTCTCTGAAGATTGTGCAAGCTGAAGCTCCGGTAGTCTGTTGTGTGGGTTGAATGGCTGAAGAATGGCTCTCCTGATCTGGCACTTTGAAAATGATATATTTCACACCAGTAAAAAAAGAGCTTATAAATATATCACTGAGTGCCTGAGCTGGCAGATTATTATCTGTATTTGAAGTGGCTTTAATAGGCTTCTAACTACTGAATACTCTCAGCATTCAAGCACAAGGTATGTACTTCTCACTACTATTACTACCTAGGGCTGCATCCTATTCTTTTAAATGCCTAAGTATGTTAATGAAATAGCTGCATGTGATTAATTAGTCAGTAAGTGCCTAACCTGTGTGTAATTACAAGATCTGTGAAATACATATGTGCCAGATTGTAAGAGAATAAGTTAGCATGATAAAGCAAATTGTCCTCATTTCCCACCAAAAACTGCATATTTTATTGGTAGACTCACTTTTACAAATGTAGAGCCTTTTATAACACAACATAATATAATAGTCTCCACTCATCTATTAAAAAATGAAGGCACTTTTGCCAACAACATGGTTTTTGCAACAATCATTGTTAGAAGGGCCTTCCTTTCAAAATGGGGTCTTTAAAATTTCTTTACAGCCCAATTTTGTTGCCATTAAAAAGGCTATCACATTCTTCCAGTTCCTTCTTGCAGCAGCTTTAGTGTAAAAGAAAGAGAATACGGCTGTTTTTCCTTTAAAGAAGCCTCTTTTTAAAGAGAAACCCTTCAAATAATTTTCAGATGTCAAGGAGCCCCTGCATCAATAAAGGGAGAAGGGCTTTTTTTCTAGTAGGATTGGTCATTGAATGTTGGTGAGGTGATACACTTTTTACTATTGTAAAAGTTACCATTCCATGTTTCTCCTTTACAGGGCACCCATTGCATGCCCTTTATTATTGCACTCCCTATCGTAGTGGCCCGGTGTTAGTGTTTTCTTTCTTTTCATGTGCTGTACACACATCCTTAGTTCTGGAATCCAACATGTTTATTTATCATCAATGTAACATGTCAAAACAGTCACATGGCCATTGCACCAGTGATGAACAAATAGGGAAGTGGGCAGAAAATGAGTGAAAGGGATATTGAGAAGCTAGGGTCCTAACTTTGAGACTTTCTCAATCTGCCAGCTGAGGCAGCTAAACTCGAAGGGGGAAAGTGTCATGGAAACCCTGCAATGCCCGCAAGGAACCCTTGGGTTTCAAGGAACTCAAGGGGGGAAAGACTGCATTAAAGAATACCAGTGGTTAAAGCCAACCTATAGCAAAAAAAATAGCTTAATAAGTTGAATGCAAATAAAGATACAGTATATGTAGCTTCCTACACAAATTTATTTATTTATTTATGTTGTGGCTTGTAGGTTTCCCTCTGAGAACTTGACCTGGAGCTTCCTGGGAACAAACCTTCCCATTAATTAGGTCTCCTCTGCTCTTCCTGACTGTCACAAACTTTATGTTGCCATATCAATACAGGTCACATGAATGCGAAGCCGGAGGAGGAACATGCCCCCCCCCCCCTCCTGGGCATCACTACGGTTGCAGGGGCTATAGTTACACCACTGGACTTTAGGCTTCAGTAATGATTCTGATTGACATTATCAGTTCTGTGAATCAATATTTCCCCAACCCAACATTGTTACAGCTGGGAACCTGAAGTGAGAAGAATATGCAGGCTGTCATCTTCATTCTCTAACGGTCAATGCCCATTGCCTCACTTCTGTGCTGATGGTTGGCCTCTAATGCTTGAAGTCACTAGCTCAGAAGGAGCATGCAAATCAGATGCTTTGACTCTGGTCTGATTTCACTGCCTTCATGGTTGCTTCATGCTTGCTGCAGGTGTGTAACTCAAAAACAACTAAAACCAAAAGCTGAGCATGACAGCTAGTCTGGCAGTGCATCTTCTTGAATGCGGTCCCATGGACAGAAACGTTCTGTGCATGCACAGTATATTAAGACTCGTAACCACTACTTAAAAAACCATCTCTAGATCCCACCACACTCGCCAACTACCGCCCAGTCTCACTTCTCCCATTTGCATCCAAACTAATTGAACGCCATATACATGCAGAATTAAGCCATTATTTATCAGCTAACTCAATTCTTGATCAGTTCTAGTCTGGCTTTCGCTCCAACCACTCCACGGAAACGACCATTACCAAAGCGGCCAATGACCTTCTTACAGCTAAATCCAAAGGTCAATTTTTCATACTCATCCTTCTTGATCTGTCATCAGCATACGATACGGTCGACCACACCTTACTCTTACAAATACTTTCAAATGTAGGAATAAAGTGCCTCGCTCTCACATGGTTATCTTCCTACCTCTCTGGAAGGTCCTTCACAGTCTCCTACTCAGATCAGATCTGTTGTCTTCATGCTTTGTCTGTCGGGGTTCCTCAAGGCTCTGTCCTTGGTCCCATCCTCTTTTCCATCTACATGCACGGTCTTGGTGACTTAATCAACTCATTCGGGTTTCAATACCACCTGTATGCAGATGATACACAACTGTACCTCTCGGACCCAGACCTTAACTCCCTCCTCAAATGTGTTCTTGACTGCTTGTCTGCTATATCCTCCTTCATGTCCTCTCGCTTCCTAAAACTTAATATGAGTAAAAGAGAACTAATAATTTTTCCACCGTCTCTGGCCCCCTCTCTGCCTGAAGTAACTATAAATGTTAGTAACACTCCCATAACTTCAGTTCCCAAAGCACGGTGCTTGGAGGTAATATTCAACTCTTCTCTCTCTTTTATTCCTCATCTTAACTCCATAACCAGCTCTTGCCATCTCCAACTCAAAAATATATCTCGCATCCATCCCTTTCTCACTCAAGACACAACCAAAATGTTAATACATGCTCTTATAATTTCTCGTCTGGACTACTGCAACATACTACTTTGTGGACTACCTTCTAACAAACTGGCCCCGCTCCAGTCGGTACTGAACTCAGCTGCTCGTCTCATTCCTCTTTCTTCTCGATCTTCCTCTGCTGACCCTCTCTGTCAAGCTCTTCACTGGCTGCCAATTAACCAGAGGATCCAGTTCAAACTCCTAATCCTAACCTACAAAGCTCTCCACAATCTCTCTCCCCGGTACATATCCTCACTAATTTCCAGATACAAACTCAATCGCAATCTCAGATCTGCACATGATCTTCTGTTGTCCTCCTCTAGAATCACCTCCTCACATTCACGCTTACAAAATTTTGCACGCGCTTCACCCCTTCTCTGGAATGCCCTCCCACAACACATCCGTCACTCGCCAACCTTTGTTACTTTTAAATGCTCTCTAAAAACTCATTTGTTCCGACAAGCATATGTGCTACCTTAAGCCACTTCCCTTTGTCCTAAGACCAAATTGCACTCCTACTAGGTATCCTAAAACACACTGCCTCTATATATTTTATCGTATACTACCCCTCCTCTTGTTTCCCCCCATTACCTTTAGATTGTAAGCTTGCAAGGGCAGGGCTCTCTCCCCCTTTTGTGTCTTGGAAATCATTATACATTTTATTCATCATGTTACTTTTATCACTGTCATTACCACTTCTGTATTTTGTATTCTGTATGCTGTATCATTTTTTGTATTTTGTCACTAATTATGTATCTTGTATATTAGTGTACACCATTGTCTGTATTATGTACCCCATGTTTGTTTCTTACTTTGTACAGCGCCACGGAATATGTTGGCGCTTTATAAATCAATAATAATAATAATAACCGTGCATGTGGAGAAGGCTCCTGGCTATGGGAACATGATCAAGGAAGCACACCACTGGGACAGCACAAGGGCAGTAGTGCGCAACTTAGCTTAATCGTGCACTTTACCGACCTGCACAACAGATCGTAAACGAGGACCGGGAGGACAGCGAGGGACCTACAAGTCTGAGAGATGCCCCAGGTAAGTAAAAGAACACTCTTTATTTTCAATTTGGATATCCTTTAAAACTTTCTGTAAATAAATATTTATAAATATAGACACTTTTTTTTTATAGAGTGCTACCTCCTCCCCCGTATGCAAACCCCAAATAATCTCATTGAAGAAAACAAAACATCACAACATCAGTCAATATGGACATCTGGCAACATCAACATTTAATACTTTCAGTTTATTTAATGAGCTCTCAACCCACAATCATACATTATTGTGTGACTTATCAATTAAAATGTCTGGGACTGATTGGCCTTTGTTGATGTATTTTTGATTGATTGACGGAGTCAGGTTTTTCATGTAAGCATTTATTCCCACCTGCAGATATCCCCAGTTGCCCACGCTGTGAACCTTCCATTATAAGATATAGGACAGCAGTAGCAATGCTTGCTTCATTTCACTCTGTCACAAAACAGACATGTCATTTCACAAATGGAAAAGAAAGCCAGTGGTAGCCTTATGTGTCACAAAGTCGCTGTAAGAGGAATTCTGTGACAAGTTAGAGCAGTGAGCTAGGTAGGGCTTATGGTTTAATCCAGAGCGATACTTCTAAAGTGTGCATAAAGAATTACGTAAGGCTTGCTGCAATTAGCTGCTCAGTGTAAATCTTTTTCTTCTAATCATTAACTAATTAAATCTGGCATGTTCATTTGCATTTAGTGAGCTGAACGCATAAGAGGCATTTCACAAATGGATCATTTTGTCATTATTAATGTTTCTTTTAAAGTCAACACACAGTAAATTCTCATGTCACGTTCCTAGCATGTGGGCAATGATGCTTGCAGGAGTATTATGATACACAGAGGCAACTTAGTGGCTAAGTCTCTAGCACTCTTGCCTTGAATTAGGGTCCTGGGTAGTTATGGTCAATGAGATGCAAATTATCCCAGCTTCAATGCAAATTAATTGATGCAGCTTGGAGCTTGATTGGCCAAATTTAAGTTGGATTAAATCTGCGTGCAAGCCAAAATTATTTACATCTCAATGACCATCTCTAGTGGTGCAAGTTAGGCTTTTGCACTTTCTCCAAGAAATGTGTATGTTATTATCATGTTAGTATGGGTCTCTTCCATATCATACTGCTAGGATATCCGGTTTCTCTAGAGTAAGGAAGGAAGTAAATTAGTTACGGAGTTCCTATGAGGACTGTAATTGGTAGAACAGTCTCTACAAAGTGCCCCAGAAATGTGTTAGTACTATTAAAAATGTTCATACAAATGATTGTAGTTGCAGGTAGAAAGTATCTGGGAAAATGATTGACTGTGTGCACATATGTCGTATGCTTCCGGTGTCTGCTCTAGGATTTGGTGTTCTCTCTGGGAGAGATCAGTATAAAAGTCCAGTTAGTTCAGTAAAAACCTATTCCTAGTCTGGGAGGCACATGGTTTTGCTGGACTGACAAAAAAAGTTAGCTGAACTCTGTGCTGTAAACCCTCCTGCTTGTGTTTTTCTGTTGTTTCAATCTGGAACAAACTGTAGGTTTGCTCCCAGTAAAGATAATTTTCACATTTAATTTGTAGTTATTAGCCCATATATTGGCAAGGTTATTCTTGTGAATAAGCATATACAGCCCAAATAAACGCTGGTGTGAATTATAAGACTCTCTCCAGACTTGCTTTGCACTTGGTCTGTCCCAAAAGGCAAAAGGTACTCACTAACTATCCCCAGTGTTAATAGTTTTTTAATGTTTTCCATCATTCCTCCCATTATCTGCATGCTTTATACTGCATACATACTAACAGCTCTGTAAGTATGACTTCCTGCATGTCACTTGAAATGTATTGGGAACCAGAGGAATGTTGGCAGTACAGAGTGAGAGGCTTTAGAAGAGAGCAGGAAAGGTTGAGCATGGAAATATGTCCCATGAGAAAGAAGAAACATGAATTAGAAAACACATAGACCACAAATAAGGACACTGACAACTTGCACAACTAGCACATACTTACTATCAGCCAATGTGTGCATGCATTCAACAAAAAATATGAGATTTATGTATTTGTATAGTAGAGTCTGGGGCCTGTGGAGTGAGTTATTGGGAGGATTGGTATCTTTCACAGTGAGCTAACTGTGTACCTGGGTACTTTTAAATCCAAACTAAGAATGCTGGATTAAAAGAAAGTCTTATTTATGAGTAGTAAGATATAGTTGTTTATCTAATCAATTAAGGAGGGGGTTTGCTCACATGCCTTTACAGTGGCTGGTCTTTTGGCAACCCTGCTTCATGAATACTTTTGCTTTCAATCTCCTTTGACCTCTTTTTTTTACATACTACATTATACAGTCTCTTGGTTCCCCTTTCCTCTTTCCTTTTTTTCTGGTTGTGAAGAGTTCCTTCTACATCACATCTCTTAGTGTTTGTATATACAGCACTGTATGTATCTATTGTCTGCACTGTACTCTGTACAGAGCGTTAGAAGATGATTGAGCTATATAAATGAATAATAATGATGATGATGATGATTTTTGATGATAATAATAATCGTCACTTCACGTTGCCCTGGGCAACACAATTCCTAAATAAGGTCATTGTCACGGAAGAGCATTGAAAAAACACAATCAGTTTTCTGTACCGATTGTGTTTACTGATACAATCCAAATTGTATGTTTAGGTATAGCAGTGTAATAATACTACCTGATCTACATGCCTGCGACGAGCTGGACGCTTCCGGCTTGCATTCCACGGCGTCTCCTCCAGCGGCCGCTGGTGGGGGCGTGCGTTCCAGAGGACGCACGAGATGTACGCGTCAGAGTACGCGTCCGGCCAATGCGGGCAGGCGTACCGGAAGTGACGCGACGAGATGTACGCGTCAAGGTACGCGTCCAGCCTATGCGAACAGACGGCAGGCGTACCGGAAGTGACGCATAGAGAGGCTATAAAAGCATTTCCGGTACGCGGCTGCACGTCTGTTATAGCGTGTAGTTTGCCGCATGTAGGCTAGAGTGAGTTTGCTCCTGAACAGTGTTCTTAAGCTAAGTGTCTGTTTATCTCTGAGTTCAGTGTAGCTGCTAGTACATCATCAGCTCCTGGCTGATGACTCAGTCCTAGTGCCTGATACCTGTATTGATACCTATGTTTGACCCGGCTTGCATTAGACCATTCTCCTGTCTCATCCCACAAATCAGTACTTGATACCTGTGTTTGACCCGGCTTGCATTAGACCATTCTCCTGTCTCATCCCTCAAATCAGTACTTGATACCTGTGTTTGACCCGGCTTGTAATTAGACCATTCTCTTGTCTCATCCTCCTCACCTCTGCCTGATTACCTGTGTATGACCCGGCTCGGCTTTAGACCATCCGCCTGTCCTTCCCCAACTCTGTAGGGCAGGAGTTAGTGTATTGTGACGTCACGGTCGGCCGGCCGTTACATTATAACAGGCCCACTACCCATTAAGGGATATATATATAGCCATGGAGGATTTGCAATGGCAGATAGACCAACTGGCGGCAGTGGTCCAGGGCCTTGCTAACATGGTAACCCCGCTAGCCCAAGAGGCTGCTGCTGCCGTCCCTCTAGGGGAAGATCAGGAGGATGTTGCTGATCCCCCCGCGGCTCCAGCAGCCCCAGTGGCTCCAGTGGCTCCGCCACCAGTCGTACCCGTGGCAGAATCCAAGCTACCGCTCCCTGAAAAGTTCTCAGGAGACCGTGGTACGTTCATCAACTTCATGAATTCTTGCATGATGTATTTTTTCGTAAGACCACAAGCCACGGGGACAGAAGCGCAGAGGGTGGCCTTGGTAATCTCTTTGCTGCAGGGAGATCCACAGGCCTGGGCCTATAGTCTTCCACAGGGGCATTCAGCTCTCGCTTCAGTGGAGGAATTCTTTAAGGCCATGAGTGTGTTGTACTCGGACCCAGATATCACCACTACAGCTTCCCATAAGATCAGAGCCTTAAAACAAGGGAAGAACACTGCTGAAGTGTATGCGTCCAAGTTCAGAAGGTGGTCGGTAGCTTCCAGGTGGAACGATCCAGCGCTTGTGGATCAGTTCAATTTTGGGTTGTCAGAGACAGTCAAGGAGCATTTGGTCAACTACCCCCCACCTGAGACGCTGGATGAGGCAATCACCCTTGCCATCAGGGTGGACCGCCGGATACGCCAGAGACGCTCAGAGCGTTCAGGAGCAGGGACTGTTGCACCCTTGGTGGCAGGCCTGCTTAGCCCGCCTACTTCGACAGAAGAGCCCATGCAGATCGGGGCATCCAAATTGTCGGCTGCTGAGAGGACACGCCGGCGAGCTCAGGGTCTATGCCTGTACTGCGGAGGTGCTGGTCACATGGTCCGCACCTGCCCGAGAAGAAGTCGGGAAACGCCAGTGCCTAGATGAGTTGGAGGAAGCTCATCTGGGCGGGCAGGTAATTCCTCTTAAAGACCAACGTTTTCTAGTGCCTTTTTGTCTTTATTGGCAGGAAAAGGGGACAACAGGGCAAGCTTTCATTGACAGTGGGGCTGCAGGGAATTTTTTGGATATTTCCGTAGCCGCATGGTTAAACATTCCCTCACTACCTCTTCAAAGTCCACTGCGGATCACGGCTATCGATGATTCGCCGTTGCAGTTAACCACCCCTATGGCGGTGACCCTAGAGTTGCACCTGAAGATTGGGGCTCTACACTCAGAGAAGATTTCTTTCTTCCTACTGAGCATGCCTTCTACACCGTTAGTGCTCGGGTTGCCGTGGCTGAGGCGACACAATCCAGTGTTAGACTGGCATTCGAGACAGCTCGTTAATTGGTCGGCATTCTGTCACCAGAATTGCCTTCCAGCATTGCCCCTCCTCAGCACCCAATTAGATTTGTCGCAGTTACCCTGGAGCTACAGGGAGTTCGCCGATGTGTTCTCTCCTCAGGCTGCGGATGAGTTGCCCCCACACCGCCCCTACGACTGCCCAATAGATCTTTTACCAGGAACCATGCCTCCCCGGGGTCATTTGTATAGTTTATCGGGCCCCGAGCGCTCAGCCATGAAAGGAGTATTTTCGCGAAAACCTGGAGAAAGGGTTCATTCGGCCCTCCAGCTCTCCCGCTGGGGCGGGATACTTCTTTGTAGAAAAGAAGGGTGGTGGGCTCAGACCCTGTATTGATTACAGGGGGCTGAACAAGATCACAATAAAGAACCGCTATCCGCTTCCGTTGATCGAGGATCTATTTGGACAGGTGGCCGGGGCTCGAGTGTTCACGAAGTTAGATCTTAGAGGGGCGTACAACGCCATTCGCATGCGCCGGGGGGACGAATGGAAGACTGCGTTTAATACTCACGATGGGCATTATGAGTATTTGGTGATGCCCTTCGGGCTGTGTAATGCCCCCGCAGTCCTCCAAGAGTTTGTCAACGACCTCTTCCGAGATTTTCTCGGGAAGTTTGTTATCGTCGATTTAGATGACATTCTCATCTACTCCCCGACCCTCACGGAACATCGACACCAGGTCCGAATGGTGCTACAGAAATTGAGAGAACACCGCTTGTATGCCAAGCTCGAAAAATGCACCTTTGAGACTAATCAGGTACCGTTCCTGGGGTACATAGTGTCATACTCGGGGCTGACCATGGATTCAGCAAAGGTGTCCGCAGTTCTCAACTGGCCACAACCCGGCAATCTGAAGTCTCTCCAGAGATTTTTGGGATTTGCCAACTACTATAGGAGGTTTATCCAGGGGTACTCTCTGAAGGTGGCCCCACTGACCGACCTGAACAAAAAGGGAGCCGACCCCAGTCGGTGGTCCTCTCAAGCTCAGTCGGCTTTCAGGACCCAGTTGGCTGATGGTGTAATGGTTAAGAGCTCTGCCTCTGACACAGGAGACCAGGGTTCGAATCTCGGCTCTGCCTGTTCAGTAAGCCAGCACTAATTCAGTAGGAGACCTTTGGCAAGTCTCCCTTACACTGCTACTGCCAATAGAGCACACCCTAGTGGCTGCTGCTCTGCTCTGGCGCTTTGAGTCCGCAAGGAGAAAAGCGCAATATAAATGTTATTTGTCTTGTCTTGTCTTGACCCTAAAGGAAGCCTTCTGCTCCGCACCCGTTCTCGTGCATCCCGATGTCACCCATCCCTTCATTGTGGAGGTAGACGCCTCGGAGGTTAGGGTAGGAGCGGTCCTTTCCCAGTATTCGGGAATCCCGGAAAAGTTGCATCCCTGTGCCTACCTGTCCAAGAGATTTTCCAATGTGGAACGGAACTACGATATTGGGAACAGGGAGCTATTGGGAATAAAGTGGGCATTCGAGGAATGGAGACAAAGGCTAGAGGGGGCAGCTCATCCAGTCACCGTGTACACAGATCATAAGAATCTGGAGTACATCGAGTCAGCCAAAAGGCTGACCCCCAGACAGGCTCGGTGGGCGCTGTTTTTCTCCCGATTCCAGTTCACCATCATCTACAAGCCAGGCCCCAAGAACGTGAAGGCAGATGCCTTGTCACGATCGGTTAGGCCTAATCCCGCCGAAATTCGGGCCCCTGAGCCAATTGTGCCTCCGCGATGTGTAGTTGCAACTATGTCTACCTCAGTGCCAGACACCGACTTAATGGATATTCTTTCTTCTTGTCAAGGTGATGCTCCTCCGGGAAAACCTGCCGGGCGGATGTACGTTCCCCCTCCGTGAAGGCTCAAGGTCCTACAACATTTCCATGAAGATAAATCAGCAGGTCATCCGGGGGAAAACAAGACACGTGAACTTCTGTCTCGCTGGGTATGGTGGCCATCGCTGAACCGAGACTCCAAGGCATTTGTGAGTGAGTGTGCCACTTGTGCCCACAGTAAGGCTTCTCGGGCTGCACCTAGTGGCCTGCTACTGTCCTTACCCATTCCATCCAAGCCCTGGGCTGACATATCCATGGACTTTATTGTGGACCTTCCTGCCTCCAAGGGATATACAGCTATCTGGGTCACAGTAGACCGATTTAGCAAGATGTCTCATTTGGTTCCGTTAAATAAACTACCTTCAGCAAAAGAATTGGCTGAGCTTTTTATTTCTCATGTGTTCAGACTCCATGGGGTGCCTGAGAGAATTGTCTCCGACCGGGGAGTCCAGTTTGTCTCTCGGTTCTGGCGTGCGTTTTGCTCCCGGCTGGGGGTCACATTATCTTTTTCATCGGGCTTCCACCCTGAAACCAATGGCCAGACCGAGAGGATAAACCAGTCTGTAGAGCAGTACTTGCGATGCTATGTAGCTAGTAGCCAAGAGGAATGGGCGGCGTACCTTCCTTTCACAGAATTTGCCCTGAACAACCAGGTGAGTTCCTCTACGGGCATGTCTCCATTTCAGGTAGTTAACGGGCTGAATCCAAAGTTTTCTCCACTGTGAGGGGCTCTGTGGAATCTACCTTCCGTCGAAAATTCGGTAACCCATATGTCAGAAGTGTGGAAGCAGGTTCATGTGAACTTGAATAAGGCTGTGGACAAACAAAAACGTTCCTTTGATAAACATCGGTCACCAGAACCAGAGTACTCTCCGGGGGATCTAGTGTGGGTGTCCACCAGGAACATTCCGTTGCGGCAGCCAACACCTAAGCTGGGTCCATGGTTCATTGGACCGTTCCCTATTATTAGGAAATTGAATGAAGTGGCCTATAAGGTTAAGTTACCTGACTCCCTCAGAGTCGGGAATTCTTTTCACGTATCGTTACTGAAACCAGCAAAAGAGTCCCAGACCTCCACGTCCCCACCACCTCCCGTGTCAGTACGAGGTGACACTGAATACAAGGTGGAGAAAATTTTGGATTCAAGAAAGGTTAGGAACTCTCTGCAATACCTAATCGATTGGAAGGGGTATGGACCGGAGGAGAGATGCTGGATTCCAGGGAAACAGGTGCATGCTCAGGATCTGATTCGGGAATTCCATACCAATTTCCCTAACAAACCAGGGTTAGAGTGTCCGGAGGGCGCTCCTCAGGAGGGGGGGTAGTGTAATAATACTACCTGATCCCCGTGCCTGCGACGAGCTGGACACTTCCGGCTTGCGTTCCACAGCGTCTCCTCCAGCGGCCGCTGGTGGGGGCGTGCGTTCCAGAGGACGCACGAGACGTACGCGTCAGAGTACGCGTCCGGCCAATGCGGGCAGGCGTACCGGAAGTGACGCGACGAGACGTACGCGTCAAGGTACACATCCAGCCTATGCGAACAAGCGGCAGGCATACCGGAAGTGACGCATAGAGAGGATATAAAAGCATTTCCGGTACGCGGCTGCACGCCTGTTATAGCGTGTAGATTGCCGCATGTAGGCTAGAGTGAGTTTGCTCCTGAACAGTGTTCTTAAGCTAAGTGTCTGTTTATCTCTGAGTTCAGTGTAGCTGCTAGTACATCATCAGCTCCTGGCTGATGACTCAGTCCTAGTGCCTGATACCTGTATTGATACCTGTGTTTGACCCGGCTTGCATTAGACCATTCTCCTGTCTCATCCCACAAATCAGTACTTGATACCTTTGTTTGACCTGACTTGCATTAGACCATTCTCCTTTCTCATCAGTCAAATCAGTACTTGATGCCTGTGTTTGACCCGGCTTGCATTAGACCATTCTCCTGTCTCATCCCTCAAATCAGTACTTGATACCTGTGTTTGACCCGGCTTGTAATTAGACCATTCTCTTGTCTCATCCTCCTCACCTCTGCCTGATTACCTGTGTATGACCCGGCTCGGCTTTAGACCATCTGCCTGTCCTTCCCCAACTCTGTAGGGCAGGAGTTAGTGTATTGTGACATCACGGTCAGCCGGCCGTTACAGACGGTCAGCCAGCCGAACCTAAACAAGTTTTCGTTTATTTTCTTTCCTTTTTATTTTTACACTGGGCTACTATTCTCTTTAATTGTTACTTTTAATGATTTCCTGTGTATATTAATTATTTATATTGCATTTATTAATAAAAGACTTCTAAAGTCATTTATTTCTCAGATTTATTTCTCAGCCACACAGAACGAAACCTAGCTTTCTAAAGAGTCGCTACTACTGTTCCTTATAGCCAGACTAGTGTGTGCTCTAACTGTTTTATTCGCAGGTATTAGAATCAGTGAAGTTAGGTCCTCTGTCCTTCTACAGAGGTGGTGGCAGCTTTGTACCCTGAAATAGTCATGACCAGAGCTATTTTTAATATCTGCAGTATTGGCTTAGAACCTGTTCACACAGGTAGCAGTGCTGCCAGGCGTTGCATGTAGCTCAGCTGCTGCTGCTGTCCATGGTGGACTATGAAGCAGTCCCATTCAGTACAAATAATGGTGGCCACCTAACTCTACTGCTTCATTTGTGTCTGGGTGTATTTTTATGGCGCTGCACTGCACCATGTTATATGTTAATTGTGTCATTGAAAGTGAAGGAGGAACACTGGCAGAGATGGACAAGAGGCATTGCACTGGTGGTTTGGTGAAAGTGTTGCTGGAGATGTGGCGGAGGAAAGAGTGCTAATGTGGTGAAGCAAGGTGTCACTGAGGTGTAGTGGGGTCATATATTCTGCTCCAATATACTTCCACTAAAAAGTGCCCTCCTTTATCATTTGTGGAAGTTGGTATGTATGTGTAAACAATAAGAATAGTGCATTTTGCTCCCTGTTCCAGCTTTATAAAAGGGTTGGAGCTTATAGTAGATTGCTAGGTTACAGTGAAGTTAGTACAATTGTGAGGTTCTGAGGACCAGGAGCAAAGTTATTGGACTAGAGAGGACCTCTCAATGACCAGAATGAAATGATCAGGTGGCAGATCACTGACTCATCTTCAGGGCCAGATAACCGACCAGTCAATACAAGCATTCGCTTAGGGGCTCCATTCAGAGTCTAAGGGGCCCCATCAGCATGTAATCCAGCCCTGACAATATCATCTGCTGCTGCAGTATGAATTTGTCAACAAGTGGTGCCCGTTGCCATAGTGATGGCGTAGCGTGCCAGCATCAGTCATGTTAAGCATGCTGACGTGATACACGCCGACTGCACAGGCTAGATTACATGCTGATGTGGGTCACCCGAGCTGCAGAGACAGCAGAGAGAAGTCACTAGGAGCTACAGCGCCGAGGGGCTGAAGGCTACGGTGGAGAGAAGGTGAGATGGGGCCTGTTTTGCGGCTGTGCCAGGGCGCCAGGAAGTGGTTCCCGGGTTGGTGGTGTTCAGAGCTTTTTGTCATTGCCAGGCTAGAGATCCAGCGATCTGGGGGGTAAGGGCTGCCACAGTGATATCTGGCGCACCCTTCACTGAAGTTCCCCACGTGAAAACTCTGTCTATCCACTTCCCGGCCATTAAGGTGGGGGAGGCCAAATCTGTTACTCTGCTTGGGGCTCCATTTGGCCTTAAAGGACCACTATCGCAAAAAAGTAGGCAGTTAAAATCTGACAGAACTGACAGGTTTTGGACCAGTCCATCTCCTCATGGGGAATTCTCAGGGTTTTTTTGTTTTCAACAGCATTTCCTGAACAGCAGGTGCAAACTCTAACTGACAAAATAATGTGCAAGTGAATAGAGAGGCTGGGCGGTATCTTACTTTTTTGACAGTTAAACAGCTGTTCAGGAAATGCTGTTGAAAACAAAGAAAACACTGAGAATCCCCCATGAGGAGATGGACTCGCCCAAAACCTGTTGATTCTGTCAGATTTTAACTGCCTACTTTTTCGCATAAGTGGTCCCTTAATATGGCTCTGCTCGTGTTAGACATTCATCTGCTGCACACCAGATCTGCTACACATTCCACTGTATGCAAACTGATCTGTTTAGTTGAGTTTAATGAGGTCATCATTTCTGCAATTAACAATCATAATCTATCCTTTAATAAAACCTGCAACCTTTAAATAGTGACTGGGAATTCTATTTCACTTGTACATTCATTTATCAACATCTTGAAACATATAGTTTCTTCTGTACTCTCTTTACAGTTTCGTTCCTGATTTTATACCAGCATTCATATTTATTTTATGGTTAGATAAGAGGTCTACATTGCAGCATTTATCGAAGTAGCCATCTGAAAGGCAGCAAATGCATCAGGATTTTACAAGACTCATAAATTGAATGAATCCCAGACACTCAACATTACTCCTATTAACAATTTGGTTTATAGCATAAAAATGATAACTTGCAAAACAAAGTATAAATCTTGGGAATTAAAACAACCTCTCCACTCCGGCTTGTTGCAAAGAGCTTAAATGGTAGATAGCACCTTTTTTTAAGCCATGTTTCAGGAACACATGTTTTGCTTGATCTGTGTAGACAGTTGCAGAGGGTTGAGATAGCATCTGTTTTAGGCTCATTAACTTCCTCATGCTTCAGTCACAAAGATTTTGTTCCAAGTTAATTGGTGAAAATGCTAAAATGTAAGGTGAAAGTGCATACCTAAAACACTGCATGCAGCAGGGGGCTGGGGTGCCCTAGTTGCTAGGATCAACCATTTGTGTTATAACCCCCTGTTTACCTAATCCTAGTTCTGTTTTGTCGGACAGGATCAGGAAAATCCAGGCAGTCTTCTTGACAATGTAATTACCAAATATGAAGTTACTGTAGCCAATAAACTCAGGGTTATGTAATTTTATAAGCCTAGTGCATTTAGAGAGAGCTGAAGATGTGCTTCAGGGAGCTCTTCACAAGGTAACCCCAAATCTTATGGACCATGTAGGTAGTTGTTGCACAGGGGATGGAACGTGGTGCTCATGAGCTAGACATTTCCTGAGGTATACCAGCCTGCATGAGGGACAAAGGGTTAAAAGTGCTAGGGAGGAGGAAACCCCCACTCGACATTTAAAAAAAAAAATGTATTCACTTAAAATTAACTCGAAGAAAAAGCGTAGTAATGCCAATGAGACCGAAACCATCACAACCCCTTGCTTTTCATTTTGAATTTGATAAAGACTACAAGATGTTTTTCAAATTTGGTAATGATATCATGCTCGAGAGCTTTACAAATAACTCCACGGACTCAATATAAATTATTTGGAAATGGCAAACTCTGTAGTTGAATTCCAGTCAGAAACTTGGAATCCCATTGAATTTAGAGTTTGGTCATTTTAATTATCCCTAAACAGGATTATAATACCTGTTATAAAGGGAACATGAGTATTGATCTCCAACATTCTGACATTACACTGTTGCTTGAAAACTGCTCTTAGCCTCATAATTAGAGCTGGCCCAAACCTCCGATTTTCAGTTCATGAACCTCGAACGCAAATTTCCGCAAAAGTTCGGTTCGTGCAAACTTTTGCGAACCGCAATAGACTTCAATGGGGATGCGAACTTTGAAAACTAGAAACATTTATGCTGGCCAGAAGAGTGATGGAAAAGATGTTTCAAGGGGCCTAACATCTGGGTTTTTGCATGGGGGAGTGGGATACACTCCAAAAGTCCCAGGGAAAAATCTGGATTTGACGCAAAGCAGCGTTTTAAGAGCAGAATACAGATTGCATGCTAAATTGGAGGCCTAAAGTGCTTTAAAACATCTTGCATGTTTATACATCAATCAGGGAGTGTAATTAGAGTACTGCTTGACACTGACAGAGCAAACTCACTGTGTAACGCACCGCATACAGCTGTTTGTGTAGTGACGGCCGTGCTGGACTGGTGCGCACCATGGCGAGAGTGCAGTCCATGGTCGGGCTGAGGTAGCTCAATGACAGAACAACAGTGACTGTCCAGCTGATCGAATTTGGTCTTTCCACAATGAAGCAACGACTTTATTATCTTAGATGTGCCCCCCCCCCTCCCCGAGGCACTCACATAGCCGGCGGTCATTGCTTCATTGTAATACGCAAGCCACTTCACCGTGGCAAGGTAACGAAGGGGAATTGACACATGTACATGCCTTTTGTTTTGTTGTTGCAGCTGCAGCCAGAAAAATTAGGCAGGCATGTACACGCACCAGAAAAATTATTATAGCAGACGCTGCTAGCAGCGACTTAAAAATTCAGAAATCCGCCTGGAGTCCTGGACCCTGTTGGTGGTGGCGGAGAAGGCAGTCAAGCGGCCTGCAGGCAGAGATGCTGTGTGGGGACCAACTTAGTCTTGGGGCAGGCAGTCACACGGCGTGCAGGCAGAGATGCTGTGTGTGGGGACTGACTTAGTCTTCGGGTGGGCAGTAGCCTTCCGGGATACATGCCTCATTCATTTTGATAAAGGTGAGGTATTGAGTACTTTTGTGACTTAGGCGACTTCTCTTCTCAGTGACAATGCCTCCAGCTGCGCTGAAGGACCTTCCTGACTGGATGCTTGAGGCAGGGCAAGACAGAAGTTGGATGGAAAATTGTGACAGCTCTGGCCACAGGTCAAGCCTGCACACCCAGTAGTCCAAGGGTTCATCGCTGCTCACAATGTCTACATCCACACTTTAGGCCAGGTAGTCGGCTACCTGCCCGTCGAGGCATTGGTGGAGGGTGGATCTGGAAGGGCAAAGGTGAGGCATTGAACTAAAGAATGTCCGCATGTCTGACATCACCATGAGATCACTAGACTGTCCTGTCCTTGCCTGCGTGGACATGGGAGAAGGATTACTGGCAGTGGTACCTTTATTGGGTTGTGCTGTGACATCACCCCTAACCTCCCTGGCGTTCTATTAAAATCGCCAGGGAGGCTGCGGGAGGGTTTTTTTTTTTATAAAAAAAAAACTATTTCATGCAGTCAACTGAAAGTTGGCTGCATGAAAGCCCACTAGAGGGCGCTCCTGAAGCATAATTCCGATCGCCTCCGGCGATCAGAATTAACAGGGGAGGCCGCAATGAGCAGCCTCCCTTGTTTTGCTTACCTCGTCGCCATAGCGACGAGCGGAGTGACATCATGGACGTCAGCCGCCTCCGATCCAGCCCTTAGCGCTGGCCGGAACTATTTGTTCCGGCTGCGCAGGGCTCGGGTGGCTGGGGAGACCCTCTTTCGCCGCTGCTCGCGGCGGATCGCTGCAGAGCGGCGGCGATCACGCAGCACACGTGGGTGGCAAAGTGCCGGCTGCGTGTGCTGCTTTTTATTTGGTAAGAATCGGCCCAGCAGGGCCTGAGCGGCGACCTCCGGCGGTAATGGACGTGTATACTCGTCCATACCGCCAAGGAGGTTAAACGCACTGTAAAGCATAGTTGCAAGCTTATTCTGCAAGTGCTGCATCCTTTCTGCCTTATGGTGATTTGGAAACATCTCCGCCACTTTGTGCCTATACCGAGCGTCTTGTAGCGTGGCCACCCAGTAATTGTCATTCCCCTTGAGTTTTTTTATACGGGGGGTCCCTCAACAGGCTGGACAGCATGAAAGATGCCATCTGCACAAATTTGGATCCAGGCTTACTATCCATCTCCTCTTGCTCTTCCTCAGTGACGTCAGGTAAGTTCTCCTCCTCCCCCCAGCAACGAACAATACAACGGGAATGTTGAGCAGCACAAGCCCCCTGCGACACCATCTGCGGTTGTTCTTATGCTGCCTCCTCCTCCAAAAAAATAAAAACACCTTCCTCATCATCCAAGTCTGACTCCTCTTCCCCACACGACTCTTCCTCCTCCTCCTCCTCCCCCCTCTGTAATGCTGCAGGTGTTGAGGAAACATCTTGTTCTGATGAGAATTGATTTCACAACTCTTCCTCCTGTTCCTGTTCACACTCGCCCACAGCTTGATCCACCACTCTATGCATGGCACGCTCCAGGAAGAAAGCATACGGGATCAAGTCGCTGATGGCGCCTTCTCTACGACTCACCAGGTTTGTCACCTCCTCAAATGGCTGCATAAACCTGCAGGCATTTCGCATGAGTGTCCAGTTCTTCGGGCAGAACATCCCCATCTCCTTAGAGTGTGTCCTTCTACTGTAGTTGTAGAGATACTGGGTGACAGCTTTCTCCTGTTTTAGCAGGCGGTCGAACATCAGCAGGATTGAATCCCAGCAAGTTGGGCTATCGCAAATCAAGCGTCTCACCGGCAA
Organism: Hyperolius riggenbachi; assembly: GCF_040937935.1. Taxonomy (NCBI): domain Eukaryota; kingdom Metazoa; phylum Chordata; class Amphibia; order Anura; family Hyperoliidae; genus Hyperolius; species Hyperolius riggenbachi. The sequence goes on along the minus strand of NC_090653.1, from coordinate 122,966,218 downwards.
GTTGTTTCGCCGCTGAATATCGGCAAAGCGTGCCATGGCCATGTAAGACCGCCTGAAATGCCCACACAACTTCCTGGCTTGCTTCAGGACGTCCTGTAAGCCTGGGTACTTAGACACAAATCTCTGAATTATGAGATTCAGCACATGTGCCATGCATGGAACATGTGTCAACTTTCCCAAATTCAAATCCGAAATGAGATTGCTGCCGTTGTCACACACCACGTTGCCGATCTCCAGTTGGTGTGGGGTCAGCCACTGATCCACCTGTTTGTTAAGAGCAGCCAGGAGAGCTTCTCCAGTGTGACTCTCCGTTTTGAGGCAAGACATGTTTAAGATGGCGTGACACCGTCGTACCTGGCATGCAGCATAGGCCCTGGGGAGCTGGGGCTGTGTAGCTGGAGAGGAGATCGCAGCACTAGTAGAGTTGAACTGCCACTCAGCCAAGGAGGAGGATGACGACAGCGAAGAGGATGTAGCAGGAGGAGAGGAGGTGGAAGGAGGCCTGCCTGCAAGCCATGGAGGTGTCACAAGTTGGTCCGCTGCACAGCCACATACTCCCTGCTTGCCAGCAGTCACCAGGTTGACCCAATGGGCTGTGTAAGTAATGTACCTGCCCTGACCATGCTAGGAAGACCAAGCATCCGTGGTCAGATGGACCCTTGACTCAACGCTGTGCCAGAGATGGCACCACTTGCCTCTCAACTTCATGGTACAGTTTGAGTACCACCTTTTTAGTAATTGCAGCCTGGTATCTTCCACTGTGGTGTCCCAATGGCCACAAATTTATGGAAGGCCTCAGAGTCCACCAGCTGGTATGGTAACAGCTGGCGAGCTAACCGTTCCGCCAAGCCAGCTGTCAGACGCTGGACAAGGGGGTGGTTGGCAGAAATTGTCTTCTTACGCTCAAAGATTTCCCTCACAGACACCTGACTGCTGCTGTGGGCATAGGAGCAAGAACCACTCAAGTTGAGAGGCGGAGTGGAGGAGGGTGGCTGTGGTTGTGAAGGTGCAAGGGAGAAAGAGGCTGAAGATGATGCACCTGAAGGAGGAAGAGGAGAAGGAGGGTGGCTTTTCCTTTGTGTGCTGCTTTTCCTCTGGTGCTCTTCCCATTGCAGTTTATGCCTTTTCTCCATGTGCCTCCGTAAGGCAGTTGTCCCTACGTGGCTGTTGGCCTTTCCACGGCTCAATTTTTGGAGGCAGAGAGAACAGATGGCATTGCTCTGATCTAGGGCAGACACACTAAAAAAATTCCAAACCGCTTAGCCCCCCTGGGGTGATGGCACTAACATGGCATCAGCAGCTGACGTTAAAGGGCATGTGTATGTGGTACTGAGGCGCCAGCAGGTCAAGCCCGCTTCATCAGGCAAACAAGGGGTAAACTGTTGGAAAAAACACGAATAATGACACTGTTTTTTCCAACAGTTTACCCCTTGTTTGCCTGATGAAGCGGGCTTGACCTGCGAAACGCGTTGCATTTCCTTTGTGGGGTATCGTATAATAAATTTGTATATTTATATAATAACAGGACGTCTGTTTCTTTGTGGAGGCTAGTCCACCACTTCCTCCACATATATTTTAAAAATTTTATGAATTTTTATCCTGCTGGCGCCTCTGTACAACATACACATCCAGTGCGTTCACTCCTGGTGGATGGGAGTGCTACCTCCTTTTCTCTATCCTACAGAGAGCGACTTCTTAGCCCTGAGTGAGGACAGGCTTAATCTCCTCACCTGCCTTTATAGTGGTTGCCTGGACGGCAACCCATGTTTGTGAGTATAATCTTTCTCACTTTATCATTTTATCATACTATTCTGACATACTGCACTATATTGGGCTCTCGGTGTCCCGTTTTATTGTTGAAGGGCATGTTGGCTAGCTGTACATAGGTGGCGATACATGGCACCGGACACTGCCACCAGCTGTTTCTGATGACGAGCTCCCCTCTGCTTCTTTCAGGAACTCATCTCCTCCTACTCCTCTCTGACTCCCCCTCTGAACTGTCCCCTTGGTCATCTTGTCTCTTAGGAACCCACGTGGCATCCGTATCATCATTATCATCATAATCATCCTCCCTAGCTTTGCTTGCCTCAGACACCTCATAAAATGCACCAACAGCAGGTACTTTATCATCCTCCTCCTCAAACCTTACGTCCATAGTGTCGCCTTACTAAGACACATGAGGTGGTGTAAACTCCTTCATCTTGTTGTAACAGTAATGGCTGTGAACCAGTTAATTCCCCACCAAATAACTCCTACAAAGTCTCAAATGCAGCGGATGTGGCTGCGGAAGATGAGGTGCTCTGTGTTAAATAGTCAACCACGTCCTGACAATCTTGGGAGTTGATGGGACATACCCTCTTCTGAGCACTGTACTTTGGTCCTGGGCCGAATGAAATCACATCAGCACAGCCTCGAACAGACCTGCTGGGTGGCCTTCCTCTGGGTCTGCCTCTGCCTCTACCTGTTTTGTCCATATCGGGGAGGGGGGGGGGATGAAGTGAAAGTTATGCACTGACTTGACTAATACAATGTGCAGTCACACAGGTGCAGTGAAAGGTATGCAGTGACTGATATTACAATACAATGTGCAGCTCAGCTGTCACACAGGTGCAGTTAACAGGTAAGTACGGAGTGGTATATTACACAGTGTGCGGTGACACAGGTACTGTGAACAATTATGCAATGACTGGTATTAGAAATGTGCAGCTGTCACACATACACAGGTACCGTGAACAGGTACAGTGACTGGTGGTATTAAATATCACACTGCGTGCGCTTATGTAGGTAGGTGGGTGCACTGAACAACAGGTAGGTATATGCAGTAATGGGTATTACAAATGTGCAGCTGTCACACACACACACACACACACACACACACACACACACACACACACACACACACACACACACACACACACACACACACACACACACACACACACACACACACACACACACACATTGGTACCGTGAACAGGTGCAGTGACACTGCGTGCAGTCTCATAGGTAGGTGGGTGGGTGCACTGAACAACAGGTAGGTATATGCAGTGATGGGTATTACAAATGTGCAGCTGTCACACACAGGTACCGTGAACAGGTGCAGTGACTGGTGGTATTAAATATCACACTGCGTGCGCTCACATAGGTGGTTGGGTGCACTGAGCAACAGGTAGGTATATGCAGTGATGGGTATTAAAAATGTGCAGCTGTCACACACACACACACACACACACACACACACACACACACACACACACACACACAGGTACCGTGAACAGGTACAGTGACTGGTGGTATTAAATATCACACTGTGTGCACTCACGTAGGTAGGTGGGTGCACTGAACAACAGGTAGGTATATGCAGTGATGGGTATTACAAATGTGCACCTGTCACACACACATGTACCGTGAACAGGTGCAGTGACACTGCGTGCAGTCTCATAGGTAGGTGGGTGGGTGCACTGAACAACTGGTAGGTATATGAAGTGATGGGTATTACAAATGTGCAGCTGTCACACACAGGTAACGTGAACAGGTGCAGTGACTGGTGGTATTAAATATCACACTGCGTGCGCTCACAGAGGTGGGTGGGTGCACTGAGCAACAGGTAGGTATATGCAGTGATGGGTATTAAAAATGTGCAGCTGTCACACACACACACACACACACAGGTACTGTGAACAGGTACAGTGACTGGTGGTATTAAATATCACACTGCGTGCGCTTACGTAGGTAGGTGGGTGCACTGAACAACAGGTAGGTATATGCAGTGATGGGTATTACAAATGTGCACCTGTCACACACACATGTACCGTGAACAGGTGCAGTGACACTGCGTGCGGTCATGTAGGTAGGTGGGTGGGTGCACTGAACAACAGATAGGTATATGCAGTGATGGGTATTACAAATGAGCAGCTGTCACACACACAGGTAGTCACTGAATGTGCTGGGCCTGGCAGTGGCACAGTAGGAATTACCAAGGGGCCAAGGTCCAGCAGCTAAGACTGACTGACAGGGCTGTATATGCAACACAAGTGTCTGTGGGACACCCACACACACACAAACACAAAACAGATTACAAGAACAACATTAGCTCTCAAAAGAGCTGTAGAGGATGAGGAGTGCTTTTTAGCAATAAGTATCAGCAAGAAAGAGCAACCTAACAAGCCTAACTGTAGCTTAACTAAGCTTTCCCTAATGTCTCTGCAGCACCCCTCCCTTCTCTGCCTGCTTTTTATAAGGAGGGGTGGGGCTCCAGGAAGGAGTATAGCCTGATTGGCTACCCTGTGCCTGCTGACTGTGATGTATAGGGTTAAAGTTGACCCTAATGATGTAGTATAGGGGCGGGTCGAACCGCCATAAAGTTTGGTTCATTCGTGAACGCGAACCACCAAAATTCACGCGAACAAGTTTGCCGGCGAACCGTTCGGGCCATCTCTACTCATAATAACCAACTTCCACCTGACTCCCACAAAGATACACAAAGTTATGCCCTCCTACCCAGATATTTGTTTTCAAGGCTGCGGTTTCATATGTGCCGTTCATGCCCAGTGGTAGATTAAGACACCTCCATCCTTCATCTGGGACATAGGAAATATTCCACTAAGCACCCGACCCCCAACACCTTATACAATTTACAGCCATGGTGGCAGCTGTGGTCTACCAAGGTTCTTAGTGGAGGTCTGGCATACTTTTTTTTGGCACCTGTGATTAACCCAGTCTATCATTTCAGAATCAGAATCAGAAAACTTTATTTCGCCAAGCATCACTGGGTCATGCCCGGAATTGTTTTTGGCACAATACATCAGGCTCAGAGAGAAGACATAGGTAGAGACATAGATAGATAGCAGCGAGCCGTAGAGGCATCGGTTAGCGTGAGTTAGCATTACATTTCAATTCATTCCACTACACATTGCATTGCTCTATACAATTGAATTCCACTATACGTAGTATTGCATTTCCCTATACATCCTTAGGCATCACAGTCCCTAGTGTGACACCGAGATTGTTAGTCTGGAGGGTTGGTTGAACGATCCGCCATGGCACAGACCGCCCCGCAGCTTGTCGGGGCTTGCATTGATGGTAGTATGTGGAGGGCGTTGAGGAGGTTGACCGCCGAGGGGAAGAACTAGTGTTGGGCGAACACCTGGATGTTCGGGTTCGGGAAAGTTCGCCGAACATGGCCGCGATGTTCGGCATGTTCGGGCCGAACCCCGAACTCCCCGAACATCCCGATTTTGGGGGCCCTATGGGGTCGCAGGCATAAGGGGGGAGCATGCCCCTATCGCGGGGGGGTCGGAAATTCCCCCCACCCCCTCCGCTAGCGCTCCCCCCTCTGCCCGCTTCCCCATACAAAAGTTTAAGGAAGTAAAACAGTACCGGTGGTAGTGGGTGGCTGGCAGTGGGCGGCACTGTGAAGTGAGTGACTGAGGAGGAGGAGTCCGGAGAGTGACGCGTTGAGGGAGGCCGGGCAGCGGGCAGTTCAGCAGTAGTACCGCCCTGTTCGGCCCTGTTCGGCTGGCCATTCAGCAGTTCGGGCGAACCCCGAACAGTTTGGCCGAACACCACCAGGTGTTCGTCCGAACTCGAACATCACCCGAACAGGGTGATGTTCTGCAGAACCCGAACAGTGGCGAACACTGTTCGCCCAACACTAGGAAGAACGAGTTCCTGTGTCGCGTGGTCTTTGTGGAGATGGCCCGAAGCCTCCGGCCCAGTGGCAGCAGGCTGAAGTAGTGGTGGCCTGGGTGAGAAGGATCATTGGCAATCCTCCGAGCCCTGGATTTCAGTCTGTTGTTGTGTAGCAGGGCAAGAGAGGGGAGGGGGCACCCAACGATCCTCTCCGCTGACCTAATGACCCTCTGAAGTTTGTCCTTGTCATTTGCGGTGGCCCCAGCATACCAGACCAAGATGGAGGAGCAGAGGATTGACTTAATGGTGGCAGTGTAGAAGCTGGTTAGGATTTTTTGAGTCATGCCAAACTTTCTCAGCTGGCGGAGGAAGAAGAGTCTCTGCTGGGCTTTCCGTTGGGTGGCAGTGATGTTGGGCTTCCAGCTGAGATCACTAGAAATTATAGTACCCAGAAGCCGGGCACAAGGCACCCTGGCTACCTCGGTGCCATCAATATGAATAGGGGGCGGGGGCGGGGCAGACTTACTGAAGTCAATGATCAGCTCAACAGTTTTTGCAGTGTTAAGGACCAGCCTGTTCTCCTTGCTCCAAATGCAAATACTCTCCACCTGTTGGCGGTACTCCTGGTCGTTGTCCTTGGTGACAAGGCCAATGATGGTGGTGTCATCAGCAAACTTGATGACCTTTACGGAGTCCGCCTCCGATCTGCAGTTGTTTGAGTAGAGGGAGAACAGCAGTGGAGACAGGACGCAGTCTTGGGGAGCACCTGTGTTCATGATTGCTGCTTGTGAGTGGATATCGCCCAGTCTGACAACTTGGGATCTGTTGGTGAGAAAGTCTGTGATCCACAGTTGTAGGCTTGGGTGGACTCCGAGTGCCGCAAGGTCCCGTTGCAGAATCCGTGGGCAGATGGTATTGAAGGCCAAACTGAAGTCCAGGAGGAGTATTCTAGCATACGTGTCCGGACTGTCCAGGTGGTCATCATTGATGAGCTCCAAGCAGATATTGATCGCATCATCAGTGGACCTGTTTTCCCTGTAGGCAAACTGGTAGGGGTCTAGGACGGGTGAAGTGGAGAGCTTGAGGTAGGCTAGGACTGCCCGCTCCATGATTTTCATGATTACGGACATCAGGGCTACGGGTCTAAAGTTGTTGAGATCGGAGACCCCTTGCTTCTTAGGGACAGGTATGATGGTAGACCTCTTAAAGTAAGCAAGTGGGGACTTTACCTTCCTCCAGGGACTTGGTGAAGATGGCAAAGAGGATGGGAGCAAGTTGCCGACAGCAGGTTTTCAGGCAGGCTGGGGACACTCCGTCGGGGCCGGAGGCTTTCCTGGCATTAAATGTTGATAAGAGGCGCAGGACCTCGGCTTCGCTCACCACCGAGGGAGAGGGCAGGTTGTTGTTTGTCGGGCACAGAGGTGGAGTAGCCGGGTTCCCCTCCGGTACTCCCTGGTTCTCGAACCTGCAGTAGAATCTGCTGAGTTCTTCTGCTAGTGTTGGGCTGGGTGGCGCCTGCTGGGGTTGTGGCTTGTAGTTAGTGGCGGCCTTCAGCCCATTCCATACGGCACGTGGGTTGTTTGAGCACAGGTTGTGTTCAACTCTTTCAGCATACTCTTTTTTGGCAGCTCTCATCTCGCGATTGAGGTTGTTTCTTGCCCTTCTATAGTCCTCTCGGTTGCCGGACCTGTGCGCAGCCTCCTTGCGACTCCGCAGCTGCCGCAGCTTGTTGGTGAACCACGGCTTGTTGTTCGGGTACAGCTTGAAGGATTTTGCTGGTACACAAGAGTCCTCGCAGAAACTGATGTAAGAGGCAACGTTATCAGCCCACCCATCCAAGTTTGGCGCTTCCAGGGCTTTCCAATCAGTGCATTCAAAGCAGGCTTGTAGTTTCAGTTTTGCCTCGTACGACCAGACCTTGATGGACTTAATGGTTGGTTTAGCCGATTCCAGGCGTCTCCTGTAGGTTGGGATAAGGTGGATGAGACAGTGGTCCGACGAGCCCAGAGCTGCTCGGGGGACTGCTTTGTATGCATCCTTCAGTGCCGTGTAGCAGTGGTCAAGGGTGTTCGGACCTCTGGTAGGGCAGGTTATATGCTGGTGATAGCGTGGCATCTCCTGGTGCAGATTGGCCTTGTTGAAGTCACCCGCGATGATGAACAGTGAATCCGGGAGGGATGTCTCCCACTGCGAGATGGTCTCGCTTAGGACGAGAAGGGCAGATTTTATGTCGGCATCGGAAGGGATGTACACTCCGGCAAGGACATAGGAGGAAAACTCCCATGGTGAGTATGGCGGCCTACAGTTGATTAGCAGTAGTTCCAGGTCTGGGGAGTACTTCCTGGCGAGTATCGTTGGAGGGGGGCACCATGAGGAGCTGATGTAGAAGCAGATGCCGCCCCCTCTCTTTTTCCCTGAGAGGACAGGGTCCCGATCTGCTCTTATGATGCTGAAGCCCGGGAGAAGGAGGGCGCTCTCGGGGATGTCCTCATGCAGCCATGTTTCTGTGAGGCAGAGGGCCGGGGTATTACTGACGAGGTCCCTCCTGTCACAGAGGAGGCGCAGTTCATCCAGTTTGTTTGGGAGGGATTGGGCATTTGCCAGGAGGACTGAGGGAATGGCTGAGCGTAGGCCCTTCCTCTCCAGCCTCACGCGGGTGCATCTGCACGTTATCCTCTCCTCCATTGGCCTTGCCGGTGTCTCAGGGCAGGGTCCAGGACTCACCGTCTGTGGTCCCAGATTAGAGTGATTAGGGGCCTGGCTTCAGGGGGAGGGGGGCCTGGTGGTTCCCACCCTAGAAGCTGTTCCCTGGTATAGGTGGAGCATGTGGCGGGGGGCGGTCTGGGTGAGCCGCGCCTGCTGGTGCCTGGGGTGGTGGGGCGCCAGCGGGGTGTGGAGGAGCATGGCATACTGGTGCCTCCAGGCAAGTTGCAGCACCCCACGCTTGGCGTGGCGCTCGCTAGGCCCAGGGATTGTCAGGCTGGCAAACGAGAGAAGTAGACATAACCTGGCCTGTGCAAGGGCAGGATCAAAACACAGGCCGTGCAGTACACAGTAGTGATGATCCATAAAAGGAAGCAGGCCATATAATGTGATTGCTTACCCACCTTTGAGAAAATTTGGGATCTGTTGGTGCAGTATGCTAATAATAGAGGTTTTCGTTATATGACATGTTTTGTATGACTTTATTCTAGTCCTATAACCATCTTACAGTTAGAGCCACCCCTCTTCATATCGTACAAGAATTAAATTGAAAATAACAAAACGAGGGTTTAGAGGCTAAGTGTAAATCATCAATTAAATTATTATTACAATAATTAGAAACAGTTGAATGTGAAGCAGCATAGTAAAAATGTATCCTTAAATCACATGAATTTCAGATGACATAGCCTAATGCATGTTTCACGTCCTTCAACATAGCCGCTTCTTCAGAGGTACAATTTCACAATCAAGTCGTGACAAAGGGGAGTAAAAATATAACACATGCGCCCTTATGCAATTCACTTTTTCTCCTGAATTTTCTCTTAGGAGATATTTTTTCATCTTCGATTTAAAATAACTATTTAGCACTTTACAATGGAAAAAGTACCAAAAAGTACGTGAAAAAGTACTGTTAAAATTATTTTGAGTATTTGTTTTGTTGTTGGTGATTTAAAGGGCATTTTATTTACAAGTTGTGAAAATATCACCTAGGAGAAAACACAGATGAAAAAAGTGAATTGGCCCAAGGAATCTCTAAATACAACCGTATTCATCATTCACTGATCGCTCTTTATACTTTACAAAATTGTTTGGATGATAGGAATACTACCAACATCCTGAATACGATTGTATTTGGAGATTCCATGTTTTATATTGTTACACCTTCTTGTCACGATTGTGAAATTGTGCCTCTGAAGAAGTGGCTATGTTGAAGGCTGTGAAGCATGCGTTAGGCTATGTCATCTAGAATTCATGTGATTTAAGGATACATTTATGATTACTGTAATAATAAAAAATGATGTTTCTATTGATGATTTACCCTCTAAAGCTTTATTTTGTTATTTTCAATGTGATATTTAGTCTGGTCCTGTTTTGGTTTAGTTTTCTTTGGTTCTCTTTCCACAGCAAAGAAGCTACTTCCAGTGGGCTCTCTGTAGCCTTTTCCCTTATATCTTGTTCCTAAGCACTTTGATTGTGTCTTTACTGCTCATCCTACATTGTCATTTGCTGATAAATCTCAATGCAAGTATGTACTTCATACTGTTATTACTTGTTGCCTTCAAGCTACTTTAACTCATTGCGGATGAGGGCCTAGGGACCAGAGGCCTTTTTCATTTTTTGATTTATCAATCACTGTGATTGGCTCACAATGATATAGAGGTCATGAGCCAATGAAAACGCATCCTGACCGAGTTACGAGACAGCTGAAACAGAGACAGCTGAAATCTAAACGGGGACGGGGATGTGCTATTGAGTCCTGTTTTTGGGATCAAGCGGCATTAAAACTGCACTGCATCAGGCTTAAGCAGCCACAAGTGTGTTATAGGTTTAACTACATGCAGTCCTGAACCAGTTAATAAAAACTTTTGAAACAAAAGGACCCAATGCTCTCTGTTACATTGTGACAAAACCAAATGGGGAGACTTTCCAATGCCCTCACTGTTGGCCAAAGCAGCATTATCAGGAGCATCGTGGCTTGTCATATATTCTGCATTTATATGAATGCAAGTTTTTCTATATGTATTTTTGTAAAAAAACAAAACAGTAATAAGAGCTGAGCTATGAGGTGAACAAAGTACAGTAATTAGCTCATGGATTCATGTTTCACCTTTCATTAGCTTATATTGGAACAATAACAATGCCGATTGGTTTATATTTACAATGCAGCACGTTGCCTTATTAAACAGTGACCTAAAATGTACAATCATGCATTAAGAAGCTGTTCACTGTTTAAACAGTCTGTTCATTAACAAAGATAGGGTGTTATAAAGTCTAAAGCTACTTTCAGTCTCTGTGGAATTAATTGTAAGTGGGTTGATCTTTTTATTCTGTTTCTAGATGTGAGAATTGCCTTTGCAGTGTACGGAGGACAGGAATGATTCACATGTCAGGGGATTTCTCTCTGCACACACTTGATCTGCTTAAATTCCCAGCACTATTTAAATCAGCTGAAATAGTCGCAAATCCCCATATTTGTTGATCCCCAGTTTGTGTCTGGAAATCACACTGCTAAATTCACAAGCCTATAAATATGGCTTATCGGAAATAGAAAATTGCTTTTAATTAGTAACTGGAGGTTCTATCATCATACTAGTTGAGATACTGCATAAATATTTATACAGTTAAACCCCTAATATCGGGCACAGGTGATGATTGCCTGATGCCAAATACAGTATGTGTGCATGTATTGCTTGAGAAATGCCAAGCAGGCAACCCTAAAATAACACTAACCCCCCCCCCTCCTCCCCCCCCGTGCAGAGTAGTGTGCAGTGGAAATGACTTAAAAAACCTCCAAGCGCTGTCTTCTACACTTCCTGCAGCTCCCAGCTGCTTTGCTGCATCCTCTGTGTACTGTTCCTGAGGTGTACATGTGACCCGATGTGGGTCAGGTGAAATGCCAGGATGCAGCACAGCAGCTGGGAGCTCCAGGAAGTGTAGAAAATGGCACCTGGCAAGATTTGTAAATGGTTTCTGCTGCGCACCGCTCTTCAAAACAGTTCTGCCCACATTCTGCCCCTTAGGCATGCTGGTTGGTTAAGACTGCCAGATGCCTGAGATCCGGATAGCTGGGACTATAGGAAAAATACATAATTTCTGTTTGTTAGCTTGGTACAAAATAACAAGTAATTATTCTTACCTATTTGTCTTTTAATAAAGTATATAGTATTAGGCATAAGGCCCACTAGAGAGCTTTCAGCTGCATTTTTGAAATCACCAGCGCTTGCAAAAATGCAATGACAATTAAAGTCAATGGTGGTAATTCCACAGCAGTGGTTACAATTTCCCTAAATCACAATGGCGGCTTTAGCAGCATTTTTGAAGTGATAGCGCTTAATATAAAGTATAGGAACACTGCAAAATCGATTTTTGTCAGCTGCAGCGCTTTTACTACCAAGAACCGCTTGCTGTACCAAAAACCACTTGCAAAACCTGCTTCCTTCCTGTTTCCAGATAGGCTACAGCTATCCTGAACTGTGATTGGTCTTTTAGCCAGCACATTGCTATTTAAGTGAATGCAATTGTGTTTTCTTTATTGTACTGCTACACAACTTAGAGAACAGAGTGTTAGAGAACAGCGGGATGTCGCTGTTAATGGCTCTTTTTTACATGCAGCCTCAATAAGAGGTTTTTTTTTTTTTTTACTGCATAGGTGGTGCTAACTGTTTTGACTGATTACTAAATGCACACTGACTTCTCTGCCTCACCTTTAATTGTAAAAGAAAGGAAAAATTCTACTGTGAAATGAAGGGTTTCCCCAACCATAATCCATTACATTGCTATGCCATGTTTGACACTTCTTCTGCCTGTTTAAGTGATTTGGATGGTTGAGGGCTCTGCACAACCAAGATCAAGGCACATCCGATATGTAATGCTTTACAACAGGCCAGATTTGTTTCACACTAGAAAAGAATTGACGTGAATTGTTCATTATACTCTTTAAAGGCAAATGTGTAAGTGCTGTATAAATGCATAATAATAATAACAATGATAAACCAGAAAAACATTGCAGAAGTCTAACATTCAAGCGTGGCAATATTCTGGTAATTACCATGCAAGAGACACTTTGAACTCAAAGATGATTCTTTCAAGGAGAACAATCAATATTTTACCATCAGATTGTGTTTGTTGCATGCAAGTTAATGCACTGACCCTGATCACTGTAACCTCACTTTAATCAATACATCAACATCTGCTGTTGTATTCTACAAAACAGAATACATTTCCTATTTCCACAGGAATAGTAATGATAGATAAACGTACAGCTTAGCCTATAACTTAATGCTAAGAAGAGACTGCAAATCTGTCATAAATGACAGAATGCTTAAGATTCACACTATCCGTGCAATAATTTGCTAATAATCTGTACACTTAAACATACTTTTAACCACATTTCTTAAACAAGAAATACAATTCTTCACTGGAAGGCACAGTTGACGGTGAAAGTGAAATTCCAATCTCACCAAAGAATATAAACATGTACCGGTGCTGTATAAATGTTTTGCAAATTAATGTTATCAAAAACTGCCTTTCCATTTCATTTCACAACCAACTATCAATTTCCTAAATTTGACTATAAGCACATGCAGAACGTTTCCAGCCTTTAATCTGTACACTTTTTTCAGTACGTATACAGATCCTGCAACTAATCAACTGCACAAAGCAGGAGGTATTTTTATTATTTTTAACACTTGCACTAATTGAGTCACTGGCTTCAACATGCACACTCCCAGTTTGAAGGACTGAGGGGGGACTGGGTGAGTGCAGGACTGGATTTCTGGAAAGGAGGCAAAGACCCGGAGCTTGGGCAGCTGCTACAAAATGGATTCGTAAATTTGGGCACTGGTAGAAGCCACTAGTTGAATATCAACAATATTACCAATATTCTACTATTGCACGCTGGCTCATGCCAATTGTAGAATATCAGTAATTTTACCAAAATGTAACTAATACTTCACCTAACCTTTCTCTCACACTAAACCTCCTCTTTACCTACTCCTAACACTAACCTACCCCATATCTACTCCTTACACTAACCCCCAATGTGCCTTACCTACTTCTAACACTAAACTACCAATATTAACCCCTCCTGCCTATCCTAACTCTATTTGTGCCGATGCACTGCATCACTTACCCTATGTAAACCCTCCACTACTATCTAGTGATCAACTATTTCCTGCGTCTTGGGCACCCAAATTCTTCACATTTTGCATGACTATAGCCAAAGTTAACAATGCGGTCTATGCGGCTCCCAAATTATTTACTTAGGTAAAATAGAGAAGCTCCTGTACATGGATGTTACACATGGAAGACGGAGGCGTACATGGAATAGGAGGGGGGCTGCTACTCATGGAAGGGCAGCTGCAAGACACTTCACTTGGGGGAGAGATATTGGTAAGCAGTTTGAAAGAATGTGTCACATAATTATAGCAATGTGTGCAGGTGAACTGAAGGCATTGCCCATTTCTCAGCTTTATAGCGGCAATACTAAAAGAACAACAATCTTGAAATGCAGGAGTTTAAAAAGAATAGTAGTGGCAACTCCAGGCAAACATGTAGTTGAAGAAGAGAAGAAGCAGAACAGTGAAGTAACTATTTGTTCCAGTCGTAATGGCTACCCAAAGTTAGAGGCATGTGGAGGCTGCCATATTTATTTTATAGGCAGTTTGGAAATAAATATGGTAGCCTCCATATCACTCTCACTTCAGGTGTCCTTTAAAACAATGTGTGCAAAAGATGTATTTGTTTTTGCTGTTTGATTGGCCACACCCCTTTTAATACCTCCATTTTACCTTGCTTAAGTGTCCCTACTTGGTGAGATAAGCCTGGATTCTGTGTCTTTCTTGTATCTTAATCCTTGTGGCCAGTGCTCTCTTTCTCTCTCTTTCTGTACAGGAACCAAATCTGAAGAAGGTTTAACTGCCGATAGTTTGCTTACTCTTGTGCTTTTAAGTTAGACAATAAATGGTATCATCCTGATTCAAAACATCTTGTCAGCATTTACACAGCTACCACTGTAGAATGTATGATGTGTACGGATGTATATTGTAGTGCCCTTTGAGGTTAGTTTAAATCACTATTTATCCCAAGGGAGGAGTGTTAGGATATGTACACCTAATCTTTTGATAGGTTGATTGACTGTATGCTTGCATGTTGCATTATACATGTTATAGGGCCAGAGTTAGGAGTTGTGGCTTACCGTATATCCTTTTTTAGCAAACTAAGATCTTTAACTCAGCTGTAGGGATACTAGTGGTTTCTAGATGGCTGGCCTGCAGTGACTATTTGTGTGGGGTTGATTTATTTTTGCAACTAGTGATCTCTCACACATTTGGTACACCTGTCAGCACCTATGATTGCTGTCAGCAGTTCAAAATGCTGCATGCAAGCCCTAGTGGTTGTTAACTAATTACCCTGATATCTCTAAACTAGTCAGCACCCTACCAGTTTCAGCTGGCTGATATATATTGCCAACATGAAGGAGGTTGTGACCCTATCATTAGTGATGAGTAGAGATGTCAGTGAATAGTTCGGGAACTGTTCGCTGGCGAACCCCTCACCCTGTACTACTTCCGGGTCGCTATGACCTGGAGTAGTATGGCGACGCTGGGCCGGCGGTGCGCGTCCTTGATCGCGCGCCTGTTGCCGGGCACTTTCTGCGCATGTGCGTGACGTCATGAGTGATGTCACGCTCATGTGCAAAGAGTGTCCGGCAACGGGCGTGCGATCAAAGACGCGCACGGCCGGCCCAGCACAGCCGTACTACTCCAGGTCATAGCGACCCGGAAGTAGTATTTCTCCATAGAGATTCGCTAGCGAACGGTTCGCTAACATCTCTATTCATATCAAGGCTAATGTAATGTATTTCTATGGGTGGCACAAGCCTCCACAATTATTCTGCATGCATTCTCATTTTTGTTTTTTACATGGAAAAAATGGCTTTATGCATCTGTTTTTCGCATGCCACAAACAATTCTAATTGTACTGTATATTTTTTACAATTTATGTAATTACCTGAAAACCTAGTTCCAAAAGTCAAAATCAAAAACATGAACACGAATGCTATTGAAGTGAGATGCAGAAAAAAAATGGCTGCAATTTTGAATGTTCAAATGTAAGCCCAACATAACAATTTGAAAAAATATACAGTATGTGGACCTCCCCCAGCAAGGACAGCATAAGGCCCTCCCTTCCAAGCAAGATAGACCCAGAAAATTAGCTCTGCATTGAGCTAAAATACGCTTCATTATGACAATGTACCAGTTTAAAAGGAACCCGAGGTGAGAAACATATGGAGGTTGACATTTTTATTTCCTTTTAAGTAATGAATATGGTTGCTTTCATATGTATCTAACCTCAGGTTCCTTTTAAAAATACATTTGCCCTCTAAAGTTTTTTGCAAGTTCCATGGGTTACCCTTTCTATACATACAGAATTTGGAGTTGATATATTTTAATGGGGCTTTGCAATCAACCACATACTTTGTTGTCATAGACTTCAATGCAAATAAAAGAAATGGCATAGGTTTTGTGAATCATTTCTCTTATTCTTACCCATCACGAGTTGCCCACTGTAGGAACTCAGCCTATGGTACAAATGTATGTTACTCAGTGTGTAAAGAGGCGATACAAAGTATGTCTAGATTAACTGAAAATGTACTTCATTTTTACTTTTTGTTTTTACTTGGTTAAACTTTATGGATGGATGCCATTTTTTTAACCAAGCTAACTATGTCAGAGTCCTTGGCTAAACTCCTATCTCCATGGATTTTGTATGTTTTTCCTGTGTTTTTATGGACTATCTCTGAGTACTCAAGTTTCCTTCTACATTCACCCCTCCACCCTCCCCCCCTCAAAAACATATTAGTAAAAAATGAGTTAGATTTACGTGAGGAGTCTAGACTATTAGACTATAATAGGACAACTGATTATAACTGGGATACACACACAGGACACAAACACACACAAGACCAGAGTAACTCATTGATCATGCTCTACCTGATCACTGTTCTCCTTAGCTGCCATGTGCTTTAAGTCCTAGTGGAGAAAACTTCTTTGCAAATGTTATTTATTTATAGTCCAAAATATTATTCAGATGTTCATATTTTAGAAGGAACGTCTTTCTTTTTTAGCTATCCTTTTTGAGCCTTTTGGATCAGTTTATGTGTATAAATGGACTAGTTCTATACTATAATTGTCTTTAATTGCAAACTCTAACTTATTACACTGCTTATTTAAACATTGGTTTACTTTTCTCTTTTCTCTTTTTCTCATTTTTGTTGAAGTACATTTTGCAGAGTTTTCAGTAACATGACAAATTCAATGCATATCGTTCTCATTTAACATCAGTGAAGTTCATATTTCAATATGAATGGTCAACTAGGATCTATAGCCACCTTCCATTTTTACCCAGACTACAGGATCCCTGTGCATCCTTATTGCATAAAAGTGGTTAGATTCTGTCTTTCTCTGAAAGCAAGGCCAAAAATATTTAATTATTCACCATGCTACTGAAAAAAAACAGTTTAAGACTACAAACTAGAAAAATAAAAACCCACAGGTAAATATAAAAAAATTGAATGAAGAGAGTCCACAATGATCAGAGATCTATGGGCTCTCAAATAAGAGTATGAATCCAAGTATTATTCATGTTGCCTATCATTTTAAAATAGTCCTTGTCGTGAAATACGCTTTTTAAACATTGTTATTTTTGTTTAATGTGAATAATTAAAATTATTGTACCAAATTAAAGTTCTATAGATTTTTAAAAAAGGATTCCCCAATTATCTATGTTGTGAAAATATGTCAAAGTTGTGATATAAACAAGTGTCATGTCACCAAAAGCTAAATAAAATAATTTTATACTGAGAAATGTTTCCCCTTCATGCTAGTGAAATGGTTAAAATTGTCAGCATTCTTTCTCTTGTACATCAAGTGATATTTTTTGTACTATTTAAATCTGGTTCTTTTTATGGAGGAGAGCACCTGTTAAATGTCAAAGCAGCCTCATTGTATACTTAAGTTTGAATCATGACAAATGTTGTCAATCACTGCTTCTTTCAGCTGCTGCATAGGCATGTTCATAGCTTCACATATGCAGTCTATCCACCTTAGCCTATACTGTCCTCTTCTTTTTTTGCCCTTGATTTGGCTAGTTTCAAGAATTTCGCTAAAGACTTCAGTCTTCTTATTATGTGTATCTGAGTTTTAATAGTAGTATTAAGCCTCCGACTGAACATTCTGACCTTATTTCTTTAAGTATTAACTTTCTTTAAAGGGAACCTAAACTGAGAAGGATGTGGATTTTTCTTTTCAAATAATACCAGTTGCCTGAATCGCCTGCTGATCCTGTGTCTCTAATACTTTTAGCCACAGCCCATCAACAAGCATTCAGATCAGGTGCTCTGACTGAAGTCAGACTGGATTAGCTGCATGCTTGTTTCAGGTGTGTGATTCAGCCATTATTGCAGCTAAAGAGATCAGGGCTGCCAGGTAACTGGTATTGTTTAAAAAGAAAAAATCCATATCCCTCTGAGTTTAGGTTCCCTTTAAGTACTGACTTCTTGAAGTATAGGTTTGATCTTCTGGCAGCCCAGGGAACTCTCAAAAGCTCTCCCCAAGCCCACAATTCAAAAGCATCAATTTTTCTATTCTTGACTTTATTTATAGTCCAACTTTCACAGCCACTACTGGGAATACCATAGCATTAACTATCCTGATCTTTGTTAGTAAAGTGAAATCTCTATCCTGTAGTATCTTGTCCAAACTTGTCATAGGTTTCCTTCCAAGCAACAAGTGTCTCTTAATCTCATGACTGCGGTCACCATCTGCAGTGATCTTTGGTCCCAATCAGATGAAATCTATTAGCAACTTCTGCTTTTTCCCCATCAATTTGCAGATTACCAGTAATCTGAATAATGTAATTCATTTGCATTAAATTAAGCAATTATATCATTTAAATAATATATATAATATAAATGTATTGTTTCCTTTTGTGGTTTTGGTTTATATTTATTTGACGTATTTAAACATATATGTAAAGTATCCAATTTTTAGTTAACTTGTCAAAATCAAGCCCTGGACCCTCCTTTGTTTTTGTTTTTGTTTCACTCAAAGACTTTTGAAGCCCTACATTGTAGCATTTCCAATGTAAGCATGTTTAAGGTATACTTAGGGGAATGAATTACGAAAGGAGATGTGATAACCAGGTCAGTAAATTAAAAGTATGTTCATATGAAACATCTAGTCATGTGTAAGGGATAAATAAAAAAAAAGAATAAAATAATACAAATTAAGAACTTCTCGGCAATTAATGGATCTTACTGCACATCTCCTTTAGAAATGCACCACCCTAAAATGATAAGGATTTTTTTTGGATGGCTTCTTTTGTGAATGGCATTCTTGTAGCAGTTTTATTATTTGGATTTTGCCATACATAAAAATTGGAGCTGTAAAATAAGTCTATTAACATGGAAGTGGTATGGGAGTCAAATATGCAAGTAGTTAATAGGATAGAATACCTGCACACTATGACCAAGTCAATGCTTGCTTTTTGATAACAGTGGAAATAATAAGTTGAACTGTTTCTTACTGCCACAACCTAAAATAGCCTCCTAGGATATTTAAGTTCAGCAGGGAACACATACATAAATATCTTCGAACGCTTTGTGCTTTTTTGTCTTTACTTTTCCTTTTATATCTTGACCAACAGTAGCTTTATGCATTAAGCTCATGCCACATTTCAAGATATTTTACATTTGACATACACAAAAAATAATCAGAATCTAAATTGGATGACAATTATATTACAGGTACATTTATTTTGTAAAATAAATGTGCTCCAATAATATCAACAATAAGACATTTCATAAAAGAAGTACGGTATATAATGAAGCTTTTACGGTTCCATTTCAACCCAACCTTTAACACAATTTAGAATGTGGAAAAGAAAATAGTGTCTCCTGAGGATTCCCTTTACAGCCAGAGGCAACAACCATATAATCATTATTATTATAGAGATCTTCAGTGTGAGGCCACCCTGTCACCTGGAAATGTACACAAAGTAAAATGTACATCTATATTTTAACACTCTGCCATTTTTATGCATTACAAATTTTGATTATCAACGATTATTTTACATTTGCTAAGAACATTGCAGGCAATCGATCATGCCATCTACTGACTTGACCCAAAATAAGGAAAGCTATTTTGTAATGCTTCTGTGGCTAAATGGGACTAAATATTTAAACGTTGTTTCTGATCAATAATGCGATATACTTGCATTACTAATTTAGCTATGTTTTGAAATAGCAGCCAAATATTTGCATGTGACTCACACTGTTGTTTTAATCTGGAAATTACTTATCTTCAGTAAGAAATGACTAATGTGGGGGGTGGGTGATGCAAATAACCTTGAGTCATGCACTCTACTAACAAAAAAGACTGATGGTGTGTGACTTCTACCCTGATGTTCAATTGTTTAAAAAAAATTGTAAAACCAGCATTGCAGCTATTTTGCATTTTTGGATAGAGCTCCATTTTTAGACAGTTAAAGCTCTTAAAGGGGCACTGTGACAAAAATCTGCCCTCCCAGTTGTGTAATAGGGACAACAACCATTTTTTCAAATAAACAGAACTGCATCCAAAAATTATGATCAACCTCAAGAAAATAATTTATCATCCCCCTGCACTAGCAAATGTGTACCTAAAATGTTCACAAATCTTTGACCAAACCTCCCAGAAGACCAATCATATCATCTCAGGAATTAGTTCTCCTACATCTAATGTATGGAAATATATAGACACACACAAATACTTAGAAGCCTTACTGTAGCTCAGAGATTCAACACACTTACTGAATATGTTTGTAAATATTAAGTGGAAAAGAAGAAACATTTGGCTTACTCTGGATGTGAGAGTTCTCTATTCCAACACTGAGCTAGTTTACATGCTATAGAATTGTTTTCTAAACTATGATTTACACATGCCGGGCCGGCCAATCAAAAATATGCCAGTCAGTCAAAAATAAAAAAACGTTATTGTTGAATGCACTGCATTTGATTTATCACACAATTATTTTATGTTAGGCTAAGATATCCATGGAGCAGCTATGCATGGGTTTTGTCATTTACGGGTATCTACAACACCCAGGAAATTAAACTCTGGACTTGCTTTCATACATTGAAGATAATGTCATTAAGTCAAGAAACTTTTTAAGTAAATAGTTGACAATGGCTATGCTAATTAATAAAACAATCATTACAGACCCTGGGGTTGTAAAATCTCTTTATCTTGATTTTTAACAATGCATTTTCTTCTCTACCCTTCCACAATGATCTTCACATTATTATCTCTTTCCAACATTGGTTCTTCCCCAGGCTCCCCACGGGATGGCACTAGCACTAGTGTCAAATTTGTTTTCTTATGCATGATGCATATCTCTTGATGCATGTGCACCATTCTTTATGGTTACTTTATGGTTTGTGTATTGCGACTCTCTTTATCATAGGCACATGCATATTAGCATTTACATTTAACCAGAAGTACCGCCCTAATTGATTTAACCAGAAGTACCGCCCTAATTGATTTAACCAGAAGTACCGCCCTAATTGATTTAACCAGAAGTACCGCCCTAATTGATTTAACCAGAAGTACTGCCCTAATTGAAATCTATGCCCTGTTTTGATGGCTATCTGGCTGCCAGGGCATAGATTTCAATACACCGACGCTGCGCATGCTCACCGCTTTTCGGCGCTCCTGACAATCTCGCCACTGTCTCCCTGCCGCAGCTCACTGGCTCTGCCGTCTCTATAATGGCAGTGCCCTGTGAGCGGGTCAGGAGCCAATTTCCTTGGCTCCTGACCCTGTCTATCAATGTAAGCAACTCCCGATGGCTTACATTGATAGGCAGGGTCAGGAGCCAATGAAAGTGGCTCCTGACTGGCTCACTGGAACTCTGCCGTCATAGAGATGGCAGAGTGGGTGGTCCAGGTTCCCGGCGTGCAGGGTGGACAGCGATTGCGGCAGGTATGTGCGGCGATTACTTGGTATTCATCATTATTCTTGTACCAGCGGTCTCTGGTCTTTAAGGGGGAAGATGGTACTTAAGTGGTTAACAAGAAGCTGTTCCTTTCACACCCTGTTTGTTTATATACTGGCTATGCATTTTGAGTATATCATATACTTACATGGTTTACATGGTTTATTTGTCCATTGCTGGTCTTTTAAAAAGTCCTTAACATACATAACCTGTAATTTTAACTAAGGAATAGGATTGATAATATTGTACCTTTTTAAATACATTTTTAAACTTATGTTGCTATTGTGCAATGAGACCTTTTCACAAAAACCTTGCTATTGTTCATGTTTTTATTCCTTGTTGGCCTCTCAGATATGATGTGAGTTAGGATAATTTGGAACATAGATGTTTATATACTTCCTATTATTGTGTAAGCCTCCTCCCCCTCCCCACCTCCTGCTCCTCCTCCGCCCCCTCCCCCTCCATCATGACCTGAATATTTAGACATACAAGTGCAGGATTTAGCAGGGTTCAGGTTCTTGTATCATCACACAGCATCACTGAGCCTGGTTTTTGTTTTGTTTTTGTTTTGTTTTTATTTCTGCGTTGTTCTACTTTGGCTGATGAGCACAGAATTTCATAGTTTATAACCATTCAGAGAATTTTCTTTGTTTTCCAGATTGGCAGAAGCACAGAACTTTCATTGTTTTAGTTAGTAACTGGCTTGTGAACTACCACAGAACTGTGATTAATCAATTGAAGCAACATTCATAGCTTTGGAGAACATCATTTTGCTGGGAGGAAAAAGTCATGTGAGGTCTGGATGTTACCAGCTAAAGATAATTTCAAGCCTGTAAATAAGAAGGCCTTATGTAATTCATCTACTTTTGTAAAGTACTGTAAGTAATTGAATAATATACTGTATGTTTTATCTGTCTGTAGTGATGCTCAAATACCCCTTTTCAAAATTCGAGTTAGGTCGAATTCGAATAGTAAATTATTCGAGGTCAGTCGAATATTCGAGTCGAATAATTTTTACTATTCGATTCGACCTCGGACTTCGAGCTCACTATTCGAGTCGGTATTCGAGCTCACTATTCGAGCTGACTATTCGAATTGGCCTTAAATAGCTTCCAACACTTGTTTTGAGGGTGAATGATGCAAGAAACATATTTTTTTCCAAGTAACAACAGCAAGTGATTATGTGGGGATGTTCCTTTAAAAAAAAATGTGGAAAGATAAGTTGTGTCCTTAATTTTGTTCAGTAGTGTTACTGTATATACTTGTTCTTCTTCTTCTTTATCTTTCTTCTTCTTCTTCTAGATCTTCTTCTTCTATATTGTCTTCTTCTTCTCATCATCATCTTCTTCTTCTTCATCATCTTCTTCTTCTTCTTCTTCTTCTTCTTCTTCTTCTTCTTCTTCTTCTTCATCATCTTCATCTTCTTCATCATCATCATCATCATCATCATCTTCTTCTTCTTCTTCTTCTTCTTCTTCTTCTTCTTCTTCTTCTTCTTCTTCTTCTTCTTCTTCTTCTTCTTCTTCTTCTTCTTCTTCTTCTTCTTCTTCTTCTTCTTCTTCTTCTTCTTCTTCTTCTTCATCTTCTTCATCTTCTTCATCTTCTTCATCTTCTTCATCTTCTTCATCTTCTTCATCTTCTTCATCTTTTTCATCTTTTTCATCTTTTTCATCTTTTTCATCTTTTTCATCTTTTTCATCTTCTTTCTTCATCTTTTTCATCTTTTTCATCTTTTTCATCTTTTTCATCTTTTTCATCTTTTTCATCTTTTTCATCTTTTTCATCTTCTTCTTCATCTTCTTCATCTTCTTCATCTTCTTCTTCATCATCTTCTTCTTCATCTTCTTCTTCATCTTCTTCTTCATCTTCTTCTTCATCTTCTTCATCTTCTTCATCTTCTTCTTCTTTTTCATCTTCTTCTTCATCATCTTCTTCATCTTCATCTTCTTCATCTTCTTCATCTTCTTCATCTTCTTCATCTTCTTCTTCTTTTTCATCTTCTTCTTCATCATCTTCTTCATCTTCATCTTCTTCATCTTCATCTTCTCCTTCTCCTTCTTTTTCAATATCGTCTTCTTCTTCTTCACGTATTTCTCTTTTCAATTTTTTTTTTAAAGAAATGCAGCTATTTTTGAGCGTAACAAATAGCTGGTGGGCGCACGCATGTTGGAAGCGCCATTGTATGTGCTCCCTGGCAGTGGAAACACAAAGACAGCAGGAGGTAAATTCAGCAGCAGGAGGAGGAGGATGAGTGTGTGGCAGCAGGCAGTCAATGAGGCAGGCAGCTCGCCGTGACATAATAGCCCTGGTACCTAGCGGTGATACCAGGGCTGTAAATAAACACAACAGGAGGTCCCAGACAGCGGTCGTGCAGCCCACATTGTGTCCAATACACAACTGGGACAACACAGTTTTCAACCCGGGCACCTCAGAAAAATTAAACCTTTTTTTTTTTTATGGTTTTTTGGTTTTTGGTTTTACAACCAATATAGCTATTGTTTGACGTAATAGCTGGTGGCAGAGTGGCAGCAGAAGAAGGTAATTCTGTGTACCCTGGCAGTGGGAAACACAGACTGACAGCAGAAGGGCAGTACACAGCAGCCCACTGTAGGTGTAAAATGTGTGGCTGCAGGCGACGTAATAGTCAAAGTGAACCAGGCTGGCTTAGTGAGCAGGAGCCAGGAGGTGGTAAAGGGTGGTAAGGCACATTAACGATGGTTCCGGCAGCCAGTTCATGTCCCCCTCTCGCCGACAACAGGGGCCAGGAACTCGCCTTCCACCCACGCCTGGTTCATCTTGAGAAACGTCAGTCTGTCCACAGACTTGTGAGACAGACGTGAGCGTTTCTCGGTGACCACGCCACCAGCTGCACTGAAGCAGCGCTCGGACAGCACGCTGGAAGGGGGGCAGGACAGCACTTCCAGGGCGTACTGCGCCAGCTCGCTCCAGATCTCCATGCGCTTGACCCAATACTCCATGGGATCAACAGGGGCATCGCTGTCAAGCCCGCTGTACGACCCCATGTAGTCAGCCACCATGCGGGTCAGGCGCTGGCTGTGACCGGAGGAGGATGCTGCTGCATGCATCTCCTCTCTAGTCACTGCTGCCGGAGCCTCTACAGTCCTGTAGAGCTCGTGGCTGAGAGACAGCAGGTCTGTGGGGCGCTTGCTGCTGCTGGATGCAGGCACCTGCTGCTGCCTCTGTGCTGGCTGCTGGACAGTGGGGGTGGAAGGCTGGGGGAAGGCTTCCTCCAAGCGCTCAACAAGGGCCTGCTGCAAGCTCCTTATTTGTTGCGCTGGGTCTCCTCCTGCAGGCGGCAGGAACTGGCTCAACTTCCCCTTGAGGCGTGGGTCCAACATCATGCTGATCCAGATGTCCTCCCTCTGCTTCATCTGGATCACCCTGGGGTCCCTGCGCAGGCACGTCAGCATGTGCGCTGCCATTGGGAAGAGGCGGGCCACGTCTGCTGGCACATCGACGTCAGTGCTGTCCTCATCCTCCTCCTCTGCCGCCTCATCCTCTCTCCACCCCCGCACCAACTCAGCTGCGCTGTGCTGATCCCCCTCATCAGCAGCCAGGTCAGGGACCTCCACCAAGTCCTCCTCCTCCTCCCCCTCAGAGGTGGACTGCGCAGCTGGTTGCCGCTCCTGCTGGTCCAAGGCTGCCGCTCCCTGTTCCAGCAAAGCATCGAGGGCCCTGTTCAGCAGAGAAACCAGGGGCACCCACTCGCAGACCATAGCATGGTCCCTGCTCACCATGTTTGTGGCCTGCAGGAAGGGAGCCAGCACAAAGCACACCTGCTGCATGTGCCTCCAGTCATCATCGGGGACGATGGACGGGATGTTGCTGGTCTTGTCCCTTCTCTGAGCGGCGGAAACAGTGGCCAGGGCAAGGTACTGTTTGACAGCGCGCCTCTGTTCAACTAGACGCTCCAACATCGCCAGGGTGGAGTTCCAGCGAGTCGGAACGTCAAGGATCAGCCGATGGCGTGGCAGATCCAGCTCCTTTTGCACGTCTTCCAGGCTCGCACAGGCTGCAGCCGAGCGCCGGAAGTGACGCACAACATTCCTTGCCGTTTCCAGCAGTTCGCCCATCCCCTGGTAGGTGCGCAGGAACTTCTGCACCACCAGGTTCAGCACGTGGGCAAGACAGGGGATGTGGGTCAGGTTTCCCCTGTCTATTGCGGCAACCAGATTGGCCCCATTGTCGGCCACCACCTCTCCGACTCTGAGGCCTCTGGGGGTCAGCCAAATCCTCTCCTGCTCCTGGAGTTTGGCCAACACATGGGTTGCCGTCAGCTTGGTCTTCCCAAGGCTGACCAAGTGCAGCAGCGCTTGGCAGTGGCGGGCCTTCACGCTGCTGCTGAGGCGGGGGGTTTGGCCAGGTGTGCCGGAGGATGGCAGAGGATCGGAGGAACCTGCTGCAGTTCCCCTGACCCTGCGGGGTGGCACCACCCACTGTGTTGCTGCTGCTGCTGTGCCCGCTGCTGCTCTCCCATCCTCACCCCCTTCCACCAAGCTGACCCAGTGGACAGTGAAGGACAGGTAGCGGCCTGTCCTGAAGCGGCTGCTCCAGGAGTCCATGGTGACGTGGACCCTTTCACCAACCGCGTGCTCCAGCCCTCGCTCCACATTGGCCATCACAAAGCGGTGCAGTGCAGGAATGGCCTTGCGGGCAAAGAAGTGTCTGCTGGGGAGCTGCCAGTCTGGGGCTGCGCAAGCAAGCAGCGCACGAATGTCGCTCCCCTCCTGCACGAGCGTGTACGGCAGGAGTTGGGAGCACATGGCCCGTGCCAGCAAGCCGTTCAGCTGCCGCACGCGACGGCTGCTGGGAGGCAGAGCCCTAACCACCCCCTGGAAGGACTCGCTCAAAGGCTCTGGCGTGGCCTTTTGCTGACACGGGAATCAGCAGACACAGCAGAGGAGGCCACTGAGGACTGGCTGCCAGAACAGGCCTCAGTGTCGGCGGCAGGAGTTGCAGAGGGGGAGGAGCAGTGCGTTTCCGCACTCCTGCTGGTGCTGCTGGAGGAGCAGGAGGGCGGGTGGCTGCTGTTGCTGCTGCTGCTGCTGAAGGCTGTGCAGTGATGGGTATGGTGCCACTGCCAGCACCAGATGCCTTCAGCCTCTGGAACTCCTCATGCTGGTGGAAATGTTTAGCCGCAAGGTGGTTGATGAGCGAGCTGGTGCAGAACTTTAAGGGTCTGCACCTCTGCTCAACTTCCGCTGACAGTGGTTGCAAGTGGCGTACTTGCTGTACACAGTGGGCATGGTGAAA
Source organism: Hyperolius riggenbachi (assembly GCF_040937935.1). Lineage (NCBI taxonomy): Eukaryota > Metazoa > Chordata > Amphibia > Anura > Hyperoliidae > Hyperolius > Hyperolius riggenbachi. The sequence continues at coordinate 122,939,575 of NC_090653.1, read as the reverse complement.
TATCGCCAGATTGGTGACTTAAACATCCCCCTACGGCATGGAAGCGCTGCTGCCTGTCTCCCTGTGGTGGTTGGGGAGGGGGGCTTGGGTGCGGCTGGTGGTGGTACTGGCAGATGCTGCTGCTGCTGCTGCTGAGCCTGAGACACCAGCAGGCTGTGGGACCTGCCTACTGCTGCTGCCAATGCTTGCAATGATGCGCCTCCTTGCAAGGCCCACAAGAGCATCCTCCTCCTCCTCCTCAGAGCTGCTGAGGACGACATCCCCTGGAGGTGGTGGCACCCAGTCTCTGTCTGTCACCGGGTCATCATCATCCTCCCCCTCCTGAAACATGTCCTGCTGGGATGAGGACCCCCCAAACTCCTCTCCTGATGCATGGATGGGCTGCTTGACTGTCGCCACAGTCTTGCTGTCCAATCCCTCATCCCCCAAAGTGCCCATCAGCATCTCCTCCTCAAAATCGCCAACAACAGCAGACAATTGACTCATGATGCCTGGGGTCAAAAGACTGCTGAATGACAGGTCGCCAACTGACGGTGAACTGGCCTCCTCCCCAGGCCCTGCTGGGCGGCTGCTGCGAACAGGGGTGGTGGTGGTGGTGGTGGTGAGGGTGGAGGCCTCGGATGCAGAGCTGATGGCGGGCTGCTCATCCTCCGTCATGAGTTGCACCACAGTGTCTGCATCCTTTTCCTCAATGGGACGTTTCCGACCCGGCTGGAGGAAAATGGGAGCAGGTGCTACACGCTGCTGCTGCTGTGTCTCTGCAGCGTGAGTTGCAGATGTTCCTGCTGGGCGGCGCCCAAGGCGTCCACGGCCAGTGGCTATGGGAGGAATGTAGCCACTGACGCTGCTGCTGCTGCTGCGGAACTGTGCATGGTGGCGCGCCCGCGCCGCGGCTTGCCACAATGCTGCTCCCTCTCCTCCTGATTCCCTTGCTGCCCTTGCCCTTGCCCAAACCGCGCTGGCTGCCACTTCCAGACATCTTCAATGTTTTGGGCGTATAGACAAAAGTTTTTTAAAAGGGCGGGTGAAAAGTGGGGTACTTTAATGGAGTGAGTTGGTTGGTGAGGTGACTGAGTGAGTGTCCCCTAGTACAGTAAGTAAGTAGTAACAGTCAGGAAGTACAACTAGCAGTTACAATAATCAGTAGTAATCACAAGTAAATTTAGTGTGTGTACACTCAGACAGTGAGTGCACGCACGCAGGAGCTAGTAGCCTATGAACACAGTGACTGAGTGTCCTAGACTCCTAGTACAGTAAGAGTAAGTAGTAACAGTAAGTAGAACTAACTAATTACAATAATCAATCAGCGATCAGAAGGAAATAGAGTGTGGGTGGTGTGTGTACACTCAGACAGTGAGTGCACGCATGCAGGAGCTAGTAGCCTATGGACAGTGACTGAGTGTCCTAGACTCCTAGTACAGTAAGAGTAAGTAGTAACAGTAAGTAGAACTAACTAATTACAATAATCAATCAGCGATCAGAAGGAAATGGAGTGTGGGTGTGTGTACACTCAGACAGTGAGTGCACGCACGCAGGAGCTAGTAGCCTATGAACACAGTGACTGAGTGTCCTAGACTCCTAGTACAGTAAGAGTAAGTAGTAACAGTAAGTAGAACTAACTAATTACAATAATCAATCAGCGATCAGAAGGAAATAGAGTGTGTGTTGTGTGTGTACACTCAGACAGTGAGTGCACGCACGCAGGAGCTAGTAGCCTATGAACAGTGACTGAGTGTCCTAGACTCCTAGTACAGCAAGAGTAATTAGTAACAGTAAGTAGAACTAACTAATTACAATAATCAATCAGCGATCAGAAGGAAATAGAGTGTGTGTTGTGTGTGTACACTCAGACAGTGAGTGCACGCACGCAGGAGCTAGTAGCCTATGAACACAGTGACTGAGTGTCCTAGACTCCTAGTACAGTAAGAGTAAGTAGTAACAGTAAGTAAGTAGAACTAACTAATTACGATAATCAATCAGCGATCAGAAGGAAATAGAGTGTGTGTTGTGTGTGTACACTCAGACAGTGAGTGCACGCACGCAGGAGCTAGTAGCCTATGGACAGTGACTGAGTGTCCTAGACTCCTAGTACAGTAAGAGTAAGTAGTAACAGTAAGTAGAACTAACTAATTACAATAATCAATCAGCGATCAGAAGGAAATAGAGTGTGTGTTGTGTGTGTACACTCAGACAGTGAGTGCAGTGCGCACACGCAGGAGCTAGTAGCCTATATGAACAGTGACAGTGAGTGTCCCTACGGGTACAGTAAGAGTAAGTAGTAAGTAAGTACAACTAACAATAATCTATCAGTAATCAGAAGGAAATAGAGTGTGTGTACACACAGACAGTGAGTGAGTGCACACACGCAGGAGCTAGCTAGTAGCCTATAAACAGTGACAGTCAGTGAGTGTCCTACTCCTAGTACAGTATAACTACAATACTATTAGTAAAGGACAGCAGAAATACTGGTATAGATGAGAGAAATAAACAGAGGACAGCTGCCCACAGAGGCAAGGCCCCCCTGAGGCCTAAACCTGTAAGCTTGCAGCAGCTGCCTGTCTCTAATGTAACACACAAGCTACTAACTAAAATACAATGTCTAACTAACTAACAACAATATAGGTGTGTATAGGAGGTGTATGTGAGCAAAAACGCTAGGTAAATGACCACAATAGAGCTCTTGCTAAGCCAAAGCACAAAGGAGCAACTCTCTCTCTGTACAAGTCTCAGGCAAGCACGGAGAAACGTAACATGGCGGCCGCTATTTATAGGGTAGGGGCTGGCCAGGGTCCCCCTCTGTGATTGGCTGCCGTCAGAGGGCCTGGGAGCCCTCTGATTGGCTCTAAGGACATCAATCTGGGCTATGACGCTATTCGAGCTCGGTACCGAGCTCGAATAGCGCCGGGTTGCTCGAATAGCTCGAATAGTGAATGGGCTATTCGAGTGTACTCGGATAGCCCATTCGAATAGCTCCAGCTATTCGGAGCTCGAATACCGAGCTCGAATAGCTGAAAAAGAGCTCGAATATTCGAGCTACTCGAATATTCGAGCTCTGCTGAGCACCACTGTCTGTCTGTAGCAGGAGTAGAGCCTGCCAGCCTATGGCTTGAGCTGAGTGGTTGAATTAACCTATAGAAGCATTCCCCACTGCATATTTTACAGGTCTATCTCAGTACATCAGGAGAATTTTTTTTTTTTTCATAATCAGACTCGCCAAGTAGGTTTGCACTTACAAGGAATTTATCTTGGCAGTTGCTTAACAAACACAAACAAAAACAATACAAGGACATCAAATACAAGGGCTTGCTGTATCGCATCTATGCAAAATAGGTGCAAGGAAAAATAGGCATGAAATAGTAAAAGAATATCGGTAATTTTACCAATATTCTATTATCCGC